>NC_136424.1:194092552-194475052 GCF_052625555.1 Lactuca saligna | reverse complement strand
GAATATGATAGTATATTGTTTTAGGTATAAGAAATGAAAGTAGTTAACGTGTACTTTTCACCCCAACCAATTAATTTTGCACCTTTTGAAAATAATTGATTTGTAGTCATTGGTTCTATCTAAACTAATATCCAAGGGCAGTCCTACAATGGGGGTAGTGGGCAGCTGTCCCCACAACAAAAAAATAATAATTAAAAAATAGTTTTTTTTTTTCAAAAAATATTATATTTTAACCATTTAAAATTATATATTTTAACTCTTCAAAAAAATTTGCCTCCATAAAAAGTTTTATAAACTTTTTTTGCCCCCCCTCCCCCCCCTTTGGAAAAAATTTGGATCCGTCCGTACGAATATCAATACAATTTTATTCACACCAACACTTGACCTTCAACAATGAGTCATCTGAGTTCTAATAAACACTTCATCTTAACAAACAATTTCCTCTCAAAACTTGGTGTCTATCTTTAAACACATAAAGATTAAACCAAGATCACATGCTTTGACATTTTTTTGTTGAGCATCATTTTACTCAAATTCAAGTGTCCCACAAATTTAGAAGGATTTCACACAAAATTTCTTAAATTATATAAAATTGGTACCAATATATACAAACTCGTGATAATTTTTAAAATTTTCCACAAAAGTCCGTAATACCAATAATTGTGTATTCAGATTGACTTGCACTTTCTATAGAAATTTGGTGAACATGTGACATGTAAAAACGATCTAACTCATAAAAACGTCAAATGGTCAAAATATATTTACCTTCGCATCTGAGTATATACAATCAAAATATTAAGAATTCATTTAAGTGTTAAATAAATGCAAACAAAGCAGCCATGTCCATAGTTGTATGATAATCAAAATATCAACAATATGTCTAAATTCAACAAAATCAACATACATTAAAATAAATCCACATAGGTAAGGTAGATATCTCTGGGAGGCTGATTTGACAATGTTCTTAAGACACAAACCAATCAAGCATATAGTATTGGTTTGGTATCTACTTTCTACTCTCGACTCTCTGTATACAAACACATAAAAAAAATTATTCATGCAACATTTAAAATGCTAAAACAATCTATTGGTTTTCTTCTTTTGGTGAATTTAGACCAACATCTACTTGCTTTTTAAGTATAGTAGATTAAAGCTAGGTAAAGACATCTAATGCTTGAAATCAAACATATGATATAAATGAAGAAGATCAAAATCCAATGATTTTCCATGAAAATCAGTCAACCAATAGGACTATAAATAATTTGAAAATCAATTTCATGTAAAAAACTATAAACGCAAACTTAACAAACAAAAACACTTAATTCACGAACTTAATCTGTCAACCAAACTTAACAAACAAAAACACTTACAAACGCAATTTGTAGTCTTTCAATCCAAACAAACTCTTTACTTGAGTTCAAGTTTCTAGTTGCAAAAGTCCTACTCAGCTTTTCAATACTGTATTCTACAAATGAAATCCCCAAAACATACAACTAAATTGAAATAATACTACTATAAAGATTTATTCGGATCTACTTTCAATAACATTAAAAGCACAAAAACAGATGAGACCTGCCATTGATGTTTGATGGTCATACACAGACATATCAGATTCACATGTAACATACCCCAAGAAATCAGATCTCACACATACATGTCCCTGCCACCTGCCACAGACACATACTAATTATAAAATTGTACGAAAGAGTTTGAATAGTCAAGATTTTGCTTACCTATTGTAGAGTCTATATATACTACTCCATGCATATCCCGCAAACCGGTTTTTATTTAAGCATATATTCCCTTCGATTGAGTGTATGTTAAATAGAAGCCCAAGAATTCACATTGAGTGTTACCTGCATTTCTTTGAGAGAGAGAGAGAGAGGGAGGGAGGGAGGGAGGGAGGAAGGGAGGGAGGGAGGGAGGGAGGGAGAGAGAGAGAGAGAAAGAGAGAGAGAGAGAGAGAAAGAGAGAGAAAGAGAGAATCGTACAAACATGAAAGAGTGTGGAGATGAAGGAAATGGAGTAGAAAACTAGAAACACCCCAAATATAATGGAGGCTAGCCAGAATCCATGTATATTTATCAAGATCTCGGATTCAACATCAATAGACTCAACCAGGTCAAACGTATTCTATGTGAGCTTGGAAGATGAGTTCGTTAGTTTGCGAATAGATATATGGGGTAAGAGTTAGATATATCACGGCTGAGTCAAGCGTCTGCAATATTAAAGGAAATTTGTGCATTGAATAATTGTACTCGGTGCTAAATCATTAGTACGACTGAAATTCAATGTCTGACTCTATATGTTTTAATGCATAAAATGTATGTAAATATTGCATTAAAGGGTTATATGACTTAAAATTCAACGTTTGATCTTGAATATATATATATATATATATATATATATATATATATATATATATATATTCTCCCAAAAGATTTGTTTTATCTATAATATACCTTCTTAGTGATTGTTTATAAATTTTAAATCACAACCAAATAATTTATTGTTGTTTCTTCTGTAAAATTTGATAGTATTATAATTATATGACATTTTAAAATGTTCTAGTTTTTGAAAACCGAATTATAAAAACCGATCCAACCGAATTGTAATTGGATTGGATTGAATTGGATTTGAATTTTGTTTAGACTTTTTGGATCAATGTTTTGAAAACGAAATAAATATAAATTCACTTGAATGGATCGGATCAAAATGATGCATCCAAAGGAACACCTCTAATGACACGAATTATAAAACATGTTTTGTTAAACGTATTTTATGTTAGTTTTTTTGATAAAATTTGTTGGAACAGGCCCTCGTGTTTTGTGGAATCAACAATTGATTATCCGAACCCAACAAAAGTATGTGAATGACAAAGAAATAGAATATACCAAGATGATCATAATCTACTCCGACATGTACATCTCCCATTTTGTTAACTATTACAGTTTCTTTTTAGGATTAAGTTAATCTGAACTAATATTAATAAATTCTACTTAAATGTACTTGGTTGTTGACGTTACTGTAACATACATAACAATGGTCCCAAAAATTTTGTTTTTAAAATTATTAATAAACCACATTTGCCAAAACATCCAACCATGTTCTTAAATCAAAATATCCATAACAAGTAACAGAGTAAAACATCCTAGGCATAATCATCATGGTGTGTGCAATGCAGTTATCTTGAGCTCTTCCCTTTGTTACCGGAAGTACCTGAAACCAAAACTGAAAACCATAAGCACGAAGCTTAGTGAATTTCTCCCAAAATACCACATACCACACATATCATGCAAATAGGAGATACGAGCCCCACCCACACTCGGATAATGGGCCCCGCCCACACTTGGTGAGATATGGGCCTCGCCCACACTCAACTAACTAAGATATACGAGCCACGCCCACAATACATAAAAATGGTCTCAAATTTTTTTTTTTTTTTAAATTATTAATAAACCACATTTGCCAAAACATCCAACCATGTTCTTAAATCAAAATATCCATAACAAATAACAGAGTAAAACATCCTAGGCAGAATCATCATGGTGTGTGCAATGCAGTTATCTCGAGCTCTTCCCTTTGTTACCAGAAGTACCTGAAACCAAAACTGAAAACCATAAGCACGAAGCTTAGTGAATTTCTCCCAAAATACCACATACCACACATATCATGAAAATAGGAGATACAAGCCCCACCCACACTCGAATAATGGGCCCCACCCACACTTGGTGAGATATGGGCCTCACCCACACTCAACTAACTAAGAGATACGGGCCACACCCACACTCTGTGAGATACTGGCCCCACCTACACTTAGTTAATCATGATATACGGGCCCCGCCTACACTCATATTCCTAACAAACATATACAAGTATCACACAAACAACAAGTATAACAATCTAACAATCCGATTGATATCTATACTAAGGTAATGATGAGATACTGGCCTCGCCCACACTCTACGTTCGTAGAGAAGAACATATAATCTACACGGGCCAACGTTGGTGCCTTCGAATCGTTCAATACAGGAGGGAAACTCACCTCGCAAAGTTGAATGATACAGATGATCCCCGACTCCCCGAACTACCAATTAATAGATAAAACTAATTAAGATCGGGATCCTCATCACTTAACCATAAATCCTCACTGGGGTAAAAGACCATTCTACCCCTAACATACTCTTGTCCCAAAATGAAACTTTACTAATAACCCATGGCCCAAAAGAGATAAATACTCTCACAAGGCCCAATTACCAAATTAGGCCCAATCCTTACACATGGGATTTAGTCCATTGTCCTAAAAAAACTCTTTAGCCTATTAGTCCAATTTCCAGGTGGTCCAGCTCGGCGCAAGCCAAAAATTCCATGGAATTGGCCCAAACCGAGGCCCAAACAACGCAAATCCCAACTCAGTGAGTATGCGGGGCGTACTCATTTGTACGTTAAGCATACAGGCTGCATGGCTTGTACGTTGTGTGTACGGGCTGGTACTCTCATCATACTCTCCTGTTAAGCCATAATCCTAAAAAGAGCTTAACCCCTTGAAATCTAAAGCTCCAAACACATATCTAAATGCATTAAAGGGTCTTAACCCATAAATTCGATTACTTGGCAGCTTGCATACCCCCAAATGAGCCCAAACTTGAAATATAACAACCTACTTCCTTGGAAAGGGACAAAAGTCATGCATGGACACATCAAGACCTCCAAGATGGGAACTTTCTAACTTAAGGACCCATATAGCACCAAACGCTAAGCTTAGGAAACAAATTTGAGCAATAAAGCTTTATCATTGGGATCAAAAAGGTCGAAAAACCCAACATAGGAGATCTAAGCATTAAAGAGGCAAGTTCAAAATTTTGTACTTAAAGAAGGTCTGCAATGGAGAAAAAAAACCCCAAATCTATGCCTTCTCCTCTGAACCAACACCTTGCTTGAACTCCACTTCCTTTGAGAATGGATCAAAACACCAAAAATGCTCTCAAAAGACCTTCCATGCACAAGAACACACAATATATGGATTAAGGTTTCGTGGAAGTTTCTTAAGGGTGAGATGGAGGTTGGTCTTAAGACATAATGTGTAGCGCCCATGTTTCTTGGCTTGTCATTAATAGCGATGTAATAGTCTAGGTTAACCTTTGTAACCCGTCTTGAAATAATAGAAATATATTATTTAAGTATTATGTGTTTTGTGCTTAGTTGTGTGACTTAAATGAATTAAGGATAAAAATAAGCATCAAAATGAAATGTTAGATAATCCTGATATCTATGAAGGATGTGGTACTAGTCGTGACGAGGTTGCCGAATATGTAAAGAATACTGAAATCCGAGTTATAACGAAGAAGTTATGACCTGTCGAAGTTTCGCGACAGAACCGACACGACACGGAATGATGTAAAATATGAATTTAAGATAGAGCGATATCTAGCCTTAGTAATCTAAATAAAAGTCGTAAAATACGTTAAAACGATAGTATACATAAAAAGAATGCCCAAATCTGACTTCGTATGAGGAAGTTATGATTTTTCGAAGTTTCAGCTTAGTAGTAGACAACTTGAAGTTCGAATATGAGCTCGAGCGGTATTTAGCCAAAACTCTCTAAATGAGAATTGAATATCTCATCAATAGTAGTGCAATGACGGAAGGACAGATGAAAATGGACATCAGACGAAGGAGTTATGATTTTCTAACGGAGTTTTCCTGTTTCGACCTAGTAAAAATAATATAAAAATAATATAATAAAAATAAAGTCAAAATTAGCCGTCGGAGTCAAAATCAAAGTTGTAGATCTTCTTTTTACCTACGCGTGCATATAAGGAACATCAAAAACGGATCTCGTATGCGAAAGTCGTGAATTTCTGAAGTTCGGGGCACGAAACCGGGTACTTTGTAAGAGTTCACGAGGTGAATTCAGAGATTTGACCCTTCCGGAGTTGCAGACCCAAGTGGACGAGTGATGCATGCAGTGACGATCAAGCCTCATGACGTGAGCATTAGAAACTCATGATGTGAACCCGTAAAACTCACCCTATAAATAGAAATCAAGGTCAACCGATTTAGGTTGTTCCTCTCTTACTCTCCCACTCCCGATACCCTCTCTAAGCCCTATTCTAACTCCCCGAAGCCCCGATATCATCTCGAGACCAGAAAAGAGTCCCAAAGCCCGATGATCTCGAGAAGAAAAGAGTTTCCGAGCCGAAGCTCTGCCTGGGAGAAGCCCGGTGTGTGAAAATCTTCCAGATCTACCGAAGAATACTATGGGTGATGTGGCACAATCTTAGACATTGCTTTCTCCCCAAGGCTTGCCACCAGATGGTGACATGTGGCACCAAGTTCAGCCACATTTCACCCTCTAAATACCACCTCTCCCACCCTCATTTTCTTCACACCTTTCTCATTCATTCTTCTCTTTACTCTCTCTCTCTCTCTCTCTCTCTCTCTAGAACCTCTCTTTAGGCCTGAAATCCCCCGAAAAGCCTAGGGAACCTCCCTAGTACGAGGCGGAAGCCCCGGAGTGCTCGACGGCTCCGAGAAGAAGAGCTTTCCGGCTTGGGAACGCTGCTCCAAGAAAAGCCCAGTTTTCTATAAAACCCGCTATAATTGAGCTACGCCTACGCTATTTTTAATATAACTTTTATTTAATTATAGTAACATTATTAGGAACTTATAATAAATACTTGGTCTATTATTATGGGTTATATAAGTATTTTTTAATGCTTATATAATAGTAATAATAGCTACACTATTAATTAGTCTCGGTGAATAATAAGCTAAACTCTAGTGGTAATACTACTAGGTTTCGTTGAAGGAAATTATTTTATGAAGCGAAGCGCTATCTGAGTTCGGAATCACCACCTTTTCCGGTGAGTGCATAGTTACTTTCATCTTACACATAGATATTAAGTATTTTATATATTACGTGCTATGTGTGCATATTATCTATATACTTGTTATCTGTGCTGGATGAATGTTTTTATACAAGTTTTAAATGATTTAAACTGTATATGTATTTTATATCAACAAAAATGTTGGGGTAAAACATCGGTAAATGTAATAAGACAATGCGTGATAAAATGATGAGAGGCCTCAATGTTGTTGTTGTTGTTGATCCAGTCATCTAGCGGAGTATAGATGACGACCACAGACTCTTCTAGACAGTCTAGTGGAACGCTGACATGCTCGCAACCTGTAGATTTTGTGAACGATGTGTTCACCGGTGTACTCCATCCCCCACATGGTTGCCTTTAGGACATTTATTGCTGAGGAACCACCTTAGCAGTAGTGTCCATCCCGATGATGATCCTTAGGATGGGTCCCTTATGATAGGTGTTTAGGGACGTAATGTGAGGATAACGGGAACGGGTAATCGGGTTATTGTTGATTGATGGAATTAGTAAACTTATTTATTGTGGGTTGAAAACCCTATGTGCTCACCAGGCTCCCAAGCCTGACCCACTCAGTTTTATGTATTACAGGTAGTGGCGCTTGAGCATAGATATGATGTTTGGACGAGGGATTACGGATATAGGCCTGTACATATGAAATAATGTAGTAAGGCTTATATTGTACTGTTTATGCTTTTGATCTGTACGAACATGACATCCCAAGTCTTTTAATGAAATACATTTCTATGGAAATCATTTTTATAAATCTTTATCATATTTTGTTTTGGGACAAAATCCACAACACTTTTATTTAAAATGCTACTCTGATTTTTAAACAAAGCATAAACAAAATTGGTCTTTTCTGGCCGTGATTTTGGGGATGTCACAGTTGGTATCAGAGCATTAGTTTAGGAATTTGTAGGATTTCTAGACTTAAACTTTGAATGCTAAGCGATGATTGTGAGGTTTGAGCACTAGCTTATTTTAGGAATTATGCCTAAAATGCTTTTATGTGCTAAATGCTTTGTGCCTGATATGCTGTTAATTGTTCGGATCTATGGTCTGTTGCCGACCGGATCTGGAAACCTTATGTGTTTTGGATTCTAAACGTACGACTACAATATTTGAACTAGCATGTAAAAGTTTCGAAGTGATAAGGACGATTTAAACATCTATCCTAAATAAAGATCTAAATTCACCTTATTTGGTGTATAGATCAAGATGGCAAGGACCCGTAGCGGAAACGTGAACGCAAATGGGGATAGGAACCAACCCCTGGTGGTTCAGCAAATACCTATTGTTGAAGAAGTTGCACCTGAGCCAATCACCATGGTTGGAGTTCAAGCCATGATTCAGGCTATGCTAGCTGAACAAAGCGAAGAAATGAGACAGATGCTCCACGAGAATAGGGACGAACCTACCATACATGTTGAACCGACGGAGCTAGTTCCCGAGCAATCCGAGGAAGGGAACTACATCCGCCAAGTGAGTCAAATAGGGACTCAAGGTGAGCAAAGGCACGGCCTAGAAGGGAGAAACAACAAGGATGGACGGATGTACAAAAATTTCTTGGGTGCAAAACCACCAAGTCTCTCAGGAAGCCCAATGCCTGTTGAGATCATGGACTGGATCTCCGAGATGGAGATGGTGTTTTAAAGCTGCGATTGCAGCGAGAATCAGAAGACTGTCTTCGCTGTGAGACAATTGAAAACTGGAGTCTTGAGCTGGTGGAAGCTATTGGCAGATACAATGCCACAAGGAGAAGCTCTAAAAATGTCGTGGGATGAGTTCTTGGAGCAACTGAAGGCGCAGTACTGTTCAGAGATAGATCTGATTGATCTGAACAATGAGTTCCAAAATTTGAAAAAGAGGAGAATGAGCATCGATGACTATGCTGTTGCATTCACGGAAAAGATGAAGTTGTTTCCATACCTAGTGCCAACCGAACTTTCCAAAATTGAGAAGTTCGCAAACGGACTTCCGGCTGACTTTGGCCTAACAGTCAAGATGGCAACCACTCTGAAATCAGTCGTTCGAGCAGCAAAGAATGTGGAGACCCAATAAAAGGAAAGAGGTCTAGAAAGAGCTGAGGTTGGTGTGAAATGGAAGTTCGATGGATCCTCGAAGTCCAACAAGAAGAGTAGATTCTCGAAGTCTGGTTCGAGAGGAGGAGGATCAGAAGCGAAGTGGTGTGACAAGTGTAAGAAGAAGCACTATGGGAAGTGTTACAGAGGGGTCACTTGTTTCAAATGCGGAAAGCCTGGGCACTACGCCAACGAATGCACGTTCACTAAGAAGGTCTGCTATGAGTGTAACGAGGAGGGGCATATTTCAAAGGATTGCCCAAAGAAGAAGGAGGCAGGAAGACCCAACATACCACCGAAGCCGAAAGAGAGAGCCTTCTTGATGACGCTCGAGGCTGTGAAGGAAGCAACATATGTCGCTTCAGGTACCTTTCTTGTAAATGGTTTGCCTGCAAATATACTATTTGATTCCGGAGCCAAGTACTCCTTTGTGTCGCATAAATTTAGTGGGAAATTAGCATTACTTGTAGAAAAACATGATAATGTCCTGATTGTAGAAGTTGCCAGTGGCAAATTCGTACCTGTTAGTAATCGTATTTGGAACATCATCATCGACCTAAACGGAAACGAATTCCATGAAGAGCTATTACCCATAGAGTTAAACGGTTTCGACATCGTTTTGGGTATGGATTGGCTTAGCGCCAATGATGCTGAGATTCAATGCCGAAAGAAAATAGTGAGGGTGAACCCACCCAGAAGGGAATCATTTATGGTGTACGGGGACAAACGCAGAGTGAATTCTTGAATCATCTCCCTGATGAAAGCCAGGAAATGTTTGTCCAAAGGATGTGCATCGTACTTGGCATTCGTAATCGATGCTAAGAAGGAAAAGAAAGAGGTGTAGAATATACCGGTTGTGTGCGATTATCCGGAAGTCTTTCCCGAAGATCTTCCCACATTACCACCGGATAGACAAGTAGAATTTCGTATAGACTTGTTACCAGGAACAACACCGATAGCGAAAGCACCATATCGATTAACATCGACGGAGATGAAGGAGCTCATGACACAACTTCAGGAGCTGTTGGACAACGGTTTCATTCGACCTAGTTCATCACCCTAGGGAGCTCCAGTGTTATTCGTAAAGAAGACGAACGGAAGCATGAGAATGTGTATAGACTACCGAGAGCTGAACAAGGCAACGATGAAGAACAAGTATTCATTGCCGAGGATTGACGACCTATTCGATCAGCTGCAATGTTCGAGCTACTTCTCGAAGATTGATCTTAGGTCAGGATATCATCAGCTGAAGGTGAGGGAACGTGTGATTGATTAGACTGCATTCAGAACTCGATATAGGCACTACGAGTTCTTGGTTATGTCGTTTGGACTAACCAATGCTCCTGCAGCATTCATGGATTTGATGAACATGGTTTGTAAACCATTCCTTGATAAATCTGTGATAGTATTCATCGACAACATTCTGATCTACTCGAAAAGCCAAGAGGAGCATGGCAGACATCTACGGGAAGTGTTGGAAGTGTTAAAGAAAGAGAAGCTTTACGCCAAGTTCTCTAAGTGTGATTTTTGGATCCGAGAAGTCCAATTCTTGGGTCATGTGGTTAACCAGGAGGGAATAATGGTTGACCCAACAAAAATCAAAGCTGTAATGAAGTGGGAACGTCCAAAGAGTCCCACATAAATTCGAAGCTTTCTAGGATTAGCCGGATATTATCGACGATTTATCCAAGGCTTTTCTTCGATAGCCGCTCCATTAACAGCTTTGACCCATAAAGGAGCTACGTATACATGGAGTGAGAAACACGATGAGGCATTCGAGAAGCTAAAGAAGAAGTTATGTGAAGCACCGATACTTTCTCTACCCGATGGAGTTGAAGATTTTGCGGTTTATAGTGACGCTTCTGGAGTCGGGTTGGGTTGTGTTCTGACCCAAAGAGAAAAGGTCATAGCATACGCATCTCGACAATTGAAAGAGCACGAAAAGAACTACCCCACTCACGATTTGGAGTTGGCAGAGGTAGTTTTCGCTCTAAAGATATGGAGGCATTATCTCTACGGCACGAAGTGCAAGTTGTTCACTAATCATAAGAGTCTCCAGTATCTCTTTAATCAGAAGGAGTTGAACATGAGGCAACGATGATGGCTAGAACTACTCAAGGACTATGACTGTGAGATACTTTACCACCCAGGTAAAGCAAATGTTGTTGCTGATGCTCTCAGTCGGAAAGTCAATCTTGAAACGAAAAGGCCAAGAGCGTTGAGAGTTGAAGTCGTCTCGACAATTGTGGAAAGTATCAGGAAAGCCCAAGAAGAAGCTTTAGAAAAGAATGACCGAAAGGAAGAACGTTTGGGCAAAACGTTAGTGTTCGGTGCAAACAATCAAGGACTGAAGGTATTCCAAGATCGGATTTGGGTACCTAAGACGGGAGGAATAAGAGATCTTCAGATGGAAGAAGCACACAAGACCATGTACTCAATTCATCCCGGTAGCACTAAAATGTATAGGGACCTAAAACCTACTACTGGTGGCCGACGATGAAACTTGACGTTGCGAAGTATGTGGCCGAGTGTGTAACATGTGCGAGAGTTAAGGTACAACACCAGAAACCGTATGGGAGTGTAGAACCTTTACCTGTACCCATGGGTCAATGGGAGGATATCACCATGGATTTCGTGACTAAACTGCCTAGCACGAAGAACGGTCACGACATGATTTGGGTAGTCGTGGATCGTTTCACTAAGAGTGCACACTTCATAGCAACCAATGAGAAGTGGTCTATGGATAAGCTCGCAAATGCTTACGTGAAGGAAATTGTAAGACTTCACGGTGTTCCTCTTACGATTGTATCAGATCGTGATAGTCGTTTCACGTCACGGTTTTGGAGGAGTCTACAGGAGGAGGTGGGTACAAAGTTGTGTTTGAGTACGGATTACCACCTGCAAATCGATGGTCAGAGCGAAATAACGATTCAAACACGGGAAGATATGCTGAGAGCATGTACACTCGAATTCCAAGGGAATTGGGACGAGCACTTACCTCTGGTAGAATTTTCCTACAACAATAGTTTCCAATCGAGCATCAAGATGGCACCTTATCAAGCCTTGTATGGACAGAAGTGTCGTATGCCGTGTTGTTGGCTTGAAGTTGGAGAGAAGCAGTTTATGGGCCCCGAGATAGTCCATGAGACTTCTGAGAAGTTGAAAGTGATTAGGGAAAGGATGTTAGAAGCTCAGGATCGTCAGAAGAGCTATGCCGATAAGAAAAGACGACCAATGACTTTCGAAGTTGGGGATTCCGTTTTGCTTAAAGTCTCACCGTGGAAGCGACTTATAAGATTCGGAAAACGAGGAAAGTTGAGTCCAAGGTTTATTGGACCGTTCAAAGTTCTTCAAAAGATAGAGAACCAAGCTTACAAGCTCGAATTACCTGAAGAACTCAATGGTATTCATAACACCTTCGATGTGTGTTATTTGAGGAAATTCACGGGAGATGTTCCCGACATAATTCCAATCTTAGAGTTAAGGATGGATGAGAATAAAAGGTTGATCGAAGAGCCCGAGGAAATTTTTGACTGTAAGACGAAAAAGTTACGACGCAAGATGGTCGACTTAGTGCTAGTCCAATGGAAACATTCGAATGGGCCGAATCTCACTTGGGAAACAGAGGATGACATGATGAGTCGCTATCCACATCTGTTTGCTGATGCATGATTCTGGGACAGAATCATCCTAAGGGGGGGAGAATTGTAACGCCCAGGTTTCAGGGCTAAGCATATTTGTCAATATAATAGTCTAGGTCAACTCTTGTAACTCTTTTTGAAGTAATAAAGATGAAATATCTTAGTATTATGTGAATTATGTGTATTTATGTGTGCTTATTATTTAATTATAAATGTATAATTAATAAAGAATAAAAATAAGCATCAAAATTAAAGTATGGGATAAGCCCTCTATCTTTATGTAAAGTTGTAGTGGTCGAAACAAGGATTCTGGGGATATAGAGAATGCCAAAATCCGAGTTATAACGAAGAAGTTAGGGCTCGCCGAAGTTTTACGACAAAACCGGCACGACACCGGGAGACGTAAATAGTGAATTTACGATGAATGGATTTTTAGCCTTAGTGATCTAAACCAAAGTTTTAGTATATGTTAAACCGAGAACATCCATAAAAAGAACGCCCAAATCTGACTTCGTATGAGGAAGTTATGATTTTTCTAAGATTCGGCTTAGTAGTGCACGACCCGAAACTCGAATTTTAGTTTGAGCGGTTTTTGGCTTATGCAACCTAAATGAGAGTTGAATATCTCATTAATAGGAAATCAACGGTAAAAAGACAGACGAAAACAGAGTCCGTATGTAGAAGTTATGAATTTTATGCGGACGTTTAACAGTATAATCTCATTGTACTGTTAAATTTATGATCGGTCAAGAATTAGCCAACGAAGTCAAAATGAAAGTTGTAGATCTTATTATTACCTACATGTGGATATAAAGAACGTTAAAAACGGAGGTCGTATGTGAAAGTTACGGATTTTAGAAGTCGGAAGTGTGTTGTGCGAAAATGGGTGATGTGGCACAATCTTGGCCATTGCTTTCTCCCCAAGGCTTGCCACCAGATGGTGACATGTGGCACCACGTTCAGCCACATTTCACCCTATAAATACCACCTCTCCCACCCTCATTTTCTTCACACCTTTCTCATTCTTTCTTCTCTTTACTCTCTCTCTCTCTAGAACCTTTCTCTAGCCCCGAAATCCCCCGAAAGGGGAACCTCCCTAGTACACGGTGGAAGCCCCGGAGTGCTCGACGACTCCGAGAAGAAGAGCTTTCCGGCTTGGGAACGCTACTCCAAGCAAAGCCCGATTTTCTATAAATCCCACTGTAAGTGAGCTACGCCTACGCTATTTTTAATATAACTTTTATTTAATTATCGTAACGTTATTAGGAACTTATAATAAATACTTGGGCTATTATTATGGGTTATATAAGTATTTTTTTAACGCTTATATAATAGTAATAAAAGCTAGACTATTAATTAGTCTCGGTGAATAATAGACTAAACTCTAGTGGTAATACTACTAGGTTTCGTCGAAGGAAATTGTTTTAAGAAGCGAAGCGCTATCTGAGTTCGGAATCACCACCTTTTCCGGTGAGTGCATAGTTACTTTCATCTTACACATAGATATGAAGTATTTTATATATTACGTGCTATGTGTGCATATTATCTGTACACTTGTTATCTATGCTGGATGAATGTTTTTATACAAGTTTTAAATGATTTAAAATGTATATGTATTTTATATCTACAAAAATGTTGGGGTAAAACATGGGTAGATGTAATAAGACGATGCGTGATAAAATGATGAAAGGCCTCAATGTTGTTGTTGTTGTTGATCCAGTCATCTAGCGGAGTATAGATGACGACCACAGACTCTTCTAGATAGTCCAGTGGAACGCTGGCAGGGTCACAACTTGTAGGTGTTGTGAACGATGTGTTCACCGGTGTACTCCATCCGCCACATGGTTGCCTTTAGGACATTTATTGCTGAGGAACCCCCTTAGCAGTAGTGTCCATCCCGATGATGATCCTTAGGATGGGTCCCTTATGATAGGTGTTTAGGGACGTAATGTTAGGATAACGGGAACAGGTAATCGGGTTATTGTTGATTGATGGAATTGATAAACTTATTTATTGTGGGTTGAAAACCCTATGTGCTCACCAGGCTCCCAAGCCTAACCTACTCAGTTTTATGTATTACAGGTAGTGGCGCTTGAGCATAGATATGATGTTTGGACGAGGGATTACGGATATAGGCCTATAGATATGAAATAATGTAGTAAGGCTTATATTGTACTGTTTATGCTTTTGATCTGTACGAACATGACATCCCAAGTCTTTTAATGAAATACATTTCTATGGAAATGCTTTTGATAAATCTTTATCATATTTTGTTTTGGGACAAATTCCACAACACTTTTATTTAAAATGCTACTCTGATTTTTAAACAAAGCATAAACAAAATCGGTCTTTTCTGGCCGTGATTTTGGGGATGTCACAGATATAAAGTATCCCCGAGTGAATACGTGCTATGTGTTCATAGATATATATTATTTGTTACTTGGAATGAATATGCATATTTGGAACGAGTATTAAATGAATATCTTATCAGTTTCTAAGTTGCATATGTATGGATATGTATATTTTTATCAACAAAATTTTGGGTAGAACTTGGGTAGATAGTTGATGTGTGATAAACTGATGAGAGACCTCGATGTTGTTGATGTTGACCTAGTCATCTAGCGGAGTATGGATGACGACCACAGACTCCTTCTAGATAGTCATGTGGAACGCTAGCAGGTTCATAACATGTAGGTGTTGTGAACGATGTGTTCACCTATGTACTCTATCCCCCTCATGGTTGCCTT
Organism: Lactuca saligna; assembly: GCF_052625555.1. Taxonomy (NCBI): domain Eukaryota; kingdom Viridiplantae; phylum Streptophyta; class Magnoliopsida; order Asterales; family Asteraceae; genus Lactuca; species Lactuca saligna. The sequence continues at coordinate 194,459,693 of NC_136424.1, read as the reverse complement.
TAGGACATCTGTTACAGAGGAAATCCCTTGCAGTAATGTCTGTCCCGATAAAAATCCTAGATTAGGTCCCTTGAAATAGATGTTGTTTTAGAGACGTAAAGTGAGGATAACGAGAATGGGTAATCGGGTTATTGTTGGTTGATGTGATTAAATATAATTATTTATTGTGGTTTGAAAAATCTATATGCTCACGAGGCTATCAAGCCCGACCCACTCAGTCTTATTTGTATTAAAGGAAGTGGAGTGAGGGCATAAGATGGATGAATCATCAAGTTGTTTTGTTTATGAGCCTGTATATGTATATAACTGTTGTATGGCTTGTAATATGTCGTTTATGCTTTTTGGTATGTATCGGAACATGACATCCCGAATATTGATATATAATGAAAATGCATCTCTTGATGAAATGCTTTGATAAACTTTATTTTATCAAATTTTGTTTTGGGAACATATTCCGCAACTCTTTTAAATCAATGGATTTACTCTGAAATTATTTTAAAAGCATAAATGAAACCAGTCTTTTATGGCCGAGATTTTGGAGATGTCACAGTTGGTATCAGAGCATTAGTTTAAGCGAACTAGGAATTTGTAGGATTTCTAGACTTAAACTTAGAATGCTAAGTGAATGTCGTTAGATGTGTGTCTGTTATATTTCAGACACGAGTACTAGTTTGTTTTAGGAAAGTTGCCTAAAATGCTTTTTTGTGCTAAATGTTATATGTTGACATATATCATATTATTTGTTCGGATTTATGGTCTGTTTCCGACATGATCTGGAAACCTTATGTGTTTAGGATTCTAAGCGTATGTCTACAGTATTAGAACTAGCATGTAAACGTTTCAGGGTGATAAGGATGATTTGAATATCTATCTTGAATGAGGATCTAATTTCACCTTATTCGGTGTATAGATAAAAAATGGTGAGAACAAGGAGTGGCGTTGGAAACGCGGATGAAAACAGGAATCAACCACCAGTGATTGAGCAAATACATGTCGTAGCAGCAACACCTAAGCCGATAATAATGGTTGGTGTACAAATGATGATTCAAATGATGTTGGATCGTCAGATGGAATAAACAAGATGTCTGCTTAGGGAGAATCGTGAAGTACCGTCAATTCAAGACGAAGAGCCCGAAGTAAATAGAGGGCAATCTGAAGGAGGAAACTTTCGTAGGATCATTAGTTAAGACGACCCACCGATTGTTAGGTAGAATAACCAGGATAGAGGAAATGATGTGCGTGGGTGCAAGTATAAGGATTTCATGGCATCCACACCACCATGTGTATCTGGAAGCCCGACGCCAATGGAAGTGATTAATTGGATCTATGAAATGGATACTATGTTTAAAAGTTGCGAGTGAAGCAACCGACAGAAGACCGCTCTTGCAATCCCTCTGTTAAAATATGGGGTACTAAGCTGGTGGAAGTTACTAGCTGACTCAATGCCCAAGGGAAAAGCTAGCAAGATGTCTTGGGAAGACTTTGTGGAACAGCTGAAATTACAATACTGCTCAGAGGAGGACCTTCTGGAAATCAATAACGATTTTCAGAATTTGAAGAAGGGAAAGATGAGCGTTATTGAATACACTGCAAGTTTCACGGAGAAGATGGAACTTTTTCCGTACCTAGTTCCAACTGAACTAGCAAACGTCAACAAATTTTCTCGCGGTTTACCAGCAGACTTTGGTCTAATGGTTAAGCAAGCAACGACCTTGGAAGCTGCCATCTGGGCTGCTAAGAATGTTGAGACCCAAATCAGGGAGAAAGGTTTGGAAAGGTCAGAGGTTGGTGAAAAGAGGAAGTTCGATGGACCTTTAGGGTCCAAAAAGAAAAACAAGTTCTCGAATGCTAGTTCGAGAGGAGGAGGAGGTGAAGTGAAATGGTGCGACAAATGTAAGAAGAAGAATCATGGAAAATGTGAGGTAGTGGCCACATGTTTTAAATGTGGAAAGTCAGGGCACTATGCCAACGAATGCACCCTCACCAAGAAAGTTCGCTATGGTTGCAGTGAGGAGGGTCAGATCTCAAGGGATTGCCCGAAGAAGAAGGAGGCAGCTAGACCCAATATTCACCCAAAGCCTAAGGTAAGAGAAATCCAGATGACACTGGAAGCTGCTAAAGATGAAGCTGATGTCGATTCAGGTACCTTTCTTGTAAACGAATTGCCTGCCCAAATTTTATTTGATTCTGGAGCCAACTACTCTTTTATTTCGCATGAATTTGGTAGAAAACTAGCTTTGCCTATTGATAGACTGGATAATGCCTTATTAGTCTAAGTTACTAGTGGCAAGTTTGTACCTATTAGCCATCATATGAAAAACATCTTAATTGACTTGAATGGGAATATGTTCCACGAGGGATTATTGGCTATCGAACTAAACGGGTTCGACATCATGCTTGGAATAGATTGGCTTAGCGCCAATGATGCCGAGATATTGTGCAAGAAGAAGATAGTCAAAGTAAACCCGCCAGGGAAAGAGTCGTTTATGGTGTATGGAGATAAATGCAGAGTAAATTCTGGAATCATTTCATTGATGAAAGCCAGAAAGTGTTTGGCAAAGGATGTAAATCGTATCTAGCATTCGTGTTCGATGCTAAGAAGGTGAAAAAGGAGGTGCAGAGCATTCTGGTGTTGTGTGATTATCCGAAAGTATTTTCCGAAGATCTTCCTGGATTACCGCCTGATCGACAAGTAGAATTCCATATTGACTTGTTACCCGGGACGACGCCAATAGCAAAAGCACCTTACCGATTAGCACCGACAAAGATTAATGAGCTGATGATTCAACTTCAGGAGTTATTGGACAAAAGTTTCATTAGACCTAGTTCATCACCCTGGGGAGCTCCGATGTTATTCATAAAGAAGAAAGATGGAAGTATGAGAATTTGCATCGATTATAGAGAGTTGAACAAGGAAACAATAAAGAATAGATATCAGTTGCCGATGATTGATGACCTGTTCAACCAACTACAAGGTTCGATCTATTTCTAGAAGATTAATCTTAGGTCAGGATATCATCAACTGAAAGTAAGAGAGCAGGATATATAGAAGACTGCATTCAGAACACGATATGGGTACTACCAGTTTTTGGTTATGTCGTTTGGACTAACTAATGCTCCAGCAGGATTCATGGATTTAATGAATAGGGTTTGTAATCCATTCATAGATAAATATGTGATAGTGTTCATAGAGGACATTCTAATTTATTCGAAAAGCCAAGAGGAGCATGGCAAACACGTGCGAAAAGTGTTGGAAGTGTTGAAGAAGGAGAAGCTATATGCAATGTTCTCCACATGTGATTTTTGGATTCGAGAAGTCCAATTCTTGGGTCACGTGGTCAACCACGAAGGGAGAATGGTTGATCCAGCAAAGATCATGATGAAGTGGGAACAACCGAAAAGTCCCACGGAGATCCGAAGCTTTTTGGGATTAGCTGGATATTACCGAAGGTTTATCCAAGGCTTTTCTTCGATCGCTACTCCATTAACAGATTTTACCCACAAAGGAGCTACTAATGCTTGGAATGATAAGCATAAAGAAACATTCGAGAAGCTAAACAAGAAGCTATGTGAGGCATCGATTCTTTCTCTACCCGATGGAGTTGAGGTCTTCGCTGTTTATAACGATGTGTCTGGGGTTGGATTGGGTTGTGTTTTGACCCAAAGAGAAAAGGTGATGGCATATGCGTCTCGACAGTTGAAGGAGCTGTTGGATTAATGTCTAAGTCCATAACTATAATTGGTAAGACTTGACCCGACCCGGCATGGTCCATTTGGGTTGCATGGCATCATGCACTTGGATAGACTATAATGAGAGAAATAAGACACTTATGGTTATTAATATATTATAAGTTCTAGTATATTAATAATAAGAATAATAAGATTATTTAATTAGTATTGATCAAGAATTAATCTAGGATTAATTAAGTGATCAAAAGAAGACTAATTAAATATATGGGTTGATTGTGTAAATCATCCATACTTATATAGTGGGCTAATGCTCCATGGATTATCTAGTTGGGCCAAAACCCATATGATGCCCCATGGATGCTCCATGGTGTATTTGAACCCATGGATCCAAGGAAATGGAAAGTCATGACAATTAGGGTTTACCCTAATTGTAACACTATATAAAGATATTATTCTTCCCAAAATCGGTCACTAGATTATTCTAGAGAGGGCTAACCGATTTCATGAAGTGTTCTAGTTTCTCTCAAGTTATTCCAAGTGTATTTGGTGTTGTGTGAACCATTTGAGGTGTCACACTTGAGGCACTAAGCACTCAAGCTTCATGAAGACAAGCACTATCAAAGAGGTATGTATTCTATCTTGTTATATTCATTATTTTGTATGCTAGATTAGGATAATACCTTGGATGTTCATATTTGCATGTATAATAGAGAAAACATAGATCCAAGGTATTTAGGGTTGCATGTACACTTAGGAGTGTTAGAATGCTCATAACCCAACAGTGGTATCAGAGCCTAGGCTTGTTTTCTTGTTATACCTGCAATAGAAGCTGAAAAATCGAGTTTTGATGCTGTCAGCCCAGCTGACTCGCCGAGTCCATGAAGGGACTCGACGAGTCCAAGGCAAAATGCATCCAACTCGCCGAGTTGAGTTCATGCACTCGACGAGTTGGACCCCAGACAACATATCTTCGAGGTTTTGGCTAGAAATGGACTAGGAACATTACCCTAAGTTGTTTTGAACTTATAAACTTGTTTTTAAATGTGGTAATGTTCATGCTAATCCATTTTTAAGATAATTGTCAATAGATTCATGTTTTGTATTAGTTTAAAGGTTAGAATAATTACATGAAAAAGTTTGATTTGAATTATCTTGTTCTTATGAGTTGCTTAGATTAATAAAAAAGTTGAGTGAAAAAGTTGTTTTCAATCCAAATTAATCTAAGAGTTGAGTATAAAATGTGTTTGTGTAACTTATCCTTAAGTTACATGAAGAGTCACATTAAAGACTCATAAAACTCATAAAGTTGGCAAAGGTTACAAAAAAGATGAAGAGTCTTGTCCTTAAGTTATGGAGGTTCAAGAGTCACTTCATTAATAAATAAATAAATAAAATATGTAACCTTAATTAATTCCATAAGTTATAAAATAAAGAAAAGATTAATTCTTTATTAATTTAAAGTCTTCCATAATTTGTCCACAAGTTATGGAACTTGAAGAGTTTTTGGATTAAAACTACTTTAAATACATAAGTTATGGAATTAATTAGTTTTGAATAGTTTCAAAACTTGCCCTCAAGTTTTGGAATTTGTAAAGTTTTCTCTTATGAATACTTTAATTCCAAGTTAGCCCTTAGAATTTTAAAAGTTAAAATTCAACCCTTATACTTTATAATATTATAAGTTAATAATATTTATATGTATAAGAGTAAAGTCGGTCTTACCGCTAGTACGCCTCATTCACGAAGCCGGTCTATAAGGTGGGTATAAGGTTGTTGCCTATAAAATGGCAACTTAATGGGTGTTCACTCTCACCCACCGCTTGCTTGACTGGTGGAGGGTCGTTAGCCGAACGGGTTTGACAGGACTATCATTCTCCCTTCATTAAAAGTATTAATGATAAATACTAAGTAACTAAACTTTTAATAATACCCAATCTTAGTTACTTAGAAAAATGTGAATAAGGTGCTAATCCACGAAATTACACTTTGCACTTTGTTTGAGTCGGTTAGTGGAGCGCGTGTGGTTAACCGGCACACTAACTCGTATTTAACAAGGTAGGCAAAGGGTAACTTAATGTTTATCATAGTATCGATGGAGCGTGTGTGGTTAACCGGCACATCGATTGAGGGATAAACACTTAAGGGTACCCAGTAATTTGCATGGTTACTTCACACCTTGTTTTGTGATCCTCGGCATCCCAGTCACAAAACCTGAAGGGCACACTCGAGATTGAAACATGCCATTGAACAGTTCAATGAATCTCAAAAGATCTAGGAGTTTCAAAACCAAATAAAACCTAATAATACATTTCGTTTATCTTGGTGGAAATTGGTGAATCGTCATTCACCTACCTTCAAATTGTTTTATAGCTTGGATTACGGCATACCTCTTCTAAGTTATAAAATAGTTTGTTGGGTCCTAGCCTTAATATTTTCATATTGGGTGTCATATTAAGGACTTTAGATCAACTATCTTGAATATCTCCCATAACATGTCTGGTTTAGACATTTATGATCTTCCCAAATCTCTTGAAACAAGCATTCCTAATGAAGATGATGTCCCATGGATATCATACTTCTTTCACCTCCTCCAATTATTCTCCCTAACCCACAAGTTCTTGAAAAGTTTAAGGTCACTCGAGCCCTATTGGCAAGAAAAGGTCTTGGTGTGGTCACATCTTGGAGATGTAGTCACATATTGACAAGCCGGGAGAGTTGGGTGTCAAAGTCTTGAGAAAGTTGGTGGTTTAATCACTTTCTAAGTCACATAGTGAGTTCCTTTGGGACACCTATGAAATAGACTATGACAAGACCCTTAATGATCTTATCTATTGTTAAGATCAACTTCCTGAAACTTTATGGACATTGACAATGGTGACACTGGAAATACAGAAAAAGCATTCTCTTCCCAATGGAAAGGGATCGGCCATAGTCAACTCGGTTGAACAAATGGTAAAGAGAAAAGTCTAAGTCTGTGATAGTCTCGTGTACCATTATCAAAGGGTCCATATGTTTATATTGCCAAAGGAAGGGGCATTGGTTGCGAAGCTGCCTAATTTTACCTAAGGATGTTAAAGTCAATAAGGTTGACTCTACTTCAGGTAAAGTCCACTACTCTAACTCTGTTAAGTTTCTATTCTGAGATTCTTGATGCATGATGTGACTGGGTCACATGGTGATGTTTTAAGAATCAAAGAAAAGTGAAGGAACTTAAAGAAAGAATATGCTGAATCTGATCGCATAGATGGATTTCTATCGCGTAGTTTGAAAAACGGATTCTTGAGCTACTTCTTAGGAGTTATGAGATATTGCTTAGGAATAGATAACAACAAGTTTTCATATGGATTGTAAGGATAAGTTTTTCCGCATAGTTTTAAAATAAAAGGAAAATTTTGATTTTATTTATATCCTTACAATGGCATTTGAGGAAAAATTGTTGCTTATATGATTCCATTAATAGCAAGAGTGGAAATATGAAATTGATTCCTTCATTTGTGGTAATGTCTAAATTTACCAAATAAGGAAAGATTCTCATCACCCAAGTCTCAATTGGACTGGAACTTGGAATCATGCAAGTTGTATAGCATGATGAATGAGAACTTTTCAAGTATTGGAAAAATTAAGACTAATTACTTGTTCACATGGATGTGTGAGTCAAGTAATGGACTAAGGGATCGAGTACATAGTCATGTGCACTGATTAAGTCCACCACAAAAGATATAAGGCTATTCGTCATAGTTTACTAAAGCTTAGTAAATATGATTATACTTACAAGCGTAAGTGTAACTCTGAGACATTGGAAAAAGGTTCCAATGTAAGGCAGAGCGAATAAGAAGAATCAAATTAGGCAGAAGGATAAAAGTTTCTCAAATCTGAAAAGATGGGAGAGTACTTTAGTATCAGCGTTGTGATCATCTTAATGATTAAGAAACCATATCAAAATTTGTTCTCTAAGAAAGTCTTAGTGCATTCTTATGACTAAGAAGAAGGGATCTTGAAATTGTTGAAATGGTTAAATCAAGAAGATGAGTCATACTTCGTTCCAATACAAGTCTTAGAGTCATACTCCAAGATTGTAACTTGAGTGACATGTCTTTAAGAAGGTTTAAAAACACGTGTCAAATGTAAGAGTAAAAGTTTTCTACTCTTGTACATTTGAAATTGGTAAGTTGTGATGTTTTGGATAAAACAAAGACCAACTTAGGCCAATTGTGTGAAGTGTTTGTCTTGATTAGAATCCGCACTACCTCTTGGATGTTTGACAAGAGAGTCTTATAGGTCAAGAGGACAGTGGGAGTCTTAAAGGTCTTGAAATTCTCAAGAACTAATCAAGAATGAAACCTAAAGTTCTTCACTAGCACACGACTTAAGGTTTATAACCTATCGTGTTGACATTTTCTGTGCCCATTCCAGTTAAAGTTGGCTTTGCATATGAGTTCTTAGAGTTCTCAATGTGTTGCACAACGACTTGGAAGCAATGGTTGGCCCTTGAGCTGCCAGGTGGCAAGAAATTAAGATTGAGTTCAGTCCATATGAGTTTGGATTTGTCATTATCCTTGTTTTGTGACTATGGTTATGACAATTCACATGGATAAGAACACATACACCATTAAATCTAAGTGTCATAAGGTTTCTCTCCGATTCATGAAAATGATGGTGAGGAAACACTTTCACTAAGTAGATTTTAGCTAGATAACAATTGTGATATTTGCATTCTCAAAGTCGTTAGTGGAGCGCGTGTGGTTAACCGGCACACTAACATGGACTTGTGAGAAATGGCAAAGGTCAAAACGATCAAGACTATGATTACGGCATCCCTTTTCATAGCTCTTAAAATTGTTTTGACACGTCCATAAGCTATCTAAGGAAGGTGTATGTTTTTGATAAAGTCTTATCAAAACAATCTAGTATCGGAAATCTGAACTTTGGTCAGAAAGTCAATAAAGTATTGATTTCTAGAAGTCGAGCTTTCTGAGTATATGTCAAAGCTAGTGGGAGCATAAGTGTTATGCTAATAATCATCATGTTAGTGGGAGCATGATAATTACAATAAGTATTGCAAGCTAGCAATGTTAATTATAGAAAACAAAAGGTTTCAATTGGGAAAAAGTTGTTTTGCCATAATTAAGGGAGAGGAAATTATACTTCATCTCAAATCTATAAGCTTAGATCGTGAGGTTTTAATCATTTAGTCAAGGATATATATGAATTTCATGTTGGAATGGCTCAACATAAGGAAATTCTGTATATGGGTCCATTATTTGCGTTCTTAAATTCGATTATGATTACGGCATCCCTTTTCATAATCTGAATTATGAGAACTTGGCAAATTGAAATGGAAATGTTATAGCAAAAGACTGGTTTAGTCTTTATGTAAGACATCATGAATCGTGTCCCATATGCTTCGGATATAGGATCGATTACATGTGCTATATTCATCCTTTCTAAAAATTTTCCAATGCCTGGGGCATTAAGAAGGAAAAAGGTTTAGAACTGGATATGACTAAAAGGATTAAACAATTGTCGAGGACAATCTAAGGTTTACCAAAGATTGGTTGCTCAAGGACAGTTGGAAGTGTAGTGATAATTCTGGAAGGACCATATTGACATAATCTGTAAGGAGGCAACTCTTGTTCAGAAATGATAGTCGAAATGGAATCTGGAAATGTTTCAAAGTTAGAATTTTCAATCTGTGTAAGATCAAGGAAACTTAATGCAAGAAGGATGGTTCCAAGGAGTTGATCTCCTTTGGAATGCTCTATAATGATTGTTGTTAAGTTTTTTTGACTGTGTGCATAATCATTACAAGAGGATCGATGCATATAAGTTTAGAATCTAACAGATTTCAGTAAATGACATGAATTTGGAATTCTTGCATTTGCAGTAAGGATTTGGGAGTGTGAAAAAAGAATCATTGAAGTTATGTTCAATTGATCTAGTTCACAAGGTAAAGATCATAGACAAACATAGTATGCATTCTTGGTGTATGGCATGACTATTGTTTAGAAAACATAGTGTGCATGCTTGGAGCATGGGACAACTATTGTTTCAAATTCAAGAATAATGTTGATAGCTGAAACAATATACAATGAATAATGTGTAATCATATGGTGATAAATAAAAGGAGTTTTATTTATATTCATAAGTTCTGAGACCATATTGGATTCAATTATTATTGTGTTTCACTTTGCATGTTTTGACTTCCCGAATAAACTAGGTTATTCTTCCGGAATGACTAAGTTATTCAAACCATCCACAGTCGGTCATATGTTGGAAGTAGATATGAATTAAGACTGTCATGGGTTGGCTTGTAGAGGTCTAAGTTGTTGGACAAAGGGCTACAACACTCATGAGTGCTCATAAGTTCTGAGTATTGGATTCAACCCGCACTCATTGGAATCACTTCATGGATTTTATCACGAGTGATCATGAGACGATAATATCTTATATTCTTCAAACCTAGAGATATTAGTTGTTACTATGAGTTGGTTGTACATTGATTGCACGAAACCGCATTTGGTAACTCGGTGCTATAAAACGTGTCTTTGTGTATGATTCAACAAGTAGTAGAACAAGCCATATGAGTCGAAGTTTATCCATTCCTTTTACCTTCGGGATGAAAGCGATATCTGTGGGCCCCTCGATGATTTGATGATGACAAATGGAAGTGCTCGGCCGGGCCAGGACTGATTTGATTTGTTCAATTAGTCAGTCGTCATAAATCGGAAATCGGGAAACAACTAATGGACAGAGAGAATGATTATAATCCATGTCTCAGTCCATATGATATCTAGAATGGAGGAATATATGATCCCTTATCTAATGGACAAGTCATTGACAAAGGTCCGAGTTCATCTACAAGGTCAGAGTTCGACAGAAGCTTTTGAGAGCTACGATTGCCGGTTGGTTCCTGAAGTCATACGCAATAATAGTTTTAGACTTATCCAAGTGGGAGACTGTTGGATTAATGTCTAAGTCCATAACTATAATTGGTAAGACTTGACCCGACCCGGCATGGTCCATTTGGGTTGCATGGCATCATGCACTTGGATAGACTATAATGAGAGAAATAAGACACTTATGGTTATTAATATATTATAAGTTCTAGTATATTAATAATAAGAATAATAAGATTATTTAATTAGTATTGATCAAGAATTAATCTAGGATTAATTAAGTGATCAAAAGAAGACTAATTAAATATATGGGTTGATTGTGTAAATCATCCATACTTATATAGTGGGCTAATGTTCCATGGATTATCTAGTTGGGCCAAAACCCATATGATGCCCCATGGATGCTCCATGGTGTATTTGAACCCATGGATCCAAGGAAATGGAAAGTCATGACAATTAGGGTTTACCCTAATTGTAACACTATATAAAGATATTATTCTTCCCAAAATCGGTCACTAGATTATTCTAGAGAGGGCTAACCGATTTCATGAAGTGTTCTAGTTTCTCTCAAGTTATTCCAAGTGTATTTGGTGTTGTGTGAACCATTTGAGGTGTCACACTTGAGGCACTAAGCACTCAAGCTTCATGAAGACAAGCACTATCAAAGAGGTATGTATTCTATCTTGTTATATTCATTATTTTGTATGCTAGATTAGGATAATACCTTGGATGTTCATATTTGCATGTATAATAGAGAAAACATAGATCCAAGGTATTTAGGGTTGCATGTACACTTAGGAGTGTTAGAATGCTCATAACCCAACAGGAGCATGAAAAGAACTACCCGACTCATGATTTGGAGTTGGCACTGATAGTTTTTGCTCTAAAGATATGGAGGCATTACCTCTATGGCACGAAGTGTAAATTGTTAACTGATCATAAGAGTGTTCAATATCTCTTTAGTTAGAAAGAATTAAACATGAGGCAGCGACGCTGGCTAGAATTACTTAAGGATGAAGACTGTGAAATACTTTCCGGTAAGGCTAATGTTGTTGTTGATGCTCTCAGTCGGAAAGTCAATCTTGAAAGAAAAAGGCCAAGAGCGTTGAGAATAGAAGTTGTCTCAACAATTGTGGAGAGTATAAAAAAAAGCTCAAGAGGAAGCTTCTATGAAGAATGATCGAAAAGAAGAACGTTTAGGAAAAACGTTGGTGTTTGGTATAAACAGTCATGGATTGAAGGTGTTCCAAGATAGGATTTGGATACCTAAGACAGGAGGAGTCAGAGATCTTTTGATGGAAGAAGCTCATAAGACCATGTACTCGATTCATCCCGGTAGCACTAAAATGTATAAGGACCTGAAACCCTATTATTGGTGGCCAATGATGAAGCTCGACATTGCAAAGTATGTGGCGGAGTGTGTGACCTGTGCGAGAATCAAGGCACAACATCAGAAATCATATGGGAGTTTAGAAAATTTACCTGTGCCTATGGGTAAGTGGGAAGACATTGCTATGGATTTTGTCACTAAACTGCCCAGAACGAAAAGTGGTCACGACATGATTTGGGTGGTCGTTGATTGATTCACTAAGAGTGCGCATTTCATAGCAGCCAAAGAGAAGTGGTCTATGGAAATGCTTGCAAATTCTTACGTGAAGGAAATTGTGAGGCTTCACGGTGTTCCGTTAACGATTATATCGGATCGTGACAGCCGTTTCACCGCAAGGTTTTGGAAAAGTCTACAAGAGGAATTGGGTACCAAGTTGTGTTTGAGTACACCTTACCATCCACAGACTGATGGTCAGAGCTAAAGAATGATACAAACATTCAAAGATATGCTGAGGGCATGTACGATGGAATTCCTAGGTAATTGGGAAGAAAATTTACCTTCGGTAGAGTTTTCCTACAATAATAGTTTCCACTCGAGCATAAACATAGCACCTTATCAAGCTTTGTACGGGCAGAAATATCGTACGCCGTCTTGTTGGCTTGAGGCTGGGGAGAAACAGTTTATGGGACCCGAAATGGTCCATCAGACTGCTGAAAAGATGAAAATAATCAGGGAAAGAATGTTAGCAGCTCAGGATCCTCAAAAGAGCTATGCTGACAAGAAAAGAATACCGATGACTTTTGAAGTTGGAGATTCCGTTTTGCTTAAAGTCTCACCGTGGAAGGGACTTATAAGATTTGCTAAAAGAGGAAAATTAAGTCCGAGGTTTATTGAGCCGTTTAAAGTTCTTCAGAGGGTGGGGAACCAAGCTTACAAGCTCGAATTACCCGAAGAACTGGATGGAATTTATAACAATTTCCATGTGCGTTATTTGAGGAAGTTCTCGGAAGAAGTTCCCGACATGATTCCACTTTTGGAGTTAAGAATTGATGAAAACAAAAGGTTTATTGAAGAACCAGAGGCAATCGTTGATCGAAACACTAAGAAGTTACGACACAAGATGGTCAAGTTAGTGCTTGTCCGATGGAAACATACGAATGGGCCAAATCTCACCTGGGAGACGGAGAGTGACATGATGAGTCACTATCCGCATTTGTTTGTTGATGTGTGATTCCGGGGACGGAATCATTCAAAGGTGGAAAGAATTGTAACGCTCATGTTTCTGGCTTGTCATTAATAGCGATGTAATAGTCTAGGTTAACCTTTGTAACCCGTCTTGAAATAATAGAAGTGTATTATTTGGGTATTATGTGTTTTGTGCTTAGTTGTGTGACTTAAATGAATTAAGGATAAAAATAAGCATCAAAATGAAATGTTAGATATGTAACACCCCAATTCTAGTATGATATTTATATTGTTATTTATTGATATATTTCTTCAAAGTTTTAAGGGGAACTCGACGAGTCAGTAGCCGGACTCGTCTAGTAGGGTCGCGATTTCGAGCACGTTTAAGTTGGCGACTCGGCGAGTCCATATCCCGGAGTCGGCGAGTCCGCCAGTCTGGATGAAACCCTATTTTCAAGGGTTTGCACCCTATATAAACAACTTTTGGGGCCTCAAGTCAGCCCCCATCACCCCTCAGAGCTTCATTCTCAAAACCCTAGAGCCCTTTTTGCATTTTGTGTGATTTTGGTGTGTTATTTGAAGATTTTGAGAGACAAAGAAAGGTAGATCAAGAGGAGAAGAAGGAGATCCTAGATCTTTGAGGAATTTCAGACAAAAGTAAGGTATATCTCGGCCCTTTTCTGTTTCTATGCTTAAATCTCCTTTGTGAAGCCATTCTTAAACCATTTCTTAGCTTAGTAGTGGCATAGAGGACTCATGGAGTTGATTAACCTTTAGATCTAGCCAGATTTGATTTCCAGGAGCTTAGATCTAGCACCTTTATGGATCCATTTTGCATGAAAGCTCTAGATCTACTATTATAGTGTGCTTTTAACCCTAAAACTTCCATTTGATGTTATTTACACGTAAAGTGGGAAACTTTACGTGTAAATCGAGTCCCAGGAACCCAGATCTACTAATGGCATGGATTAGTTTCAAGCAGAATCGAGTGTATAGTATTTGCATGCATACGACTCGGCGAGTCGAGTCGCGAGTCCCCTATGTTTCCTTTCTTGAGTTATGCCAAGTGGAGCCAGTGAGTGAGAAGTGGACTCGGTAAGTTAGAGGGTTAGACTCATTCGTGGAAGAACTCGGCGAGTCAATACCCTGAATCGGTGAGTCCAAGGCCATCTTCATACTTCAAGAAAAGACTCAACGAGTTATTCATACAACTCGGCAAGTCATAGCAAGAATAGTCATCTGATGAAGGAGAACTCAACGAGTTGTTCATAAAACTCTGCGAGTCAGATGCAGATTGTCAGAGTGTTAGTAGCGAAGAGGAACTCGCCGTGTTTGCGCCAAAACTCGACGAGTAGTAGTGAGTGGAATCAAGGAAGTAAGAGTAAGGACTCGACGAGTTGGCGGCCCAACTCGACGAGTCAGGTCTACTGAATGTTGACTTTGAAAGTTAGGTTGACTTGGACCAGGGGTAGGAGAGTCATTTTACCCTCAGTATTATTATTATCAATATTTGATTAATGGTGCTCATGGATATTGTAGCCGGGGTGAAACCGGAGACGCAGCAGATAGATTCTAGAGCAGTCCTTTCAGCAGCTACGCTACAAGGTGAGTTTCCTTCCAGTAGGAATAGGTCTAAGGCTACAATACCGACCCGTTTAGTAGTATTAGTTTCTGGACTTTGGTCCGATGCAATTATTAGTTTGTTTGATGCCTTCGTGGCTCGGACAGGATTTATGTGTTAAGTGTTATGGGCTACGGCCTGATGTAGTATGCAGTTTGTGAGTTTATGATCATGTGTGTTATGCTAGTTGATATGTGTTTATGCTATGCTATGCTATGCCCAGTTAGTTTCCGAACTTCAGTCCGATGCAGTAAGTTCCGGACTTTGGTTCGATGCAGGGGACAAGGTCCCAGTTAGTTCCGAACTTCGGTCCGATGCAGGGGACAAGGTCCCAGTCAGTTCCGGACATCGGTCCGATGCAGTTTCCGGGCTTCGGCCCGATGCAGTGGGCAAGTCCCAGTATGTGTTGATATGCTATTGTATGGTATGTAGTAGTTTGGGGGAGCTCACTAAGCTTCGTGCTTACAATTTTAGTTTTGGTTTCAGGTACTTTCGCAAGTAAGGGGAAGAGCTCGGGTTGATGGCATCACACACACCACAGCTTCAGTCTTTATCCTGGGAGTTTGTTTTGATTCATAGTTTGATTTGATACAGTTGTTTCACAACATTTTATTATGACTTGAGATATTTGACATATGGTTTTTATGATATGACGATCAGTATATGATTTTATTACTATTTAAACAAAAAAATTTGGGTCGTATTTTGGGATGTTACAAGTTGGTATCAGAGCTTTGGTTTGAGGGATTCAGGCACACTTCCGGGTGTGTCTGAACTCAAACTAAGGAAATGGTAAAATGTTTTTCAAAAGAAAAGAGTTTTACAAAAGTAAAAAGAAATTTTTAAGAAAGATAAAAACTTTGAAAAGAGGAAAGGGGTGTGGTGCATGCGATCAACTGAGCTCAAGTAAGTACTCCCAAATTACCCATACAAGTTATGTTATGAATATCAGTTTCAGTTTTAGTAGAACAGAATGCTAGTATAGAACTAAGGATCTAGGAGGATGCCTTATATGTTTTCTTTATGTGTTTCAGCCTTATAAGAATTGCATGCTAGCATAAAGTAGTCAGCAGTAGGATAGACTGTTTAGGTTATGCCTGATAATGTGAGCTTAGCATTGTATGCTAGCATAGTTTCCCTCTTATGAGGACATAATTGCTTGAGTAGTCTCCTATGTCTGAATGCTGCTTTCTTTGTGCTTTGTGGGACCCTAAGTGATGGGAGTTAGCCATTAGGTGAATGCGTCACGTCACATGTGAACAGGGTTAAATAATCTCATAGTGCTAGACTTAGCCCTATTGCGCAGCTATTGTCTGAGTCTAACCGTTGTAGGGACAAGTCTTTTACTTGAAGGATTATCTGAGCCTCGTCGCATGTGATGGTGTTCATGTGCTGGCTAATTTGCATCACATGGACGCTTTCAGCAGCTGAGGACTGGATCGGGTATAGTCAGAGAATTCCCTAGGACAAGCCTAGGATGAGAGTAGCAGAGATCATTAGCAGTAATAGTGACTTGGTGGAGTCGAGGCAGTACTTGAGGAAAGTACGGATAGATGTGGAAGGTAGTATGGGCCCGTACTACTGGAAGCAGAGGATCCGTACTCGAATCAAGGAAAGCTAAGATGAGACCAGGAAACTTGTGGTAGTAGTGATTCCATGAGATATACCAGTGTTCCTGATGTTTATTATGTTGTGCTTCAGAATGGTGGAATTACGCCCTAGACCAGCAGTCGACAGTTCAGGTGCCGGAGGGGGATCAGGATCAGGCCCGGAGGCCGGGCAGTTGGATGAACAGACCAGGGAGTTTCTCTCTTCATAGATTACTCGCACCATACTTGAGCAGACTCTTGTGATCTTTGGTTCGATCAAGGAGGGTATCTTAGAGATGATGAACGAGAGGCTGAGTACTTTCCGTGCTGAGGTAGCGGCCATGATGGGGTCGCGCACGCTTACCTTCAGGGAGTTTCGTACATGTAGAGCTCCAGATTACCACGGGGCGCGGGACCCCATAGGGAGCACCAGATGGTTGGCAGATGTGGCAAACGTCTTCCGCACTAGCAGATGTCCCGAGGGGGACAAGGTCAGATTGGCATCTTGTCTTCTGAAGGACAGGGCACGGGATTGGTGGGAGGAGATTGGTCATGCCATCGGGGATGATGCAACTTTGGATGCCATGACATGGGCAGACTTTACTACCAGATTCAGAGCCGAGTTCGCACCGGTTATTGAGGTGCAACAGTTAGCCCGCGAGTTTCAGGATCTTACCCAAACTACTGAGACGGTGGCGGAAATTACCGTTGAGTTCAGGGAGAGGGCACTTCTCGTTCCGCAGTACGCGACTGATGAGGAAATGAAGAAGGCTCGTTATCATGCGATGCTGCGGAGTGATATCTGCCAGTTCGTGAGCCGGTCCAGCTGCAAAACGCTGGATGACATGATTGATATGGCTCGAGAGAGAGAGATTGACCTTGAGATGGAGAGGAAGAGGAAGCCGAAGGCGGCTCCAGGTACAGCGAATGCGGGCAAAAAGCCCAGGGGTTCAGATCATAGAGCTAGGAGTCAGCAGAGCCACATTCGGTGTGGCAAGTGTGGGAGATTGCACGATGGGGCGTGCAAGGCAGGGAGTGCCGGTTGCTACAGGTACTGCCGGACTGGGCATATGAGCAGAGATTGTACAACCACTACTGCCGCCGTTGAAGCAACAAATCTGATTTGCTTCCATTGCAATCAGAGGGGACATAAAAAGTCCCAGTGTCCTAGTTTTACTGCTGCAGGAAAGGTGTCAACACCTGCTCCTGCTACTTTGAGGATTACAGATGGCCGTCAAGGCCGAGCTGAGACGCCGGTGGCAAAGAGTAGGGCTTTTCAGCTGACAGCAGAGGAGGCGCGAGCGACTCCTGACGTGGTGATAGGTATGTATTTTTCCCTTATCTCAGTATTTATTTCTTCATTGTTTCTTATGGTTATATGTTTTATATAGGTTCGTTCTCAGTGAACGTCATTTCAGCTACAATATTGTTTGATTCGGGAGCTACCCGATCATTCGTCTCTCTTGCACATAGCAAGAGGTTTAGCAGAGCTCCAGGGGAGCTAGATTGTCCACTTGAGGTTGAGATTGCAGCTGATAGGACCCTTAGGGTGGCAAGGGTGCATAGATGGTGTTCTCTGCAATTGTTCGATGAGCAGTTTCCGGTGGACTTGGTCCATATTCCCCTGCGAGGAAATAAAGTCATAGTAAGCATGGATTGGCTGAGCCCCAATGGGGCGGTGATATATTGCAAGCTGCAATTAATGAGGGTACGCACTCCCAGTGGGGGAGAGTTAGTGATTCAGGGAGAGAAGCCACAGCGAGGGCCAATTCTGTGTTCAACAACAAGGGCAAGACGCTACTTTCTGCAGGGTTGTGTCGGCTATATTGCCTATGTTTCTGATGCCCGGGAAAAGGGCAAGATGACAGTTGATGATGTTCCGGTGGTGCGAGATTACTCGGATGTATTTCCGGAGGAATTGCCGGGGATACCTCCTGAGAGACAGGTTGAGTTCGGGATCGATCTAGTCCCTGGTGCGGCTCCGATAGCCAGGGCATCGTATCGGTTGGGTCCCCCAGAGATGCAGGAGTTGTCTACGCAGCTACAAGAGCTGCTGGACAAGGGATTTATCAGTCCGAGTAGTTCTCCCTGGGGTGCACCGGTTTTATTCGTGAAGAAAAAGCACGGGTCGCACCGTATGTGTATAGATTACTAGGAGCTGAATAAGGTAACGGTGAACAACCGTTACCCACTTCCGAGGATAGATGATTTGTTTGATCAGCTTTAGGGAGTGTCTTGGTTCTCCAAGATTGATTTACACTCCGGATATCACCAGATGAGGGTCAAAGATGAGGATGTGAAGAACACTGCCTTTAGGACCAGGTATGGTCATTATGAGTTTGTGGTGATGCCATTTGGGCTCACCAATGCTCCGGCCGCGTTCATGGACCTCATGAACCGCGTGTGCAGGCCGATGTTGGATCGGTCTGTGATAGTATTTAAAGACGATATCTTGGTGTATTCCAAGACTCAGGAGCAGCATGAGGAACACCTGACAGAGGTGCTAGAGGTTTTGAGGAGGGAGAAACTTTTCGCGAAGTTCTCCAAGTGCAAGTTTTGGTTGCGCGAGGTGCAGTTCCTTAGTCACCTCGTCAACCAGAAGGGTATTTTGGTAGATCCGGCCAAGATTAAGGTTGTGATGCAGTGGGAGGTTCCGCGGTCTCCATCCGAGATTCGGAGTTTCCTAGGATTGGCAGGGTATTACAGAAGATTCATCCAAGATTTCTCCAAGATAGCAGTACTGCTCACCCGACTGACCAAGAAGTCGGTAGCGTTTCGTTGGGGGCCTGAGCAGCAGGTAGCGTTTGAGACCCTCAGGTAGAGATTGTGCGAGGCACCGATTCTTACCCTACCAGAGGGAGTGGAGGATTTTATAGTTTACTGTGATGCCTCGATCACAGGTATGGGAGCAATGTTGATGCAACGAGGCCGTGTGATAGCCTACACCTCGAGATAATTGAAGCCTCACGAGGCTAACTATCCTACGCATGATTTAGAGCTGGGGGCAGTGGTGTTTGCCCTCAAGATTTGGAGACATTACCTTTATGGGGTCCGTTGTACCATTTACACAGATCACAAGAGTTTGAAGTACCTCATGGATCAGCCGAATCTGAATATGAGGCAGAGGCGATGGTTGGATGTGTTGAAGGATTACGACTGTGAGATCCTTTATCACTCAGGGAAAACCAACGTAGTGGCCCACGCCTTGAGCTGCAAGGCAGTAATGGCCCCGATCAGAGACATTTGTTTGAGGATGACGGTGATTGCTCCATTATTGGAGAAAATTAAGGAGGCACAGGTAGAAGGCCTCAAGGAGGAGAGACAGAAGTGTGAGAGGATCATGGGTTGCGTGGCTTCTTTTGACTATAAAAGTAGAGGATTGTTGACCCTTCACGTGAGAGTTTGGGTGTCGTACTGGGGCGGCGTACAACAAGTGTTGATGGATGAGGCCCATAAGTCTTGATTTTCCATTCATCCGGGGGCTACGAAGATGTATAGAGATCTTCGACCCTATTATTGGTGGCCCAGCATGAAGCGGGATGTCGCATGGTATGTGGAGAGGTGTCTGACCAACAGGAAGGTTAAGGCAGAACACCATAGACCTCACAGCAAGATGCAACCGTTAGACATTCCGGTGTGGAAATGGGAAGACATTACCATGGATTTCATCACAAAGCTTCCCAGGACTGCGCATGGAGTGGATTGTATATGGGTTATTGTGGATCGGTTGAAGAAGAGCGCTCATTTTATACCGATTCAGGAGAGCATATAAGCAGAAAAGTTAGCTGATATTTATGTGAGGGAGGTAGTGGCACGTCATGGAGTGCCTATTTTGGTGGTGTCAGACCGAGATGTCCGTGTCACTTCCAGATTCTGGAAGCGGTTTCATGACGAGATGGGTAATCGTCTCCATTTTAGTACCGCTTTCCATCCTCATACGGACGGACAGAGTGACAGAACGATTCATACCCTCTAGGACATGCTGTGGGCATGTGTTCTAGACTTCGGTGGCAGTTGGGATACGTGCCTTCCGTTAGCGGAATTTTCATATAACAACAGTTACCACGCGAGTATCGATCGACCTCCTTTCGAAATGCTCTATGGGAGGAAGTGCAGGACCCCGATTTGTTGGGGCGAGGTCGGTCAGCGAGTCATTGGGAGCACCGAGGTGGTCAAGATGACATAATTGATCCAGCAGGTTCGTGGCAGACTGCAGACTGCTCAGAGTCGACATAAGAGTTACGCCGATAGGAGGCGTTCAGATTTGGAGTTTCAGGTGGGCGATATGGTCCTCCTGAAGGTTTCGTCCTGGAAGGGTGTTATCTGATTTCGGAAGAGGGGTAAGCTGGGCCCCAGGTTCATTGGTCCTTTTAGGGTTTTAGCCCAGGTGGGTCGGGTTGCTTATCGGTTAGATCTTCCGTCAGAGCTTAGCCAGATCCACAACACTTTCCATGTTTCTCAGCTGAGGAAGTGTTTGGTGGACGAGTTAGCAATAGTGCCCATTGAGGATATTCAGGTTGATAGCAGCCTGAATTATGTCGAGAAGCTAGTTGCGATCTTGGATCGGAAGGTGAAGACCTTGAGGAACAAAGTGATTCAGTTGGTAAAGGTGCAGTGGCAGCACCGTACGGGTTCGGAGTGGACGTGGAGTCCGAGGAGGAGATGCTGGGGCATTACCCCGAGTTGTTCTTGGATTCGGCAGCAGCAGACTTCGAGGACGAAGTCTGAGACACGTGGGGGAGGGTTGTAACACCCCAATTCTGGTATGATATTTATATTGTTATTTATTGTTATATTTCTTCAAAGTTTTAAGGGGAACTCGACGAGTCAGTAGCCGGACTCGTCGAGTAGGGTCGCGATTTCGAGCATGTTTAAGTTGGCGACTCGACGAGTCCATATCCCTTACTCAGCGAGTCCGCCAGTCTGGATGAAACCCTAATTTCAAGGGTTTTCACCTTAAATAAACAACTTTTGGGGCCTCAAGTCAGGCCCCATCACCCCTCAGAGCTTCACTCTCGAAACCCTAGAGCCCTTTTTGCATTTTGTGTGATTTTGGTGTGTTATTTGAAGATTTTGAGAGATAAAGAAAGGTAGATCAAGAGGAGAAGAAGGAGATCCTAGATCTTTGAGAAATTTCAGAAGAAAGTAAGGTATATCTTGGCCCTTTTCTGTTTCTATGCTTAAATCTCCTTTGTGAAGCGATTCTTAAACCATTTCTTAGCTTAGTAGTGGCATAGAGGACTCATGGAGTTGATTAACCTTCAGATCTAGCTGGATTTGATTTTCAGGAGCTTAGATCTAGCACCTTTATGGATCCATTTTGCATGAAAGCTCTATATCTACTATTATAGTGTGCTTTTAACACTAAAACTTCCATTTGATGTTATTCACACGTAAAGTGGGAAACTTTACGTGTAAATCGAGTCCCAGGAACCCATATCTACTAATGGCATGGATTAGTTTCAAGCAGAATCGAGTGTATAGTATTTGCATGCATACGACTCAGCAAGTCGTTCTTCTGACTCGGCGAGTCGAGTCGCGAGTCCCCAGTGTTTCCTTTTTTCGAGTTATACCGAGTGGAGCCAGTGAGTGAGAAGTGGACTCGGTGAGTTAGAGGGTTAGACTCATTCGTGGAAGAACTCGGCGAGTCAATGCCTTGACTCGGCGAGTCCAAGGCCATCTTCATACTTCAAGAACAGAATCGACGAGTTGTTCATACAACTCGGTGAGTCACATCTAGAATAGTCAGCTGATGAAGGAGAACTCGACGAGTTGTTCATAAAATTGGCGAGTCAGATGCAGATTGTCAGATTGTTAGTAGCAAAGAGGAACTCGCCGAGTTTGCGCCAAAACTCAACGAGTAGTAGTGAGTGGAATCAAGGAAGTAAGAGTAAGGACTCGACGAGTTGGCGGCCCAACTCAATGAGTCAGGTCAACTGAATGCTGACTTTGAAAGTTAGGTTGACTTGGACCAGGGGTAGGAGAGTCATTTTACCCTCAATATTATTATTATAAGTATTTGATTAATGGTGCTCATGCATATTGTAGCCGGGGTGAAATCGGAGATGCAGCAGACAGATTCCAGGGCAGTCCTTTCAGCAGCTAGGCTACGAGGTGAGTTTCCTTCCAGTAGGAATGGGTCTAAGGCCACAATGCCGGCCCGTTTAGTAGTAGTAGTTTCCGGATTTTGGTCTGATGCAGTTGTTAGTTTGCTTGATGCCTTCGTGGATCAGACAGGATTTATGTATTAAGTGTTATGGGCTACGGCGTGATGTAGTATGCAGTATGTGAGTTTATGATCATGTGTGTTATGATAGTTGATATGTGTTTATGCTATGCTATGCTATGCGCAGTTAGTTTCCCGACTTCGATCCGATGCAGTCAGTTCTGGACTTCAGTATGATGTAGGGGACAAGGTCCCAGTTAGTTCCGGACTTCGGTCCGATGCAGTTAGTTCCGGACTTCGGTCCGATGCATGGGAGAAGGTCCCAGTCAGTTCCGAACTTCGGTCCGATGCAGTTTCCGGGCTTCGGCCCGATGCAGTGGGCAAGGCCCAGTACGTGTTTATATGCTATTGTATGGTATGTGGTAGTTTGGGGGAGCTCACCAAGCTTTGTGCTTACAGTTTTAGTTTTGGTTTCAGGTCCTTCCGCAAGTAAGGGGAAGAGCTCAGGTTGATGGCATCGCACACACCACAGCTTCAGTCTTTATCCTGGGAGTTGTTTTGATTCATAGTTTGATTTGATACAGTTGTTTCACAACATTTTATTATGAGTTGAGATATTTGACATATGGTTTTTATGATATGATGATCAGTATATGATTTTATTACTATTTAAACAAAAAAATTTTGGTTGTATTTTGGGATGTTACAAGATAATCCCGATATCTGAGTTATATAAAGAATGCTGAAATCTGAGTTATAACGAAGAAGTTATGACCTGTCGAAGTTTCGCGACAGAACCGGCACGACACAGAATGATGTAAAATACAAATTTAAGATAGAGAGATATCTATCCTTAGTAACCTAAATGAATGTCGTAGAATACGTTAAACCGAGAGCGTACATAAAAAGAATGCCCAAATCTGACTTCGTATGAGGAAGTTATGATTTTTCGAAGTTTCAGCTTAGTAGTAGACAACCCGAAGTTCGAATATGAGATCGAGCGATATTTAGCCAAAACTTTCTAAATGAGAATTGAAGATCTCATCAATAGCAGTGCAACGACGGAAAGACAGACAAAAATGGACGTCAGACGAAGGAGTTATGATTTTCTAACGGAGTTTTCATGTTCCAACCTACTAAAAATAATATAATAAAAATAAATTCAAAATTAGCCGTCGGAGTCTAAATCAAAGATGTAGACCTTGTTTTTACCTACGCGTGTATATAAAGAACGTCGAAAATGGAGCTCGTATGCGAAAGATATGAATTTCTGAAGTTTGGGGCACGAAACCCGGTACTTTGTCAAAGTTCACGACGTGAACACTGTGTTCACGAAGTGAATTCAGAGATTTGACCCTTCCAGAGCTGGCATACCCAAGTGGATGAGTGACTCATGCAGTGACGATCAAGCCTCACGATGTGAGCATTAGAAACTCACGACGTGAACCCAGAAAACTCACCCTACAAATAGAAATCAAGGGTCAGCCGATTTAGGTTGCTCCTCTCTTACTCTCCCACTCCCGATACTCTCTCTAAGCCCTATTCTAACCCCACGAAGCCCTGGTATCATCCCAAGACCAGAAGCGAGTCCCGAAGCCCGAAGATCTCGAGAAGAACAGATTTTCCGAGCTGAAGCTATGCCTGCGAGAAGCCCGATGTGTGAAGATCTTCCAGATCTATCGAATAATACTACTTCTGCAAGCTGTAGTGCTGTCTGATCATCTTCTGTTCAAGTGACTATATATTCCTTTTCTTCTAACACATAGATATAAAGTATCTTAGAGTGAATACGTGCTATGTGTATATAGATATATATTATTTGTTACATGGAATGAATATATATATTTGGAGCGAGTATTAAATGAATATCTTATCAGTTTTTAAGTTGCATATGTATGCATACGTATATTGTTATCTACAAAATTTTGGGTAGAACTTGGGTAGATAGTTTATGTGTGACAATCTGATGAGAGGCCTCGATGTTGTTGATGTTGACCTAGTCATCTAGAGGAGTATGGATGGTGACCACGAACTCTTTCTAGAAGTCTTGTGGAACGCTAGCAGGTTCATAACATGTAGATGTTGTGTTCGATGTGTTCACCGGTGTACTCTATCCCCCTCATGGTTGCCTTTAGGACATCTGATGCGGAGGAAAGCCCTTGCAGTATTGTCCGTCCCGATAAAAATCCTAGATTAGGTCCCTTGTAATAGATGTTGTTTTAGAAACGTAAAGTGAGGATAACGAGAAGGGGTAATCGGGTTATTGTTGGTTGATGAGATTAAATATAATTATTTATTGTGGGTTGAAAAATCTATATGCTCACCAGGCTCCAAGCCTGGCCCACTCAGTCTTATTTGTATTACAGGAAGTGGCACGAGGGCATAAGATGGATGAATCATCAAGTTGTTTTGTTTATGAGGCTGTATATGTATATAACTGTTGTATGGCTTGTAATATGTCGTTTATGCTTTTTGTTCTTTATCGGAACATGACATCCCGAATATTGATATATAATGAAAATGCATCTCTTGATGAAATGCTTTGATAAACTTTATTTTATCATATTTTGTTTTGGGAACAAATTCCGCAACTCTTTTAAATCAATGGGTTTACTCTGAAATTATTTTAAAAGCATAAATGAAACCGGTCTTTTCTGGCCGAGATTTTTGGGATGTCAGTTTATGTTCTTTATATAGGGCACAACCCTAACATTTAGGGTTTTGGGGACTGTATGTGTACGCGGCATGTATGTGCATGCCATGTGCGATCAACTTATGCTAGTATGTTGTGCGTACATAGGGTGGTACGGCCAGCGTACAACACCCTTTATCCCAATTAATATTGATCCAATGGTTCCAAGCCCAAGTCAATACAGTAATTAATAATTAAATAATACCTTGGAAAAATATCGGGCCCTACAATTCTCCCCTACTTGAATCAAACTTCGTCCCCGAAGTCCGCTACCCCGAATAACTCCGGATAGTGCTCCCTCATCTCCTCCTTGGACTCCCAAGTCAACTTAGATCCCTTGCGGTGCAACCACTGCACCTTCACCATCTCCACAACCTTGTTCCTCAAGGTTTTCATTTTCCGATCTAAAATTTCCACATGTATCGTTATATAATTCAGGTGGTCATCCACCTGAATATCCCCCAAAGGTACGATTATGGAATCATCCACTAAACATTTCCGCAGCTGAGAGACATGAAAGGTGCTGGGAATCTGACTGAGCTCTGCTGGAAGATCCAAAGAATAATTAACCCGACCTACCCGAGCCAAAACCTGAACTAGGCCTGGCAATTGGGTTGGGTTCGGGTTGGCGGGTCACGGGTTGGCGGGTTGGAGTTCAGAAACTCAACCCAACCCATATAATATATGGGTTGGAGGGTTGGCGGGTCATGGGTTGACGGGTTGGAAACATCAACCCAACCCAACCCACATAACCCGTATAAGTATATGGGTTAGCGGGTTCACGTGTTAGTGGGTCGAACCTAACCCGTATAACCCATTTAATAAGCAACACATTTTAAGATGAAATTGAAAAATCCAAATAAAATGAAGTCTAAAAGTCATAAACATTAAACATAAAGTCATAAGCATCCAAAATAAACATTAAACATAAAGTCATAAACATCCAAATCAAACTCTAATTCATTCATGCTACAATTCCCATTTCTTCCTCCAACACCAACTTCTTCAAGATAACCTTCAAATATAAACAATATGAACAATCAAATTTATGATCTTTTGAAAGCTACATAAATATTTGTACTTAAAAGAACTCACCAAATGACACCTTAAAGTAGGTTCGAATTTGTAACCTCCGTATTGTCTTCATTGATGTTCAAATTCATTACATTTTGAGTTAGGTTGTCAATAGCCACATTCAAATCAACTGCATAAGGAAAAGAAAAGAAATTAATACAAAATTTTGAATAATACGATACAACCAAAAATTATGAAATATTACCTTTTTCTCCAAACAACCAATCCCGACTACAAACCAAAGGTTCAACCACATCGGGTTTCATGGAACTTTGATATTCAT
Source organism: Lactuca saligna (assembly GCF_052625555.1). Lineage (NCBI taxonomy): Eukaryota > Viridiplantae > Streptophyta > Magnoliopsida > Asterales > Asteraceae > Lactuca > Lactuca saligna. Next base: position 194,433,167 of record NC_136424.1, on the reverse strand, counting down.
TCAAAATTCTTCTACCAAGACTAAAAGCCGATTCAGATGATACTGTTGAAACGGGAACACAAAGTATATCCATAGCTAATTTAGCTAATTCAGGATACCTATATTTTTGGGCTTTCCAAAACTCAAGCATGTTAATGGAAGAAGTTCTTTTAGCTCTTGGCTCAAGAAGGTATACATGCAATTGACTTGTGGTGTTGGAACCCGGATCATCATTATCATATTCGTCAAACTCCTATAATAAAAAATAATATATATAAAAAACGAATTAGCAATTTAGTATATTTAAAAACTAAACAAATATAAAAGCAAATTTAATAGTAATTAGAAAATATGATTTACCTCAAGAATGTTGTTTTGACTAGACTCTCCCCCAACATTACTTTGTCTAATGTTGTCGTTGCTCCCTTGATGTGATGTCGAGTCGGATGTTGTTGCATTTTTTGAAGCTTGCACATATTCATCATAAAGTTCATAAAGGGCACTCTCAATAGCCTTAAATTGTGATGAACCTTCTCCGTAGAGTTTTTTATAGCAAAAGTCAATAAACGACAACTTATATCTAGGATCAAACACCACGGCTATAACTAACAGAACATTAAAATCAACCCAATATTTGTTGAACTTATTCCACATTTGGGTAGCTATTTTTTTCATATACTCATCGGGACTTTTCTTCTCCTCAACCAACTTCAAATGTATTCCAAATATTTGAGGGAAATACAAATTTGAAGTAGGATAAAGTGATCCTGAAAACTGAAGAGTTGCATCATAAAACACTTTCAAAAAGCTACACATTTTCTCAAGTCTTTCCCATTCATCAGAGGACAGGTAATCTTGAAAGTTAGAATCACTCAAACTAAGATGTGAAAAGGCTAGTCGATAATAAAGTGCACAAGAAAGCATCATATAAGTAGAATTCCACCTAGTAGGAACATCTTGCATCAAAGCCTTTCTAGTGTCCAAAAGATTTTGTGAGCAACATTGAGAAAACCTTGTTTTTCTTGCTGAAGATCCTTTGACATACTTCACACATTCTCTAACTTTTTCCACAGCCATATCGATTTGTTTCAACCCATCTTGAACAATCAAATTGAGAATATGGGCACAACATCTCAGATGAAACAACTTACCATCATATACTAAAGAATTCATCAAACGAAATTGATTCTTAAGCAATCGGACACAAACATCATTAGAGGATGCATTATCCAAAGTGATAGAAAACAACTTCCTTTCAATCCCCCAACTTTTGATCAAGCCACTAAGCTTTTCAGCAATAGCAACACCAGTATGTGGAGGAGGGAATTCAGAAAAATTTAAAATCCTCTTCTGTAAGACCCACTTGCTATCAACATAATGTGCAGTCAAACTCAAATAACCATCTGTAACAATTGATGTCCAAGCATCAGAAGTTAAGCATATTCTACTTGGACATTTAAGCAACTCGCCACGAAGTCTAACACAATGACTTGCATGTAACTTTTTAATGTCTGCCTTTGCTGTGTTCCTACAAATATGACTGGAATTTGGTTCCAAATATTTGCAAATATTTCTAATTCCTTCATACTCAACAAAGGAGAATGGCAAGTCATGTCTAATAATAGCCAATGTCTCTACTATTATTATCTTCACATCTCCTTCGATGGCGACGTAGATTACCGGTACCGCTTTCACTTCCTGCTTTATATTTTTGACCACATTTGTTGCACACACAATATAGGGTTTCATTTGGTGTTTTTCATGGTAATTTAGTAAAGCTTTTCCGAATATCTGAAGTTGATGTCCTTGTTTTCCTTTTCTTTGAAGAAGTACTCTCAACTCCTAGTGATTCATTTGGTGCTTCAACTTCTTCAATTGAATCATCACTTTCACTTTCTTCATTGTCAACCTCAACATGATTGTCAACAATAACATCTTCCATATCGACCTACACAAACAATATAATGATTAACAATTTAACGCTAATTTTTAACAGAAAAAGAAGCACTACTGATTATTAAATAATGGGTAAAAAAAGTCAAAATCAATGTAAAACAGGTTCAAAATCAGTTTAACAAGTCAACAATAACGCTACTATTTAACAGAAAAAGAAGCACTACTCAAAATCATATTTTCATTTAACATAGTGGGTGATAATATTAACATATTCCATGGTGCATTAACATCAAGAAAAAGGTCAAAGAAAAAGCCCTATCTAAGTCAACACCACTTGTTTGTCTTGTTGCAAATAGACGATATTTGTGTCAAAGTGGAGCTACCACAGTACCACTTATATCCCAATAACTCTATTGATTTTCCTTTATTTTATTTGGGAGTTCTACTTCACTGTGATGCATTGTTGAGGGGGCTGTATACATTTTTTTGTTTAGAAGATACTAGTATATTAAACAAACTTATGAATTAACTTTAATTACTAGATAAATCGTGATGTAACTCAAAAGTTAAAGAATTAACTTTATATTAAACAACACTTACCGAACGTCGTCTAACGAACAAACTTGGATGATGACGATGGGATTTACAATCAAAATCAGAAGTGTCGAACGTCCATGGATAACTGGATCATGAGCGAACGTCAAAATCGGGTGGTAATTTTGTAATTTACTAATCTATAGAGTGTATATACTATAGATTGTTACTTACCGTAGAGAGAAAGGAAGGTGGGTCGAAGTGTTGAACGTCGAAGCTGATCAGAAGCGAGTGTGATGTGTGAACGGCGTTGAGTGGATGAGGAGCGGCCCAATGAGTGATTGAATCGTGAGTTCTTGATCGTGATGTTTCTGCCTTCGTTCAACCGTTCGTGATTCGTGAATGTGGATACTGAAAAGAGAGGCATTTTTTTATTAGGGTACGCAATGTTGGCTGCACATTAGCACATGGACTCAAGGAGTGAAGGATGGATTATTGGATCTGTGGATCATGAGCCACAACACAAACCTAAAATGCCACATTTCCAAAATGTACAACTCTAATATTAATATGGCTGATGATACCAACGAATACCACACTAATTTTTAAGGATATGATAAATGGAAAATAATAGTATAATATTAGATTGTTGGCGGGTTGGTGGGTTGGCGGGTCAGAAATCTCAACCCTAACCCGCTTATTTTCGTGTCGGGTTCGTGTCGGGTTACGGGTTGGGTCGAGAGTTGCCACCCCTAACCTGAACGAACCGATGTACCTGGGGCCCAACTTGGCCTACTTCCCGAACTGGATGACATCATTCCAAGGTGATACCTTCAGGAGAACCATGTCCCTCACTTGAAACTCCAAGTCTGACCGGTGCTTGTCGGCATAGCTTTTCTGCCATCTCGGAGCAGTCTCGAGCCTACTTCGGACCTCCTGGATCATCTCAGTAGCCTTGAGTACCACCTCGGTACTCCCGATCACTCGCTGACTGACCTCGCACCAACAAATTAGGGTCCTACATTTCCTACTATAGAGCATCTTGAATGGAGGTCGATCTATGCTAGCATGATAACTGTTTTATACAAAAATTATGCTAACAGAAGACACGTATCACAACTCCCACCAAAATCCAATACACATGTGTGTATCATATCCTCCAGAGTCTGGATCATCCTTTCACTATAACCATCCATCAGTGGGTGAAAAGTTGTACTGAAGTGAAGACGAGTGCACATCTCGTCATGAAATCGCTTCCAAAATCTGGAAGTGAAGCAAACATCTCAGTCTGACACTACCGAAACCGGCACTCCATGATGTGCCACCACCTCACGAACGTAGATCTAGACTAGCTTCTCAACTGATATATTCTCCTAGATCGGGATGAAATGCATACTCTTGATCAACTGATCCACTATGACTCAAATAGAATCCACCCCACGTGCAGTTCTGGGAAGCTTTGTGATGAAATCCATAGTGATGTCTTCCCATTACCACATGGGAATCTCCAATGGGTGCATCTTGTTGTGAGGTCGCTGGTGCTCGGCCTTGACTTTCCTGCAAGTCGAGCACCGCTCCACATACTAGGCTACATCCCGCTTCATGCAGGGCCATCAAAAATCAGGACGAAGATCCCTATACATCTTCGTCACCCAAGGATGAATGGAGAACCCAGACTTGTGGGCCTCCTTCATCAGAACCTGACCCATAATGCACTCGCTCTTCCGGTGCTTTTTCTTCATAGCCTCTACCTGTGTATCACAGATCTGCTCTAGCAAGGGGGTAATAATTATCATCCTCAAGCATATATCATTGATCGGAGCTACGATTGGCTTGTGGCTGAGTGCATCGGCAACCACATTGGCCTTCCTTGGGTGGTAAAGGATCTCACAATCATAATTTTTCACCACATCCAACTAATGACGTTACCTCATGTTCAAATTTGGCTAGTCTATCAGATTCCTCAGGCTCTTGTGGTCTGTGTAAATGGTGCAAAAAACCCCATAGAGGTAGTATCACAAAATCTTGAGGGCAAAAACCACAACCCACAACTCCAAATCATGTGTTGGGTAGTTCGCTTCATGAGGCTTCAGCTGCCTCAAAGCGAACACAATCATGTGACCCCGTTACATTAGAACATTAACCATACCCGTGATCGAAGCATCGCAGTAAACCATGAAATCGTCGCCACCCTATGACAAGGTCCGAATCAGTGCCTCACACAACCGTTATCTGAGAGTCTCGAAAGTTTCCTGCTTCTCAGGCTCCTGACGAAATGTCACCGACTTCTTGGTCAGTCGAGTCAAGAAAATAACCATCTTGGAGAAATCCTGGATGAATCTCTGATAATAGCCCGCCAAACCAAGAAAACTCCGAATCTCAGATGGAGACCTCGGAATCTCCCACTGCCTCACGGTCTCTACCTTGGCCGGACCGACCAAAATACCCTTCTGGTTGACAAGGTGACACAGAAAATGCACCTCGCACAACAGAACTCACGCTTGGAGAACTTTACGAAAAGTCACTCCTTCCTCAGTGTCTAAAGCACCTCCCTCGGATACTTATCGCGTTGCTCCTGAGTCTTGGAATAAAGCAGAATATCATCGATAAAGACTATCACAGACCAGTCCAACATCGGTCTGCACATGCGGTTCATGGGGTCCATGGATGCAGTAGAAGCATTGGTGAGCCCAAAGGGCATCACCATGAACTCGTAATGACCATAGCGAGTCCGAAAGGTTTTAATTTGCACATCATTCTCCCTGACTCACATCTGGTGCTAACCCGATCACAGTTTAATCTTGTAAAACCAAAATGCACCCTATAGCTGGTCAAAGAGGTTGTCAATCCTTGCGACGAGATAATGATTTTTCACCCTTACCGTATTCAAATCCTGGTACTCTATACACATCTGATGCGACCGGTCTATCTTCTTCACTAATAGGATCGGGGCTCCCCAAGGTGAACAAATCGGCCTGATAAATCCCTTGTCTAATAGATCCTGTAGCTATCTAGTCAACTACTGCATCTCGGGAGGAGCCAACCGATATGGTGCCTTGGCTATCGGAGCCGCACCTAAAACTAGGTCAATCCTGAACTCCACTTGCCTCTCCGGAGGTACCCTAGGAAAATCCTCTGGGAACACATCTGGATACTCCCGTACAACCGGTACGTCATGAACGGTCACCTTACCTTTATTCCGAGTATCCATAACATAAGTGACATACCCTGTACAACCCTGCTGACGGTAGCGCCTCACCCTGCTGCTGAACACAAAGTTGGACCATGATGCGGTCTCTCACCCTAAATTACCAACCCTCCCCTACTTGGGGTCCGAACCCATACTAGCTACTACTCACAGTCGATCACTGTCCCATTGGGGATCAACCAGTCCATACCCATGAGGACCTTACTCCCTCGTAGGGGAATGGGGACTAAATCCATGGAATACTGCTCATCGAATAACTACAGTGTACATCCCCGATGAACCCTCGCAACCCAAAAGTCCTATCATCCATGATCACTACATCAAGAGGACATTCCAACTCCCTCGGAGCTCTAATAAATAGCTTGCTAAGCGCGAGCGATACGAAGGATCGGGTAGCCCCCAAAACAAATAACACTAGAGCAGATATACCGTTCACAAGGAACGATCCTATAACGAAACATATAAACATAAGCCATAATCAGTATAAATTAAGAGATAAAGAGAGAGTACATACCTGTCACAATATCGGGAGTTGCACGGGCCTACTCTACTGTCAGCTGAAAGGCCCTGGTCTTTACCACAAGAGCATTGGCCCGACCATGGCAGTCGTTTCTAATCCTCAAGGTTGCAGGAGCAGGTGCTGACATTGGTCCCATTGCAGCCAAACTCGGACATTGGGCCCTCTTATGGCCCCTCTGATTGCATTGAAAGCAAATCAGATCAGATACTGGGGTGATCGTGGTGGTAGTAGTACAATCCCTGCTGACATGACCAGTCTAGCAGCACTTGAAGCAGCCAGAACCACCCACCCTACACACTCCCTCATGCGTCCTACCACACTTGTCGTAGCGGCCTCGACCTTGCTAGCCCTTCCCTTGGGAATCCACCTTGGGCCTCTTACCCGAAACCTCAATGTTAGTCAGCTACTCTAGTTTCCTCTTCCTCTCCATCTCTATATCAATCTCCCAATCCCTCATTATCATATACTACAGTGTTTTGCAGCTGGACCGGCTAACAAACTTTCGAATATCACTCATCAATATTGTTGGATTAATGTCTAAGTCCATAACTATAATTGGTAAGACTTGACCTGACCCGGCATGGTCCATTTGGGTTGCATACCATCATGCACTTGGATAGACTAAATGATAGAAATAAGACACTTATGGTTATTAATATATTATAAGTTCTAGTATATTAATAATAAGAATAATGAGATTATTTAATTAGTATTTATCAAGAATTAATCTAGGATTAATTAAGTGATCAAAAGAAGACTAATTAAATATATGGGTTGATTGTGTAAATCATCCATACTTGTATAGTGGGCTGATGCTCCATGGATTATCTAGTTGGGCCAAAACCCATATGATGCTCCATGGATGCTCCATGGTATATTTGAACCCATGGATCCAAGGAAATGGAAAGTCATGACAATTAGAGTTTACCCTAATTGTATAACTATATAAGCATCTTATTCTTGAGGAAAATCAGCCACTAGAGAGACTAGTATTATTTCTAGAGAGGGCTAGCCGATTTCATGAAGTGTAGAATTCTCTCTAAGTTATTCTAAGTGTTTTGATGATTGTGAACTATTTGAGGTGTCACACTTGGGGCACTAGGCACTCAAGCTTCATGAAGACAAGCACCATCAAAGAGGTATGTATTCTATCTTGTTATATTGATAATTTTGTATGCTAGATTAGGATAATACCTTGGACATTTATATTTTCATGTATAATAGAGAAAACATAGATCCAAGGTATTTAGGGTTGCATGTACACTTAGGAGTGTTAGAATGCTCATAACCCAACAGTGGTATCAGAGCCTAGGCTTGTTTTCTTGTTATACTTGCAATAGAAGCTGAAAAATCGAGTTTTGTTGTTGTCTACCCAGCAGACTCGCCGAGTCCATGAAGGGACTCGACGAGTCCAAGGCAAAATGCATCCAACTCGCCGAGTTATGTTCATGCACTCGACGAGTTGGACCCCAGACAACATATTTTCGAGTTTTTTGGCTAAAAATGGACTAGGAACATTACCCTAAGTTGTTTTTGAAGTTATAAACTTGTTTTTTAATGTGGTAATGTTCATGCTAATCCATTTTCAAAGATAATTGTCAATAGATTCATGTTTTGTATTAGTTTAAGGTTTAGACTAATTACATGAAAAAGTTTGATTTGAATTATCTTGTTCTTATGAGTTGCTTAGATTAATAGAAAAGTTAATTGAATTAGTTGTTTTCAATCCATTTTAATCTAAGAGTTGAGTATAAAATGTGTTTGTGTAACTTGTCCTCAAGTTACATGAAGAGTCACATTAAAGACTCATAAAACTCATAAAAATTGGCAAAGGTTACAAAAATGAAGAGTCTAGTTCTAATTAATTGGAGTTATGACTCCATAATTTGTCCTCAAGTTATGGAGGACCAAGAGTCTCTTCATTAAATAAAAAAAAAATGTAACCATAATTAATTCCATAAGTTATAAAAATAAAGAAAAGTTAATTCTTTTATTAGTTTAAAGTCTTCCATAAGTTATGGAACTTGAAGAGTTTTTGGATTAAAACTACTTTAAACACATAAGTTATGGAATTAATTAGTTTTGAATAGTTTCAAAACTTGCCCTCAAGTTTTGGAATTTGTAAAGTTTTCTCTTATGAATACTTTAATTCCAAGTTAGCCCTTAGAATTTTAAAAGTTAAAATTCAACCCTTATACTTTATAATATTATAAGTTAATAATATTTATATATATATATATATATATATATATATATATATATATATATATATATATGTATGTATAAGAGTAAAGTCAGTCTTACCGTTAGTAGGCCTCATTCACGAAGCCGGTCTATAAGGTGGGTATCAGGTTGTTGCCTATAAAATGTCAACTTAATGGGTGTCCACTCTCACCCACCGCTTGCTTGACTGGTGGAGGGTCGTTAGCCGAACGGGTTTGACAGGACTATAATTCTCCCTTCATTAAAAGTATTAATGATAAATACTAAGTAACTAAACTCTTAATAATACCCAATCTTAGTTACTTAGGAAAATGTGAATAAGGTGCTAATCCATGAAATTACACTTTGCACTTTGTTTAAGTCGGTTAGTGGAGCGTGTGTGGTTAACCGGCACACTAACTCGTATTTAACAAGGTAGACAAAGGGTAACTTAATGTTTATCATAGTATCGATGGAGCGTGTGTGGTTAACCGACACATAGATTGAGGGATAAACACTTAAGGGTACCAAGTAATTTGCATGGTTACTTCACACCTTGTTTTGTGATCCTCGGCATCCCAGTCACAAAACCTGAAGGGCACACTCGAGATTGAAACATGCCATTGAACAGTTCAATGAATCTCAAAAGATCTAGGAGTTTCAAAACCAATTAAAACCTAATAATACATTTCGTTTATCTTGGTGGAAATTGGTGAATCATCATTCACCTACCTTCAAATTGTTTTATAGCTTGGATTACAGCATACCTCTTCTAAGTTATAAAATAGTTTGTTGGGTCCTAGCCTTAATATTTCATATTGGGTGTCATATTAAGGACTTTAAGATCAACTATCTTGAATATCTCCCATAACATGTCTGGTTTAGACATTTATGATCTTCCCAAGTCTCTTGAAACAAGCTTTCCTAAATGAAGATGATGTCCCTTGGAAATCATACTTCTTTGACCTCCTCCAATTATTCTCCCTACCCCACAAGTTCTTGAAAAGTTTAAGGTCACTCGAGCCCTATTGGCAAGGTAAGGTCTAGGTGTGGTCACATCTTGGAGATGTAGTCACATATTGACAAGCCGGGAGAGTTGGGTGTCAAAGTCTTGAGAAAGTTGGTGGTTCAATCACTTTCTAAGTCACATAGTGAGTTCCTTTGGGACACCTATGATACAGACTATGGCAAGACCCTTAATGATCTTATCTATTTGTTAAGATCAACTTCCTGAAACTTTATGGACATTGACAATGGTGACACTGGAAATACAGAAAAAAGCATTCTCTTCCCAATGGAAAGGGATTGACCATAGTCAACTAGGTTGACCAAATGGTAAAGAGAAAAAGCTAAGTTTGTGATAATCCCGTGTACCATTATCAAAGGGTCCATATGTTTATATTGCGAAAGGAAGGGTCATTAGATGCGAAGCTGCCTAATTTACCTAAGGATGTTAAAGTCAATAAGTTTGACTCTACTTCAGGTAAAGTCCACTAATCTAACTCTGTTAAGTTTCTATTCTGAGATTCCTGATACATGATGTAACTGGGTCACATGGTAATGTTTTAAGAATCAAAGAAAAGTAAAGGAACTCAAAGAAAGAATATGTTGAATCTGATCGCATAGATGGATTTCTATCGCGTAGTTTGAAGATTTGATTCTTGAGCTACTTCTTAGGAGTTATGAGATCTTGCTTAGGAATAGATAACAACAAGTTTTCATATGGATTGTAAGGATAAGTTTTTCCGCATAGTTTTAAAATAAAAGAAAATTTTTGATTTTATTTATTTTAAAATATCCTTACAATGGTATTTGAGTAAAAATTGTTGCTTATATGATTCCATTAATAGCAAGAGTGGAAATATGTAATTGATTCTTTCATTTGTGGTAATGTCTAAATTTACCAAATAAGGAAAGATTCTCATCACCCAAGTTTCAATTGGACCGGAACTTGGAATCATGCAAGTTGTATAGCATGATGGATGAGAACCTTCAAGTATTGGAAAATTAAGACTAATTACTTATTCACATGGATGTGTGAGTCAAGTAATGGACTAAGGGATCGAGTACATAGTCATGTGCACTGATTAAGTCCACCACAAAAGATATAAGGCTATTCGTCATATTTTACTAGAGCTCGGTAAATAGGATTATACTTACAAGCTTAAGTGTAACTCTGAGACATTGGAAAAGGTTCCAATGTAAGGCAGAGCGAATAAGAAGAATCAAATTAGGCAGAAGGATAAAAGTTTCTCAAATCTGAAAAGATGGGAGAGTACTTTAGTATCAGTTTTGTGATCATCTTAATGATTAAGAAACCATATCAAAATTAGTTCTCTAAGGAAGTCTTAGTTCATTCTTATGACTAAGAAGAAGGGATCTTGAATTGTTGAAATGGTTAAATCAAGAAGATGAGTCATACTTCGTTCCAATACAAGTCTTAGAGTCATACTCCAAGATTGTAACTTGAGTGACATGTCTTTAAGAAGGTTTAAAACACGTGTCAAATGTAAGAGTAAAAGTTTTCTACTCTTGTACATTTGAAATGGGTAAGTTGTGATGTTTTGGATAAAACAAAGACCAACTTAGGCCAATTGTGTGAAGTGTTTGTCTTGATTAGAATCCACACTATCTCTTGAATGTTTGACAAGGAAGTCTTATATGTCAAGAGGACAGTGGGAGTCTTAAAGGTCTTGAAAGTCTCAAGAACTAATCAAGAATAAAACCTAAAGTTCTTCACTAGCACACGACTTAAGGTTTATAACCTATCGTGTTGACATATTCTGTGCCCATTCCAGTTAAAGTTGGCTTTGCATATGAGTTCTTAGAGTTCTCAATGTGTTGCACAACAACTTGGAAGCAATGGTAGGCCCTTGAGCTACCAGGTGGAAAGAAATTAAGATTGAGTTCAGTCCATATGAGTTTGGATTTGTCATTATCCTTGTCTTGTGACTATGGTTTTGACAATTCACATGGATAAGAACACATACACCATTAAATCTAAGTGTCATAAAGTTTCTCTCCGATTCATGAAAATGATGGTGAGGAAACACTTTCACTAAGTAGAATTTAGCTAGATAGCAAATGTGATATTTTGCATTCTCAAAGTCGTTAGTGGAGCGTGTGTGGTTTACCGGCACACTAACCTGGACTTGTGAGAAGTAGCAAAAAGGTCTAACCATTATGATTACGGCATCCCTCTTCATAATTGTTTAGACACACAAGTGTGCTATCTAAGGGAAGGTGTATGTTTTTGATAAAGTCTTATCAAAACAATCTAGTATCGGAAATCTAAACTTTGGTAAGAAAGTCAATAAAGTATTGATTTCTAGAAGTCAAGCTGATTTCTGAGTACATGTCAAAGCTAGTGGGAGCATAAGTGTTATGCTAATAATCATCATGTTAGTGGGAGCGTAATAATTACGATAAGTATTGCAAGCTAGCAATGTTAATTATAGAAAACAAAATGTTTCAATTGGGAAAAGTTGTTTTGCTATAATTAAGGGAGAGGAAATTATACTTCATCTCAAATCTATAAGCTTAGACCATGAGGTTTTAATCATTTAGTCAAGGATATATATGAATTTCATGTTGGAATGGCTCAACATAAGGAAATTCTATATATGGGTCCATTATTTGCGTTCTTAAATTCGATTATGATTACAGCATCCCTTTTCATAATTTGAATTAAGAGAACTTGGCAAATAGAAATGGAAATGTTATAGCAAAAGACTGGTTTAGTCTTTATGTGAGACATCATGAATCGTGTCCCATATGCTTCGGATATAGGATCGATTACATGTGCTATATTCATCCTTTCTAAAATTTTCCAAATGCCTGGGGCGTTAAGAAAGGAAAAGGTTTAGAACTGGATATGACTAAAAGGATTATACAATTGTCGAGGACAATCTAAGGCTTACCAAAGATTGGTTGCTCAAGGACAATTGGAAGTATAGTGATAATTCTGGAAGGACCATATTGACATAATCTGTAAGGAGGCAACTCTTGTTCAGAAGTGATAGTCAAAATGGAATCTGGAAATGTTTCAAAGTTAGAATTTTCAATCTGTTTAAGATTAGGAAACTTAATGCAAGAAGGTTGTTTCCAAGGAGCTGATTTCCTTTGGAATACTTTGTAATGATTGTTGCCAAGTCTTTGTGAATTTGTACATAATCATTACAAGAGGATCAATGCATATAAGTTTAGAATCTAACAGATTTCAGTAACTGGCATGAATTTGGAATTCTTGCATTTGCAGTAAGGATTTGGGAGTGTGAAAGGAGAATCATTGAAGTTATGTTCAATTGATCTAGTTCACAAAGTAAAGATCATAGACAAACATAGTATGCATACTTGGTGTATGGCATGACTAGTGTTTAGAAAACGTAGTGTACATGCTTGGAGCATGGGATAACTATTGTTTTAAATTCAAGAATAAAGTTGATAGCTGAAATAGTATACAATGAATAATGTGTAATCATATGGTGATAAATAAAAAGTGTTTTATTTATATTCATAAGTTCTGAGACCATATTGGATTCAATTATTATTGTGTTTCACTTTGCATGTTTTGGCTTCCCGAATAAACTAGGTTATTCTTCCGGAATGACTAAGTTATTCAAACCATCCACAGTCGGTCATATGTTGGAAGTAGATATGAATTAAGACTGTCATGGGTTGGCTTGTAGAGGTCTAAGGTGTTGGACAAAGGGCTACAACACTCATGAGTGCTCATAAGTTCTAAGTATTGGATTCAACCCGCGCTCAATGGAATCACTTCATGGATTTTATCACGGATGATCATGAGACGATAATATCTTATATTCTTCAAACCTAGAGATATGAGTTGTTACTATGAGTTGGTTGTACATTGATTGCACGAAAACGCATTGGTAACTCGATGTTATAAAACGTGTCTTTGTGTATGATTCAACAAGTAGTAGAACAATCCATATGAGTCGAAGTTTATCCATTCCTTTTACCTTCAGGACAAAAGCGATATCTGTGGGCCCCTCGATGATTTGATGATGACAAATGGAAGTGCTCGGCCGGGCCAGGACTGATTTGATTTGTTCAATTAGTCAGTCATCATAAATCGGAAATCGGGAAACAACAAATGGACAGAGAGAATGATTATAATCCATGTCTCAGTCCATATGATATCTAGAATGGAGGAATATATGATCCCTTATCTAATGGACAAGTCATTAACAAAGGTCAGAGTTCATCTACAAGGTCAGAGTTCGACAGAAGCTTTTGAGAGCTATGATTGCTAGTTGGTTCCTGAAGTCATACACAATAATAGTTTTAGACTTATCCAAGTGGGAGACTGTTGGATTAATGTCTAAGTCCATAACTATAATTGGTAAGACTTGACCTGACCCGACATGGTCCATTTGGGTTGCATACCATCATGCACTTGGATAGACTAAATGAGAGAAATAAGACACTTATGGTTATTAATATATTATAAGTTCTAGTATATTAATAATAAGAATAATGAGATTATTTAATTAGTATTGATCAAGAATTAATCTAGGATTAATTAAGTGATCAAAAGAAGACTAATTAAATATATGGGTTGATTGTGTAAATCATCCATACTTGTATAGTGGGCTAATGCTCCATGGATTATCTAGTTGGGCCAAAACCCATATGATGCTCCATGGATGCTCCATGGTATATTTGAACCCATGGATCCAAGGAAATGGAAAGTCATGACAATTAGAGTTTACCCTAATTGTATAACTATATAAGCATCTTATTCTTGAGGAAAATCGGCCACTAGAGAGACTAGTATTATTTCTAGAGAGGGCTAGCCGATTTCATGAAGTGTAGAATTCTCTCTATGTTATTCTAAGTGTTTTCATGATTGTGAACCATTTGAGGTGTCACACTTGGGGCACTAGGCACTCAAGCTTCATGAAGACAAGCACCATCAAAGAGGTATGTATTCTATCTTGTTATATTGATAATTTTGTATGCTAGATTAGGATAATACCTTGGACGTTTATATTTGCATGTATAATAGAGAAAACATAGATCCAAGGTATTTAGGGTTGCATGTACACTTAGGAGTGTTAGAATGCTCATAACCCAACAAATATCTCATGATATCGGGCCTTTTTCATCTCCTCATCCACCAGATACTACAAAACTAGAAGGGCCCTCTCTCTGAAGTTAGTAGTGATCTTGATCACCGTCTCAGTAGTCTGCTGGAGATCCTGGAACTCCCGTGTCAGCTGTTGTACCTCTATCACTGATGGAAACTTGGCCCTAAACCTAGTCGAGAAATCACTCCAAATCATCGCATCAATGATGGCATCGTCTCTAATAGCACGACCAACCTCCTACCACCAATCATGTGCCCTATCATTTACAAGACATGAAGCAAAATCGGACCTTGTCCCCCTCAGGACAAAGGCTAGTACGGAATGCATTGGTGACATCTACCAACCACCTACTACTAGTGACGGTGTCCTTAACCCTATGATAATCTGGAGCCCCACAAGCTATGAACTCTCGGAATGTCAACATACGCGTCCCCATCATGGTTGCCATCTCAGTGCAGAATGCGCTCAACCTCTCATGGAGAATCTCCAAAAAGCCCTCCTTCACCGTATCGAAGATCACATGAGTCTAGTCAATGATATGGCACGTAATCTTAGATGAGATGAACTCCCTTATCTGATCGTCAAGCTTCCTGGCTCCAAAGCCCGAGCCTGATCCTTCGCCGGTATTGAATCTGCCAACTAGTCTACCACGTAGCTGTTGGAATAGTTTCTTAAGGCTGCAACTATATTTGGTAAGTACTTGACCCGATTGAGCATGGTCCTTTTGGGTTGCTTTCTCCATAACAACGTGACAGGATGATTTATAATGAGAGAAGAAATATTATTAGTATATTATGAGAATAATATAAGGAATAATAATATTGTTATTTGATTAATATAAGTCATAAATTAATTAGGAATTAATTTGGAGACTTAAAGAGATTAATTGAATAAAGGGGTATAAACTGTCAATTGTATGATAGTTGTATTTTGAGCAGTAACTCCTTAGGGATAAGGGGTGGACTGATTTTAGGGTTTGGATAAACCTACAAATCATCCAAAGACTTATCAATAAGATTATTGGATTGCTTAGAGCCTAAGTTATTCAATTAGGGTTTTAAAGGTGAAACCCTAGGAGGCTTACTAGTATAAATACACCCATAGGGGTGAGGAAATCGACACCCTTGTTATTAGAGGAGCCCTGAACGATTTCTCACCCTCTTCCATCTCTCTCAAATCATCCTCTTTTCTGTTGGTGTTTGTAAGCCATTAGAGGAGTGACATTTGTGACTTTAAGCTCCAAGGACAAGAAGATTCAAGAAAGTAATTCAATGTATTCTTTTAGATCTTATTTCTTGTGTTATTATACTAGATTTATCAATCAAAGTCTTGGATACATTGCATGTTCAATTAGAGAAACCTAGATCCAAGCATTAGGGTTTGTATGTGCACATAGGAATGTTCTTATGGCTAAAACCCAACAGTGGTATCAGAGCCTTGATTGGTTTCTATTGAATTGATGCATTGGTTGCTTGATTGTTGTTTGCAAAATTCGAATTTTGTCAATCTGCCTGATGAACTCGGTGAGTCCCATAGTGGACTCGGCGAGTAGGCCTCGACTCGACGAGTCCATTGTGGTACTCGAAGAGTCCGAGCGTCAGGAGGAGCTAATTACGGGATTTCTTGTTGTTTATCTTAAGGAAAGTTGCCTTTATCTTAATGGGTCAATATAAATCTGCTTTTATCATATATATGAGTATATCCTTGACCTAATTAAAGATAATTACCAATTAATTGAATAATAATTTCCTTATGTGATAATTGATTAATTATTTTAATTAAATTGGTAAATTGTTTTGCAAGAAACATCAAATATGGATAATTATGAGATTAAATGGTTAATTTAAATTATTTGTTATTTGATCCCTAATGTTTTAAAAAGCTTAAAACTAATCCTCAAGTTTTGAAATTTAGTTTTGTGATTAAAAGTTTAATTTGGACAATTTAAATTTCAAACCCTAGAATTTTACAAGTTTAAAATTCTACCCTATACTCTATATGATAACAAGCTTAATATATATATATATATATATATATATATATATATATATATATATATATATATATATATATATATATATATATATATATATATATGTATAATTAAAATGGTGGTCTTACCTTTAGTAGGCCTCATTCACGAAGCCGGTCTATAAGGTGGGTATAAGGTTGCTGCCTATAAAATGGCGCTTAATGGGTGTACACTCACACCCACCGCTTGCTTGATCGGTGGAGGGTCGTTACCCGAATGGGTAGGATAGGGAAACTCCATCTCCTCGTTAAAAGTATAATATTAAATACAAAGTAACTACATGTTTTTTCAAAAAATCCCAATCCTAGTTACTTTAGGAAAAGTGAATTGATGCAATCCCATGAAATTACAATTTGCACCCTTGCTAAGAAGTTAGTCGAGCGTGTGTGGTTTACCGGCACACTACTTGGTTCTAAGCATAGATGGCAAAGGGTGATTCATTGTTTATCATAGTTTGGTAGAGCGTTTGTGGTTTACCGGCACATCGAATACGTGATCGTTACAATGAAGGCACCTTGTAAATTTGATTGGTTATTCACACCCACTTTGTGATCCTCGGCATCCCAGTCATAAACGAGAGGGGCATATCGAGATTTAAACATTCCATTGAAAAGTTCAATGAATCTCATCGAAACCTAGGAATTCTTAAAGCGTTTAAAACTTAAAGGTAATGTTTTCATGGTGGAGAATTAGTGAATCGTCATTCACTTTCCTTCAAATTGTGTGCATGTTGGATTACGACATCCCTTTTCTAATATGTAAATAATGTTGTTGGATCCTAGCCCTAATTTTTTTTATTGGGTGATAATTAGGGATTCAAATTCTAATCAATCTTTGTCCTTTCTATTTATAGATGTCGAAAGCGAACAATGTTGCTGCTAGTTCATTCACATTGATGAGCCTTTGCCAAAAGGTGACTTTCGATGGAACGAACTTTAGCGAATGGATAAGATACATTCGCACGATTGCTCGCTACGAGGACAAGGAGTATGTCCTCGACGAAAAGCTCAAGAAGATCAATCCAGAAATCGCTACTCCGGTTGAAATCACCGCTTTTGAAACTCATGAGCGTGACGCAACGAAAGTTCATTGCATCATGATAGCCACTATTAACCGCGAATTCCAAAAGTCCTATGAGGACATGTATTTGTATGAAATGCCTCAAGACTTATTAGAGAGATACCATCAAAATGCAAGGTAGGAACGTTAAGAGATCTTCACTAACATGATCTCTGCTAAAATGGGACATGGAGAATCTCTAACCGTACACTTGCAAAAGATGCAAAGGTACATCGACCGTCTTCGTAAGTTGAATGTCGACTTTGGGGAAGATTTGGCTATCGACATGGCACTTCAATCCTTGCCTCCGTGTTACAACCAATTTAGGATGACCTACCACATGAACAAGGAAGAGGTCACCCTAAGTAAACTCCAAGGTCTCCTAAGGGTTGCTGAGAGCAACCTCAAGGACAAGTCTGTTGCACCAACTCCCAATCCACCTGCTGCTCCTGTTTTGGCTATTGGGCAAGGAAGGGGCAAGAAGAGGAAGGCTCCATCTAAGAGCCAACGCAAGGGAAAGTCCCGAGATGGTTCCTCTTCTAGTGGGACCAAGGTTGATCCCGCTAAGTCCAACTCTAACCAAAAGGAGGCAGAGTGCCACCATTGCCACAAAATAGGGCATTGGAAGAGAAGCTGCCTAGAATACATGCAAGCTACCAAGGAAGGAAAGATCAATCCATCTTTCGCAGGTATTTACACAATTAAATCTAATGATTCATCTCATGATATTACTTGGGTCCTCGATACCGGATGTGGTTACCACATTTGTTCTGAATTGTAGGGACTAAGAAGAAATAGGGATGTGGAGCATGGAAGAATAAATGTAATCATGGGGAATAGAAGATCATCGCCTGTGACCAAGATTGGAGTGTATTCTTTAGGGCTTAGTAATGGATTATGTTTAGATTTGAATAAGTATGGCTAGTCGCCTGAAATGGCAAGAAACATCATTTCGTTTCATGGTTTGTTTAGACAAGTATTTAGATTTTCTTTTAATAATGAGAATGGTTCTATTTATGCTTATCTAAATGGAGTCCTATATTTTGAAGCAATGCCATGTAATGGAATTTATGAAACTGTTATGATTGTAGATAACCTAGGAAATGATGTTTTATGCGTGGATTCTTCCAATAGTATAGATAGAGCATCATTGTGGCATTATCGTCTTGGACATGTCAACAAGAAGCGCATAGCCCAAATCCAAAAGGATGGAGTGTTGGAGTCATTCGACCTTAAGGAAGATGACACATGCGAATCTTGTTTACTTGGAAAGATGACCAAGTCACCCTTCACTAGTACATGTGGAAGGGGTGAGGGTTTATTGGACCTGATACATACCGATGTGTGTGGACCCTTTAGATCAACCACAAAGGATGGGAACCGCTTCTATGTTACTTTTACCGATGACTATAGTAGATATGGGTATATTTACTTAATCAAGAAAAAGTCAGAAACATTTGAAAAGTTCAAAGAGTTCCAAAATGAAGTGGAGAATCAATTGGGCAGGAAAATCAAGATGCTTCGATCCGATCGAGGAGGAGAGTACCTAAGTCTTGAATTCCACGACTATCTCAAAGAATGCGGAATATTTTCGCAATTGACGCCACCTAGGACACCACAATTGAATGGTGTGGCAGAAAGGTGTAATCGAACCTTGTTAGACATGGTTCGTTCTATGATGAGTCGTGCTTCACTATCTATCTCATTCTGGGGGTATGCCTTAGAAAGTGCCGCTCATATCCTTAACCGAGTCCCTACGAAGAAGGTTACCAAAACACCTCACGAGATGTAGATAGAGAAAGCTCCCTCGTTAGCACATATAAAGGTTTGGGGTTACGAGGCTTTCGTAAGACGAGATACTCACGACAAGCTCGAACCTCGTAGTGAGCGATGTATTTTCATCAGCTACCCACAGAAATCATTTGGATATCTCTTCTATAGATCGAGTGACAATGTTGTCTTTGTTGCAAGGAGAGGGGTTTTCCGAGAGCGAGAACTCATAAGCCAAGGAGACAGTGGGAGGCAAATCGAGCTTGAAGAGATTCAAGAATCGACCGATGAAGGAACCTCTACCGCTGGCAATAAACCCGAGGAGGAAACTCCAGTTGAACCTATTGACCAATCCTTACCTCTTAGACGTTCCGAAAGAGTTAGAGTTCAACCCCAGTTATATGGTTTTCATATTACTACCGAAGGGGACACGTATATTAGTGATAGTACACTAATAAATCTAGATGAACCTAATAGCTTTAAGGAAGCCATGGCTGGCCTGGAGTTTGCAAAATAAAAAGAAGCAATGGACAGCGAGATCCAATCCATGTATGACAACCAAGTTTGGAATTTGGTTGATAATGTGCCCGGACGTAAGACCGTTGGGTGAAAATGGATCTTCAAGAAGAATACCGACATGGATGGAAACGTACACATATATAAGGCGCTATTGGTTGCGAAGGGCTTTACTCAAACTCCCGGAGTTGACTATGATGAGACATTCTCACCAGTTGCAAAGATAAAGTCTATTAGAGTGATGCTAGCTATTGCCGCATTTCATGATTACGAGATTTGGAAAATGAATGTCAAGACCGCTTTCCTTAATGGGAAGTTGGCTGAGGATGTTTACATGGCTCAGCCAGAGGGTTTTTTTGATCCGAATCATCCAAATAGAGTGTGTAAGCTTGAGAAGTCCATTTATGGACTTAAGCAAGTGTCTCTCAGATGGAATCTTTGCTTAGATGAGAAAATCAAAGAGTTTGGATTTGTACGAAGCGAAGATGAATCATGTGTATATGTCAAAGCCAGTGGGAGCATAGCTAGCTTTCTCGTTTTGTATGTCGATGACATATTGCTCATAGGAAACGACATCCCGACTCTACAGGAGGTTAAATCCTGGCTCGGGAAGTGCTTCGCTATGAAGGACCTCAGAGAGCTTTCCTATATTTTTGGAATAAGGATAGTGAGAGAAAGAAGTAAAAGACTAATAAGACTTAGTCAGAACACTTACTTGGATAAAGTGCTAAAACGTTTTAGTATGGAAAATTCAAAGAAGGGAGAATTACCGATACAAAGTAATGCCAAGTTTAGTAAGACTCAAAGTCCGAGTACCGAAGCCGAGACGGCAGAAATGAGCCGAGTACCATACGCTTCCACAGTTGGCTCAATCATGTATGCTATAACTTGTACTCGCCCTCATGTAGCCTTTTCTTTGAGCATGGTTAGTAGATATCAAGGGAACCCTGGCAGAGCACATTGGATTGCGGTCTAGAATATCGTTAAGTACCTTCGGAGGACCACGGAATGGTTTTTAGTCCTTGGGGGGAGTGATGACTTGAAGGTGCGAGGGTATAGTGACGCCAGTTTTCAGACCAACAGGGACAACTTTCGTTCGTAGTCGGGCTGGGTCTTTACTCTTAATGGAGGAGCAGTAATTTGGAAGAGTTCCAAGCAGGAAACCGTAGCTGATTCGACGTGCGAATCACAGTAGATTGCAGCGAGCGAAGCATCGAAGGAGGCAATATGGTTAAAGAACTTCATTGGTGATCTTGGAGTTGTGCCTGCCATAAAGGAGCCTATGGAAATTTTCTGTGATAATGAAGGAGTGGTTGCCTTGACCAAGGAACCGAGGGATCATGGTAGATCTTGTCATATCGACAGAAAATATCATTTCATTAGACATCGAGTAGAAGAAGGACATCTCGTAGTAAGGAGGATATCATTAGAGGATAACCCAGCAGATCCGTTTATAAAGGGACTGAGTAGGGTGAAGCATTTGCAGCATGCTAGGAGTATTGGGCTAAGAGATGATATTAGATTACATTAGATAGTGTTACAAACTTATAATAGATAAATGTAGTTTAACATTTGATGAATAAATAAAGGAGTATTATTTATAAGTAAAGTTATTGTCATATGTTAAATGTTTAACTATTGTTTCACTTTGCATGTTTTGACTTCCTGAATAATTGAGTTTATTTGGAATAATCGAATTATTAAAACAATCCACAATCGTTCATATGTTGGAAGTAGGTATGAATGAAGATTGTCATGAATTGGTGTGTAGATTGTCTAAATGGTTTAGACATAGCAAAAGTTTGCTGCAACGTTCATGAGTGCTTATGAACTAGTTTTGAGCATTGGAACAAACCCGCGCTTGCTAGAATCACCTTATGGAATTTGATGAAAAAGGTTGATTGCAAGACGATAATATCCTATGGTCTTAAAACCTAGATATATGGTTTTGTTATTTGTTAATTGTTTGTACATTAATAATGTGAAAGCGCATCCGTAAATTGATGTTATAATACACATTGTTATGTATAATTGATTAATGAATAAGTAAATGCATATAAGTCGATGTTTATCTGTTACTATTATCCTAAGAGTGTAAAAACGATATCTCGGCCGCTCGATGATTTGATTTGACTTATGTGTTGGGCCCGGTCAGAACTAAATTGATGTGTTCGATTAAGTTCTATGTCGAATAAATATGAGATCGAGAAACCAAATGTTGGACAATTGGTTCCATAGAATTGATAACATGATACCTAAACAGAGGACTATACGATCCCTTAACTAAAGGAAAAAATTGATAAGATGAGAGTTTGACAGCATCTTTGAGAGCTACGATTGCTAATTAGTATATATAGTTACTAGACTTATCCAAGTGGGAGACTGTTGGAATAGTGTCTAAGGCTACAACTATATTTGGTAAGTACTTGACCCGATTGAGCATGGTCCTTTTGGGTTGTCCTTCACCATAGCAACGTAACAGGATGATTTATAATGAGAGAAGAAATATTATTAATATATTATGAGGATAATATAAGGAATAATAATATTGTTATTTAAAGAGATTAAATGAATAAAGGGGTATAAACTGTCAATTGTATGATAGTTGTATTTTGAGCAGTAACTCCTTAGGGATAAGGGGTGGACGGATTTTAGGGTTTGGATAAACCTAAAAATCGTCCAAAGGCTTATCAATAAGGATATTGGATTGCTTAGGGCCTAAGTTATCCAATTAGGGTTTTAAGGGTGAAATCAGCACCTTTGTTATTAGAGGAGCCTTGGCCGATTTCTCACCTTCTTCCATTTCTCTCAAATCATCCTCTTGCCAGTTGGTTAGAGGAGTGACATTTGTGACTCTAAACTCCAAGGACAAGAAGATTCAAGCAAGTAATTCAAGGTATTCTTTTAGATCTTATTTCTTGTGTTATTATACTATATTTATCAATCAAAGTCTTGGATACATTGCATATTCAATTAGAAACCTCGATTCAAGCATTAGGATTTGTATGTACACATATGAATGTTCTTATGGCTAAAACCCAATAGTAGTGTCACCATACTGAAAATACTCCATAACAATAATTAGAATACTCATCATGAATCGAGGAATCGCACACACTACATGCTCACTAGTTTTATCTCATCCCTACTTGTCTCAAGTACGGATCCTCTACTTTCAGTAGTATGGGACCATACTATTTTCCACACCTATTCGTACTTTCCTCAAGGAGTGCCTTGACTTCACCAAATATTTTTCACTACTACTCCTTGCTGCACTAATCTCATCATAGACTTACCCTAGGGGAATCTCCGACCTACTCTTTGCCATCAGCTGCAGAAGAACTCCCTCGTACCTCTCCCTAACTAGCTCGCGAATACCATTACATATTACTAAGACCAGATAATTCTTCGAATGAGAGATCTCTCCCTACAATGGTTAGACTCAAACAAGAGCTGCGAAATAGGGTTAAACCTAACTTTCTGAAATTATTTAGTCCTCGTAATATGTAACTTAGCGTATTCGTTTGCTAGATAGTTAAAGATAACTAGAACTCCTAAAAGCACAAAGCAAGTAGCATTTGAGCATTAAGAAACCAAAATCATGCATATCCAAATCAAGCCATCATATCACTGACTAATCAGTACTAGCATGTAGTTCAATAAGCTTATAAAGTAGGCATATAAGGCATCCTTCCTAGATCCTTAGCCCTAATCTAGCATGTAGTTCACATACTGAAAATTCATATCATAATATAAACAAGTATGGGTAATTCGGGAGAACTTACTTGAGCTCGGCTGGTTGCATGCACTACACCCTTTTCTTTTTTTTAAAACCCTTTTTGTAAAAATGATTTTCTTTTGAAAATTTTCATACCAAGTCCTCGGTTTGATTTCAAACACACTGGAGAGTGTGCCCGAATCCCTTAAACCAAGGCTTTGATAACAATTTGTAACATACACAAAAATGGTCCCAAAAATTTTGTTTTTAAAATTATTAACAAACCACATTTGTGAAAACATCCAACAATGTTCTTAAATCAAATATCCATAACAAATATTAGAGTAAAAAATCTCAGGAAAAATCATCATGGTGTGTGCAATGCAATCATCCCGAGCTCTTCCCTTTGTTGCTGGAAGTACCTTGTAACGCCCGGGTTTTCAGGGCTAAGCATTTTGTCAATGTAATAGTCTCGGTCAACTATTGTAACTCTTTTTGAAGTAATAAATATGAAATATTTGAGTATTATGTGAACTATGTGTTTATGTGTTTATTATTTAATTATAAATGTAGAATTAATAAAGAATAAAAAATGAGCGTCAAAAAAATTAAAGTGTGAGATAATCCCAATATCTCTACATAAAGTTGTAGAATATGTCTCGAAGTTTCCGTACATATAAAGAATGCCGAAATCCGAGCTATAACGAAGAAGTTATGGCCCGCCGAAGTTTTACGGCAAAACCGGCACGGCACCGGAAGACATAAAATAGTAAATTTACGATAGAAGACTTTTTAGCCTTAGAAATCTAAACAAAAGTTGTAGAATATGTTAAACTAAGAACATCGATAAAAAGAACGCCCAAATCCGACTTCGTATGAAGAGTTACGCTTTCTCGAAGTTTCGGACTAGCAGTGTACTGCCCGAAATTCGAATGATTAATCGAGCGGTTTTTAGCCAACACGACCTGAACGAGAATCGAAGATCTTGTTGAGAGTAGCGTAACGAGAAAACGATGGGCAAAAACGGATGTCGGATGAAGAAGTTATGAGGATTTAACGGATCAATCGTGTCCCGGTCCGTTAATAA
Organism: Lactuca saligna; assembly: GCF_052625555.1. NCBI lineage: Eukaryota > Viridiplantae > Streptophyta > Magnoliopsida > Asterales > Asteraceae > Lactuca > Lactuca saligna. The sequence continues at coordinate 194,408,533 of NC_136424.1, read as the reverse complement.
TATAAAATTTAAAATCGAGCCAATATTAGCCAACAAAGTCTAAACGAAAGTTGTAGAGTACGTTCCCACCTTCGCGTGGATATAAAGAACGTCAAAAACGGAGCTCGTATGCGAAAGTTACGAATTTTTGAAGTTAGGACTCGAAAATGCGAGACCTGTTGCGAATCGGATGACGTGGCACGATCAGAGCCGTCGCTTGCGGCCCACGGTCTCGCTCGGATAAGCGACACATCGCTCCTCGCTACGCCCAGCGTTCGGTTTCGTGTGCCCCGCGTCCGCTCGCTCTCGGTCCAGAAGGCGCCACGACGCCTCGCCTTACGCCTCGCGTACGAGGACCGGTACGCCCCGCGTACCTTCGCTTCCCATCGGCCAGTGTGCGAGACAGCTGGCTGCGAGCTGGCACCCTTATCCGAGAGAATGCGCCGCGTAGCTACTGAACGCCCTGCGTACCGCCGAGGCCTCGCGGCTATAAAAGGAGGCCGAGGCTGCCTCATTTTTCACACCAAAATCTCATTCTTTCTCTCACTACTTTCTCTCTCTACAACCCCAAACCACCCCTAAGCCCTAGTTGAACCCCTAGCACCCTAAGGAAGCCCCGAGGCTCCCGGAGTCCCGAGAAAAAGGAGTTTTTCGGTTTCGAAACGCTGCTCCAATTGAGTCCCGGTTTTCGATAAAATTCGCTGTAAGTATGCTACGATTACGCAATTTTTAATATAGCTTTCAAATAATTATAGGAATGTTATTAGGTCCTTAAAATAATTATTTGGGCTATTATTATGAGTTATATTGAGCATTATTAACGCTTAATAATAGTCAAACTAATTAATGTGTCGCGGTTATCATTAAACTAAACTCTAGTGGTATCGATACTAGGTTTTATCGAAGGAATATCATTTTGAGAGTATCGAAGCGCTGTCCGAGTGCTGAGTCACCACCTAATCAAGTGAGTGCATAGTTACCTTCAACTTACACATAGATATGAAGTATTTTACGTGCTATGTGTGCATATTATCTGAATACTTGCTATCTATGCTAGATGAACGTTGTTATATATGTTTTCAATGATTTAAACTGTATATGTATTTTATATCTACGAAAATGTTGGGGTAAAACATGGGTAGATGTAATAGGTGATGTGTGATAAAATGATGAGAGGCCTCAATGTTGTTGTTGTTGATCCAGTCATCTAGCGGAGTATAGATGACGACCACGGACTCTTCTAGACAGTCCAGTGGAACACTAGCAGGCTCGCAACCTGTAGGTGTTGTGAACGATGTGTTCACCGGTGTACTCCATCCCCCACATGGTTGCCTATTAGGACATCTATTGCTGAGGAATCCCCTTAGCAGTAGTGTCCGTCCCGATGATGATCCTTAGGCTAGGTCCCTTATGATAGGTGTTTAGGGACGTAAAGTGAGGATAACGGGAACGGGTAATCGGGTTATTGTTGATTGATGAAATTAATAAACTTATTTATTGTGGGTTGAAAACCCTATGTGCTCACCAGGCTCCCAAGCCTGACCCACTCAGTTTTATGTATTACAGGAAGTGGCGCATGAGCATAGGTGTGATGTTTTGGACGAGGGATTACGGATATAGGCCTGTAGATATGAAATAATGTAGTAAGGCTTATATTGTACTATTTATACTTTTGATCTATACGAACATGACATCCCGAGTATTTTAATGAAATACATTTCTATGGAAATGCTTTTGATAAATCTTTATCATATTATTGTTTTGGGACAAATTCCGCAATTCTTTTATTAAAAGATAACTCTGATTTTGAAATAAAGTATAAACAAAACCGGTCTTTTCTGGCCGTGATTTTGGGGATGTCACAGTTGGTATCAGAGCATTAGTTTAAGCGAACTAGGAATTTGTAGGATTTCTAGACTTAAACTTAGAATGCTAAGCGATGATTGTGAGGTGTGAGCACTAGCTTATTTTAGGAATTGTGCCTAAAATGCTTTTATGTGCTAAATGCTTTATGCATGATATGCTGTTATTTTGTTCGGATCTATGGTCTGTTGCCGACCGGATCTGGAAACCTTATGTGTTTAGGATTCTAAACATACGACTACGCTATTAGAACTAGCATGTAAACGTTTCGGAGTGATAAGGACGATTTAAAACGTCTCTCCTAAATAAAGATCTAAATTCGCCTTATTCGGTGTATAGATCAAGATGGTAAGGACCCGTAGCGGAAACGTAAACGCATATGGGAATAGACACCAACCCCCCGTGATCGAGCAAATACCAGTTGTGGAAGCCGCTGCCGGACCAATAACGATGGCCGGAGTGCAAGCGATGATCCAGGCAATGTTGGATCGTCAAATGGAGGAAACCAGGCGTTTGCTCCAGCAAAATCAAGAGGAAGTGACTATTCAGCTCGAACAGCCCGAGTTGAACGAAGGGCAGACTGAAGAAGGAAACTACAGTGGGACTATTGGTCAAGCCAACCCACCGATAGTTAGGCAAAACCACCTGGATGGAGGAAATGATGGACGTGGATGCAAATACAAGGATTTCATGGCATCCAAGCCACCGAGTTTATCCGGAAGCCCGACGCCGGTAGAAGTCATGAACTGGATCTCTGAGATGGAGACAATGTTTGAGAGTTACGAGTGTAGCAATAGGCAGAAGACTACTCTTGCAGTTCCTCTATTGAAATCTGGAGTACTAAGCTGGTGGAAGCTATTAGCTGATTCAATGCCCAAAGGTGAAGCAAGCAAAATGTCGTGGGAGGATTTCCTGGTACAGTTGAAGATGCAATATTGCTCTGAGCAGGATCTTCTGGAGATCAGCAACGAATTCCAGAATCTGAAGAAGGGAAGAATGAGCGTTACTGAATACGCTGCAAGCTTTACTGAGAAAATGAAGCTTGTTCCTCACCTCGTCCCAACTGAACTCTCCAAGGTTAACAAATTTGCCCTCGGATTACCAGCGGACTTCGGTCCAATGGTCAAGCAAACTACCACTCTAAAAGCTGCCATCTGGGCTGCTAAGAATGTGGAGACCCAGATACGAGAAAAGGGTCTGGAAAGAGCGGAAGTGGGAGAGAAACGGAAATTTGACGGATCCTCGAGGTCCGGTAAGAAAGGTAGATTCTCGAAGTCTGGTTCGAGAGGAGGAGGATCAGAAGCAAAGTGGTGTGACAAGTGCAAAAAGAAGCACTTTGGGAAGTGTGATGGAGGAATCACTTGTTACAAATGCGGAAAGCCTGGGCACTATGCCAACGAATGCACCCTCAACCAGAAGGCCTGTTATGGGTGTAATGAAGAAGGGCACATTTTGAAGGACTGCCCGAAGAAGAAGGAGGCAGGAAGACCCAACATACCACCAAAGCCGAAGGCGAGAGCCTTTCAGATGACGCTCGAGGCTGCAAAGGAGGCAGCAGACGTCGCTTCAGGTACCTTTCTTGTAAATGGTTTACCTGCAAATATATTGTTTGATTCCGGAGCCAATTACTTCTTTGTGTCGCATAAATTTGGTGCGAAATTAGCATTACCTGTAGAAAAACTAGATAATGCCCTGATTGTAGAAGTTGCCAGTGGCAAATTCGTACCTGTTAGTAATCGTATTAGGAACATCGTCATTGACCTAAACGGAAACGAATTCCATGAGGAACTACTACCCATAGAGTTAAACGGTTTCGACATCGTTTTGGGTATGGATTGGCTTAGCGTCAACGATGCCGAGATATTATGCCGAAAGAAGATAGTTAGGATAAACCCACCCGGAAAGGAATCATTTATGGTGTACGGGGACAAACGCAGAGTAAATTCTGGAATCATCTCCCTGATGAAAGCCAGGAAATGTTTGTCCAAAGGATGTGCATCATACTTGGCATTCGTAATCGATGCTAAGAAAGAAAAGAAAGAGGTGCAAAATATACCGGTTGTGTGCGATTATCCGGAAGTCTTTCCCGAAGATCTTCCCGGATTACCACCTGATAGGCAAGTAGAGTTTCGTATAGACTTATTACCAGGAACAACACCGATAGCAAAGGCACCTTACCGATTAGCACCGACAGAGATGAAGGAGCTCATGACGCAACTTCAGGAGCTGTTGGACAGCGGTTTCATTCGACCTAGTTCATCACCCTGGGGAGCTCCGGTGTTATTCGTGAAGAAGAAGGACGGAAGCATGAGGATGTGCATAGACTACCGAGAGCTGAATAAGGCAACGGTGAAGAACAAGTATCCATTGCTGAGGATTGATGACCTATTCGATCAGCTGCAAGGTTCAAGCTACTTCTCAAAGATCGATCTTAGGTCAGGATATCATCAGCTGAAGGTGAGAGAGCAAGATATTGAGAAGACTGCATTCAGAACAAGATATGGACACTACGAGTTCTTGGTTATGTCATTCGGACTAACCAATGCTCCCGCAGCATTCATGGATTTGATGAATAGGGTTTGTAAACCATTCCTCGATAAATCCGTGATAGTGTTCATCGACGACATTCTCATCTACTCGAAAAGCCAGGAGGAGCATGGCAAGCATCTACGAGAAGTGTTGGAAGTGTTAAAGAAAGAGAAGCTTTTTGCAAAGTTCTCCAAATGCGACTTTTGGATACGGGAAGTCCAATTCTTGGGTCATGTTGTTAACCAAGAGGGAATAATGGTTGACCCCGCAAAGATCGAGGCTGTAATGAAGTGGGAACGTCCGAAGAATCCCACGGAGATTCGAAGCTTTCTAGGATTAGCCGGATATTACCGACGATTTATCCAGGGCTTTTCTTCGATAGCTGCTCCATTAACAGCTTTGACCCATAAAGGAGCTACATATACATGGAATGAGAAACACAATGAGGCGTTCGAGAAGCTGAAGAAAAAGTTATGTGAAGCACCGATACTTTCTCTACCTGATGGAGTCGAAGATTTCGCAGTTTATAGTGATGCATCTGGAGTCGGGTTGGGTTGTGTTCTGACCCAAAGAGAAAAGGTGATAGCATATGCATCTCGACAATTGAAAGAGCACGAAAAGAACTACCCCACTCATGATCTGGAGTTAGCAGCGGTAGTATTTGCCTTAAAGATATGGAGGCATTACCTCTACGGCACGAAGTGCAAGCTCTTCACTGATCATAAGAGTCTCCAGTATCTCTTTAATCAGAAGGAGTTGAACATGAGGCAACGACGCTGGCTAGAACTTCTCAAGGACTACGACTGTGAGATACTTTACCACCCAGGTAAAGCAAATATTGTTGCTGATGCTCTCAGTCGGAAAGTCAATCTTGAAAGGAAAAGGCCAAGAGCGTTAAGAATTGAAGTCGTCTCGACGATTGTGGAAAGTATCAGGAAAGCTCAAGAAGAAGCCTTAGAAAAGAATGACCGAAAGGAAGAACGTTTGGGAAAAACGTTAGTGTTCGGTACGAACAGTCGAGGACTGAAGGTATTCCAAGATCGAATTTGGGTACCTAAGACGGGAGGAATAAGAGATCTTCTAATGGAAGAAGCACACAAGACCATGTACTCGATTCATCCCGGTAGCACTAAAATGTATAGGGACCTAAAACCCTACTACTGGTGGCCGACGATGAAGCTCGATGTTGCGAAGTATGTGGCTGAGTGCGTAACATGTGCGAGGGTTAAGGCACAACATCAGAAACCGTATGGGAGTTTAGAACCTTTACCTGTACCCATGGGTAAATGGGAAGACATCACCATGGATTTTGTGTCTAAACTGCCCAAAACGAAGAACGGACACGACATGATTTGGGTAGTCGTGGATCGTTTCACCAAGAGTGCACACTTCATAGCCGCCAACGAGAAGTGGTCTATGGATAAGCTCGCAAATGCTTACGTGAAGGAAATTGTAAGACTTCACGGTGTCCCTCTTACGAGTGTGTCAGATCGTGATAGTCGTTTCACGTCAACGTTTTGGAGGAGTCTACAAGAGGAGTTGGGTACGAAGTTGTGTTTGAGTACTGCTTACCATCCGCAAACTGATGGCCAGAGCGAAAGAAAGATTCAGACGTTGGAAGATATGCTGAGAGCATGTACCCTCGAATTCCAAGGGAATTGGGACGAACACTTACCTCTAGTAGAATTTTCCAACAATAATAGTTTTCACTCGAGCATCAAGATGGCACCTTATCAACCCTTGTATGGACAGAAGTGTCGTACGCCGTCTTGTTGGCTTGAAGCTGGAGAGAAGCAGTTTATGGGCCCCGAGATAGTCCATGAGACTGCTGAGAAATTGAAGGTGATTAGGGAAAGAATGTTAGCAGCTCAGGATCGTCAGAAGAGCTATGCAGGCAAGAAAAGACGACCGATAACCTTCGAAGTTGGGGATTCTGTTTTACTTAAAGTCTCACCGTGGAAGGGACTTATACGATTTGGGAAACGAGGAAAGTTGAATCCAAGGTTTATTGGACCGTTCAAAGTTCTTCAGAGGATTGGGAACCAAGCTTACAAGCTGGAATTGCCCGAAGAACTCAATGGTATTCATAACACCTTCCATGTGTGTTATTTGAGGAAATTCGTGGGAGATGTTCCCGACATAATTCCAATCTCAGAGTTAAGGATGGATGAAAATAAAAGGCTGATCGAAGAGCCCGAGGCAATTGTTGACCGTAAGACTAAGAAGTTACGACGCAAGATGGTCGACTTAGTGCTAGTCCAATGGAAACATTCGAATGGGCCGAATCTCACTTGGGAAACAGAGGATGACATGATGAGTCGTTATCCACATCTGTTTGCTGATGCATGATTCCGGGACGGAATCATCCTAAGGGGGAGAGAATTGTAACGCCCGGGTTTTCAGGGCTAAGCATTTTGTCAATGTAATAGTCTAGGTCAACTATTGTAACTCTTTTTGAAGTAATAAATATGAAATATTTGAGTATTATGTGAACTATGTGTTTATGTGTTTATTATTTAATTATAAATGTAGAATTAATAAAGAATAAAAAATGAGCGTCAAAAAAATTAAAGTGTGAGATAATCCCAATATCTCTACATAAAGTTGTAGAATATGTCTCGAGGTTTCCGTACATATAAAGAATGCCGAAATCCGAGCTATAACGAAGAAGTTATGGCCCGCCGAAGTTTTACGGCAAAACCGGCACGGCACCGGAAGACATAAAATAGTAAATTTACGATAGAAGACTTTTTAGCCTTAGAAATCTAAACAAAAGTTGTAGAATATGTTAAACTAAGAACATCGATAAAAAGAACGCCCAAATCCGACTTCGTATGAAGAAGTTACGCTTTCTCGAAGTTTCGGACTAGCAGTGTACTGCCCGAAATTCGAATGATTAATCGAGCGGTTTTTAGCCAACATGACCTGAACGAGAATCGAAGATCTTGTTGAGAGTAGCGTAACGAGAAAAAGATGGGCAAAAACGGATGTCGGATGAAGAAGTTATGAGGATTTAACGGATCAATCGTGTCCCGGCCCGTTAATAATATAAAATTTAAAATCGAGCCAAAATTAGCCGACGAAGTCTAAACGAAAGTTGTAGAGTACGTTCCCACCTTTGCGTGGATATAAATAACGTCAAAAACGGAGCTCGTATGCGAAAGTTACGAATTTTTGAAGTTAGGACTCGAAAATGCGAGACCTGTTGCGAATCAGATGACGTGGCACGATCAGAGCCGTCGCTTGCGGCCCACGGTCTCGCTCGGATAAGCAACACATCGCTCCTTGCTACGCCCAGCGTTCGATTTAGTGCGCCCCGCATCCGCTCGCTCTCGGTCCAGAAGGCGCCACGACGCCTCGCCTTACGCCTCGCGTACGAGGACCGGTACGCCCCGCGTACCTTCGCTTCCCATCGGCCGGTGTGCGAGACAGCTGGCTGCGAGCTGGCACCCTTATCCGAGAGAACGCGCCGCGTAGCTGCTGAACGCCCTGCGTACCGCCGAGGCCTCGCGGCTATAAAAGGAGGCCGAGGCTGCCTCATTTTTCACACCAAAATCTCATTCTTTCTCTCACTACTTTCTCTCTCTACAACCCCAAACCACCCCTAAGCCCTAGTTGAACCCCTAGCACCCTAAGGAAGCCCTGAGGCTCCCGGAGTCCCGAGAAAAAGGAGTTTTTCGGTTTCGAAACGCTGCTCCAATTGAGTCCCGGTTTTCGATAAAATTCGCTGTAAGTATGCTACGCTTACGCAATTTTTAATATAGCTTTCAAATAATTATAGGAATGTTATTAGGTCCTTAAAATAATTATTTGGGCTATTATTATGAGTTATATTGAGCATTATTAACGCTTAATAATAGTCAAACTAATTAATGTGTCGCGGTTATCATTAAACTAAACCCTAGTGGTATCGATACTAGGTTTTATCGAAGGAATATCATTTTGAGAGTATCGAAGCGCTGTCCGAGTGCTGAGTCACCACCTAATCAAGTGAGTGCATAGTTACCTTCAACTTACACATAGATATGAAGTATTTTACGTGCTATGTGTGCATATTATCTGAATACTTGCTATCTATGCTAGATGAACGTTGTTATATATGTTTTCAATGATTTAAACTGTATATGTATTTTATATCTACGAAAATGTTGGGGTAAAACATGGGTAGATGTAATAGGTGATGTGTGATAAAATGATGAGAGGCCTCGATGTTGTTGTTGTTGATCCAGTCATCTACCGGAGTATAGATGACGACCACGGACTCTTCTAGACAGTCCAGTGGAACACTAGAAGGCTCGCAACCTGTAGGTGTTGTGAATGATGTGTTTACCGGTGTACTCCATCCCCCACATGGTTGCCTATTAGGACATTTATTGTTGAGGAATCCCCTTAGCAGTAGTGTCCGTCCCGATGATGATCCTTAGGCTAGGTCCCTTATGATAGGTGTTTAGGGACGTAAAGTGAGGATAACGGGAACGGGTAATCGGGTTATTGTTGATTGATGAAATTAATAAACTTATTTATTGTGGGTTGAAAACCCTATGTGCTCACCAGGCTCCCAAGCCTGACCCACTCAGTTTTATGTATTACAGGAAGTGGCACATGAGCATAGGTGTGATGTTTTGGACGAGGGATTAGGGATATAGGCCTGTAGATATGAAATAATGTAGTAAGGCTTATATTGTACTGTTTATACTTTTGATCTGTACGAACATGACATCCCGAGTCTTTTAATGAAATACATTTCTATGGAAATGCTTTTGATAAATCTTTATCATATTATTGTTTTGGGACAAATTCCGCAATTCTTTTATTAAAAGATAACTCTGATTTTGAAATAAAGTATAAACAAAACCGGTCTTTTCTAGCCGTGATTTTGGGGATGTCACATACCTGAAACCAAAACTAAAAACCATAAGCACGAAGCTTAGTAAATTTCCCCCAAACTACCACATACCATACATACAATGCAAATAAGAGATACGGCCCCGCCCACACTCAAGGAGATACGGGCCCCGCCATCACTCAGTGAGATATGGGCCCCACCTACACTCAGCTAACTAAGAGATACGGGCCCCGCCCACACTAACATTCCTAACAAACACATACAAGTATCACACAGACAACAAGCATAACAAACTAACAATCCGACCGATAACTATAATCAGGTAATGATGAGATACGAGCCTCGACCACACTCTCCTAGACAAGAACATACAATCTATACATTCCGTCATTGGTGCCTTCGACATATTCAATCCAGGAGGGAAAATCACATCGCAAAGCTGAATGATACAGATGATCCCCGACTGCTAGTCCTCAGACTCCCCAAACTACCAAGTAACAGCTAAAACGAATTAATTTCAGGATCCTCATCACTTAACCATAAGTCCTCACAGGGGTAAAAGACCATTCTACCCGTAACATACTCTTGTCGCAAAATGAAACTTTACTAATGGACCATGGCCTAAAAGAGATAAATACTCCCACACGGCCCAATATATGGCGCAATTTCTAATTGCTCCCAAATACTTTCACATGGGCCTTAGTCCATTGTCCTAAAATATTTCTTCAGCTCATTAGTCCAATTTCCAAGTGGTCCACCTCCGCCCAAGCCACTATTTTCATGGAAATGGCCCAAACCGATACCTAAAAAATGCAAATCCTAACTCATTGATTACACAGGGCATACTCATCTGTACGCTCAGTGTACTCTCCTGTTAAGCTATAATCTCAAAAAGAGCTTAACCCCTTAAGATCTAAAGCTCCAAACACATATCTGAGTCCATTAAAGGGTCTTAACCCATAAATTTGATTACTTGACGGCTTGCATGCCCCCAAATGAGCCTAAACTTGAAATATAACAACCTACTACCTTAGAAAGTCACAAAACTCATGCATGGACACATCAAGACCTCCACGATGTCAACTCTCTGACTTAGGGACCCATAAAGCACCAAGGGTGGCAACCCTAAGCCTAAGAAATGGATTTGAGCAAGAAATCTTCATCCTTGGGACCAAACAGGTCCAAAAACCCAACTTAGGAGATCTAAGCATTGAAGAGGCATGTTCAAAACTTTTTACCTCATGAAGGTCTGAAATGGAGGAAAAATCAAAGATATATGCCTTCTCCTCTGAACCAACACCTTGCTTGACCTTACTGCCTTGGAGAATGCATTAAAACACCAAAAATACTCTCAAGAGACCTTCCAAGCATAATAACACACAATATATGGATTAGGCTTTCGTGGAAGCTGCTTAAGGGTGAGAGGAAGTTTGGTCTTAAGACATAATGTTCTTTATATAGGGCTTAACCCTAACGTTTAGGGTTTTGGGGACTGCACACATACACTACGTGTACGTTCATGGCATGCATGATCAACTTATGTCAGTACACTGCACGTACATAGGGTGGTACACCCAACCTGCGACACCCTGTGCCCAATTAATATTGATCTAATGGTTCCAAGCCCAAATCAGTACAATAATTAATAATTAAATAATACCTTGGAAAAATATCGGGGGTTACAGTTACTAATTCAATCAAGTTGCGCCTAGCCACTTTGTTGAAAAAGTCTCTTGGGAAAATGAGGGTAAAAATACCTAAAAAAATATTACTAATTAAAATAATTCAATATTTTATATAGATTTAAGGTAATAAAAACACAAGTTTTTACCACGTAGTATCCCATGTGAAGGTACTTGACAGGTGTCTGGAGTGCATTTAGTTTGCCAAAGAGTATGTAACCCATACAAACTACAACACACAAATAAAACCAAAGCACTCTAGTCCTCTGATCCTTCCAGGAAAAGTCTTGAATTCCAAATATGGATCTATAGAGAATTCCTTTAACCATCCAGACTTGAAGACTTGAAGACAGATATATGCAATCTGAATTATTATGAAATAATAGTAATCATATAAATGAACAACGTAAATATAAATGGGTACCTTAATGCTTGAAAACCAGAAATCAAAAACTCTGAGCGATTGCGACGGATTACCTACAAAGTTTTTTTTTTTTTTTATTTTCGACATTTCGATTACCGAATGTATTTTTTTCTCACTTCATTTTTTTTGCACCTCTATTATACATGATTATCTATAATTTTCGATCACCTAAATGTTTATAGCGGTGTGCTCATTTTGATCCATTACTCCTTTCACACTTTAACATTACAATCACATTTACATATGTACATATATATACATACACATACACAATTAGACATACATTCACATATACCCGTAGACACATACATTCATAAAGGTTGGTCAATGGGTGTATGTATGTATGTATGTATGTATGTATGTATGTATGTATGTATGTATGTATGTATGTATGTATGTATGTATGTATGTATGTATGTATGTATGTATGTATGTATGTATGTATGCATATATGTATGTATGTATGTATGTATGTATGTATATACTTATGTATGTATGTATGTATGTATGTATGTATGTATGTATGTATGTATGTATGTATGTATGTATGTATGTATGTATGTATGTATATATGTATGTATGTATGTATGTGTGTATATATATGTGTATATATGAATCTATGTGCATATGTCTTTGTGTGTCTATGAATGTATGTGTCTATGGGTATATGTGAATGTATGTGTAAATGTGTATGTTTATTTGTATGTATGTATATTTACATAAGTGAATTTGATTGAAATTTTAAAGTGTGAAAGGAGTAACAGATCAAAATGAGCATGCCACTACAAACATCTAGGTATTAGATATAATTTGGGCAAAGAATAGATAATCATGTATAATAGAGGTGCGAAAAAAATAAAGCGAAAAAAAATGACATTTGGTGCCTGAAATGTCAAAAATTAAAAAACTCCGTAGGTAATCTGTCGGAAATTACTAACGAGATAGCGATGAAACTATGATTCTGTCGGTAATCCATATGTATTTTACGATGGATTATTGACAGAAATGGCATTCCATTTTCTATTCCGTCAGTAATTTCTAACAGATTACCCACAAATTTCTTTTATTTTCGACACTTCGGGCACCGAATGTCATTTTTTTCACTTCCTTTTTTCTCACCTCTATTATACATGATTATCTATACTCTGTCTAAGTTATACCTCGTATCTACGTTTGTAGATCCATTTGAACCTTTTGATCCGTTACTCGTTTCATACTCTAACATTACAATCAATACTTTTACCCACACACGTACACATACATACATACATACACATAGATATATATACATACATAGACACATACATTTCATTATTTAACATCGTAATGTCTATTAATACATTCACATACTTACATAATCATACATAGACCTACATACATATATACATATATCGATGACATTCCTCCATGATGATAGAAACATCACATCATCCATGTCGTACACTGTTTAGCAGCCTCGCTCTTCATAACATTGCTAGCTACAGCTACGTTGCATCACACCAACTAGATCACACTCCTCCTAATGAAGGAGTATCAAGTCATTTCAAGATGCATAATCAATGTTCGGCTCATCTTACAACACCGTGACTCTTGTGGGAGAGGTTCAGTTGTTCCTTTTACTCTTTGATGTATTGGTGCTTTGTTTAGTCTGATTCGATTGCATCGGACTAGGGAGACTTGACGACGCATAGTTTTGTTTGATCAAGTGTGGTCTAATGTCATTGGCCTTGTACTAATCACATCGAACTAGGGGGAGTTGATGATATTGTTGGGATATGAGCAAATCAGCAATCAAATGATGCACATGCAAACCCTAAAGCTTTCGATCTAGCTTTTTCTAACTGTACATGCAATAATCATCCAAATCTTGTAAACCCTAGATCTATCATACCAAAATCGAAATTACATCTAATAAACAAGTTAGATTGTTACCTTTCATTATAGCTTGATGATCTTGAGCTTATGAGAACCTAGCACCTCAAATGCGATGCCTCTAATGAATCATAAACACCAAAGCAATTAGAGAAACTTAGAGAGAGAGGGGTAGGAGGCTCAAGATTCGGCTAGAAATACTTCTAGGGTTCAAGTCACCAAAAATAAGATTTCCAAGGGGTCTTTATATAGGTGAGGAATTACGGTTTCAGTCAAAGACCTAATCCGGTCACTTAGCCTCTAAGCAGCCCATAAGAATCTTCCGGAACCTTAGCCCTTGGATGAAATCCTTATGGGCTCCCATAAGATTTCGTCCAACCCTTTCCAAAAGGGTTCCTCAGCCCATTATGCAATTATCATGTAATTACAACTTCAGTCCCCTGAATTCAATTAAACTCTTTTGACCTCAAAATTAATTCTAAATTAATTCTTGACCATTTTTAATTAAATAATATGATTTCTTCTTTAATATATTATTCATATAATATATTAATAAACCATAATAACCTCTTTCTCCATTATTCATCCAGTCAAGTTGTTATGGTGAAGGCAATCCAAAAGGACCATGCTACCATCGGGTCAAGTACATACCAAATATAATTGTGACTTAGACACCTAATCCAACAGTCTCCTACTTGGATAAGTCTAATAACTGTAAATTCAAGTACAACTCAAAATCCGATTGGCAATCGTAGCTCTCAAAATCCGTTGTCGAACTCTGACACATCCTTTAGATAAGGGATCGTATAGTCCTCCGTTCTCAAGATATCGTGTGGATAATTACATGGAACATAGTCATACTTATGTTCCAGCAGTTTGTTTCTCGATGGCTGATCTATCTAACATAGAACTTAATTGAACACATCAATTTAGTCCTGATTGGGCCCAACACATAAGTCAAACCAAATCATCGAGGGGCCCAAGATATTGCCTTTAGCCTTGTGGGATAAAAGGCACATATAAACTTCGGCTTATATGCTTGTACTATTTACTCATCAAATCATACACAACAATACATTTTATAACATGTAGTTACTGATGCGATTACACATTATCAATAAACAAGAAACTCACAAACAACAACTTATATATCCAGGTTTAAATACTATATAATATTATCGTCTCACAATCAATCGTGATTGAATTCCATGAAGTGATTCATGTGAGCACGAGTTTAATCAAATGCTCAAATCTTATTTCAGGAGCACTCATGAACATTCCAACAAACTTTGCTATGTCTAAACACTTAGACAGTCTACAAGCCAAATTCATGACAACCTTCTTTCATACCTACTTCCAATGTATGATAGAATGTGGATGGTTTAAATAATCTTATTATTTAGGAAGTCAAAACATGCAAAGTGAAACAACAGTAAATAATTAACACAAGGCAGTAACTTTACTCATAAATAATACTACTTTATTTAATCATCAAATGTTAATTACAATTTATCTATTGCAAGTTTTGTAAAGCTATCCAATCACTAAAACTAACATTGTCCTTCAGCCCAATGCTCTTAACATGCCGCAAGTGCTTAAATGATATTTTCTGTCAATATGTCTGGATCTACCATGATCCCTCGGTTCCTTGGTTAAGGCAACAACACTTTCATTATCACAAAAAATCTCCATAGGCTCCTTTATGGCCGGTACATCTCCAAAGTCTCTGATGAAGTCCTTTAGCCATATTGCCTCCTTTGACACTTCACTTATTGCTATGTAGTCTTATTCGCATGTTAAGCAACTACGGCCTCCTTCTCAGAACTTTTCCAAGTCACTGCTCCTCCATTCAGGGTAAAGACCCAGCCCCACTGAGAGCAGAAATTGTCTCAGTCGGTCTGAATATTGGCGTCACTATACCCTCGCACTCTTAAGTCATCACTCCCACCGAGGATAAGAAACCATTCCTTAGTCCTTCATAGGTACTTAAGAATATTATTTACTTTAGTACAATGTGCTCTACCAGGGTTCCCTTGATATCTGCTTACCATGCTCAAAGCGAAGGCCACATCAGGGAGAGTAGAGGTCATAGCATACATGATCGAGCCAACAGCAGAAGCATAAGGTACTCAGCTTATCTTTGCTATCTCGGCTTTGGTACTCGGGATTTGAGTCTTACTCAACTTGGTATTGCTTTGGATTGTTAAATCCCCTTTCTTGGAATTTTCTATGCTAAAATGTTTCAACACTTTATCCAAGTAATTACTTTGACTAAGTCCTATTAGCCTCTTCTTCCTATTTCTCAATATCCTTATCCCAAGAATACAAGCAGCTTCTCCGAGGTCCTTCATAGCGAAGCGGTTCCCAAGCCAGGACTTAACCTCATGCAAGGTCGGGACGTTGTTTCCTATGAGCAGTATGTCATCCACATACAAAACGAGAAAGCTAACTATACTCCCACTGGATTTGACATATACGTAGGACTCATCCTCGATTCTCAAAAATCCAAACTCTTTGACTTTCTCATCGAAACAAAGATTCGATCTGTGAGATGCTTGTTTCAATACATAGATGGATTTCTCAAGCTTACACAACCTATCAGGGTACTTTGCATCGACAAAACCCTATGGCTGACTTATGTAAACATCTTTAGCCAACTTTCCATTAAGGAAAGCGGTTTTGACATCTATCTGCCATATTTCGTAATCATGAAACCCAACTATGGCTAGCATAACCCTTATAAACTTAATCTTCACTACTGGTGAGAAGGTATCATCATAGTTAAATCCGGGAGTTTAGGTAAAGCATTTCGCAACCAATCTCGCCTTATACGTGTGTAATTTCCCATCCATGTCGGTCTTCTTCTTGAGGATCCATTGGCACCCGACCGTCTTACGACATGGCACACTGTCAACCAAGTTCCAATCTTGATTGTCACACATGGACTGAATCTCGTTGTCCATATCCTCTTTCCATTTTGTAGACTCCGAGCCCGCCATGGCTTCCTTCTAGTTGTTAGGTTCATCCAAATTTATTAGCGTACTATCACTAATAAACATATCACCCTCACTTGTTATATGAAAACCATAAAAAATAGGTGGAACACTAACTCTACTGGAACGTGTAAGAGGTAAGGACTCGTCAATAGATTCAACAGGATTTTCCTCCTCGGGTTGAGCGCCAGTGTTAGAGGTTCCTTTATCGTTTGACTCTTGAAGCTCTTCAAGATCAATTTGCCTTCCACTGTCCTATTGGTATATGAGCTCTCACTCTTAAAAAAACCCTCTCCTCGCAATGATGACAAGATTGTCGCTCGGTTTATAGAAGATATATCCAAAGGACTTCTGCGGATAGCCAATGAAAATACACCGCTCACTACAAGGTTTGAGCTTGTCGTGAGTCTCTCATCTTACGAAAGCCTCACAACCCCAAACCTTGATGTGTGCCAACGAGGGAGCTTTCCCTGTTCACATCTTGTGAGGTGTTTTGGTAACCTTCTTAGTTGGGACTAGATTAAGGATATAGGCGACAGTCTCTAAGGTACACATCTAAAATGAGATAGGTAACAAATCCTGACTCATCATGGAACAAACCATGTCCAACAAAGTTCGATTGCACTACTCAGCCACACCGTTCAACTACGGTGTCCTATGTGGCGTCAATAGCGAAGCAATTCTGTATTCCTTTAGGTAGTCGTGGAACTCGATACTAGATACTCACCACCCCAATCGGATCAGAGCGTCTTTATCTTCTTGCCCAACTGATTCTCCACTTCTTGTCTAAACTCCTTGAAGTTTTCAAAGGTTTTTGACTTGTTCTTGATTAAGTAGTTATACACATATCTGCTATAATCATCCGTAAAAGTCACATAGAAGCGGTTCGCATCCCTTGTGGTGGATCTAAAGGGCCTACATACATCCGTACGTATGAGATCCAATAAACCCTCACCCATTTCACACGTACTAGTGAAGGGTGACTTAGTCATCTTTCCAAGTAAACAAGACTCACACGTGTCATCGTCCCCAAGGTCAAATGACTCCAACACTCCATGCTTTTGGATTTGGGCTATGCGCTTCTTGTTGACATGTCCAAGACGAAAATGCCACAAGCATCCTTTATCCAAACCATTGGAAGAATTGATATGCAACACATCATTTCCTAAGTTGTCTACAACCATTACAATTTCATATATACCATTACAAGGCAATGATTCAAAATAGAAAGTACCATTAAAGAAAGCATTAATAGGACTAGTTTCATTATCAAATGACACTCTAAAACCTTGTTTATACAAACCGTGAAAAGAAATAATGTTTCATATCATTTTTTATGAATAGCAACCGTTATTCAAATCTAAACCTAAGCCACTACTAAGCACTAAAGAGTAAACTCCAATCATAGTCATAGGCGACACTTTCCTATTCGTCATGATCAAATTTATCTTCCCATGCTCCACATCCCTACTTCTTGTTAGACCCTATAAATTAAAACAAATGTGAAAACCCCATCCTATATTGAGGACCCAAGACATAGAATGTGATGAGTTATTATAATGAATAGTATAAATAGTTGCGAATGTGGGCTTTATCTTCCCATCCTTGATGTCTTGTAGGTACGTCGGGCAACTTTGTTTCCAATTCCCTTTTTCGTGGCGGTAGAAGCACTCTGCATCCTTTTGGTATGAAGAGGGAGTAGTGGGACCAGCTTTGGTTCCACTAGAAGGGTTACCATCCTGGGACTTTTCCTTGTGGCTCTTAGAAGGAGCCTTTTTTTTCTTTCCCCTTCCTTGCCCAATAGCCAAAACAGGGGAAAAACAGTAGGAGTAGATGCAATTTTAGACTATTCTCAACAGTCCTTAACTGGCCTTGAAGCTTGCTTAGATTGACCTCTTCCTTGTTCATGTGGTAGGTCATACGAAACTGGTTGTAGCAAGGAGGCAAGGATTGTAGAATGATATCTATGGCCAGCTCCTCATAAAATTTGACATTCAAATTTAGCAAGCGGTGTACATACCTTTACATTTTCTACAAGTGGGATGTGATGGACTCTCCATCCTTCATTTTGGTAGTGATCATTGCAGCGATGATCTCGTACCTTTCCTGCATGGCACTTTGATGGTACCTATCCATCAAATATTGGTGCATCTCGTACAGATAGTAGTCATTGTAGGACTTTTGGAGATCAACAGTCATTTTTGCAAGCATGTTGTAATGAACCTTTGTACCATCTTGCTCATGAGCCTCGTAGGTAGAAATTTCTTCCGAAGTAGCAGTGTTGGTGTCAATCTCCTTCAGCTCCTTGTCGAGAACATACTCTTTGTGCTCGTAACGGGTGACCATGCAGATGTTGAGGATCCAATTGTTAAAGTTGGTCTTGTCGAAGATCACCTTCCCACACAAGTTCATGAGTGAGAATAAGCCTGAACAGGTTGAGCCAAAAGCATTGTTGCTTGGAGTAGACACCTGAAAAAGAAAAGGGACAAAGTTTAGATTAGATCAGAGTCCCCAAATAAACACCCAAATGAAAAATTAGGGCTAGGACCTAACACAATTATTTACAATTCAAAAAAGGGATGTCGTAATCTAATTGCAAATAATTTGAAGGTAGATAAATGGCGATTTACCAATTTCCACCATAAAAAAACGAAAATGAAAATTAAGTTTTAAATGAGTTCAAATTCCTATATTCCTTTAAGATTCATTGAACTTTTCAATGGCATGTTTAAATCTAGATATGCTTTTCAAGTTTATGACTGGGATACCGATGATCACAAACAAGATATGAATAACCATGCAAATGTACTTGGTGCTCTCGATGTGATTTACCATCTAATCAATGTGTCGGTTAACCACAGACGCTCCATTGATCTATGATAATCATCGAGCTACCTTTGCCACCTTTTCTAGTCCCAAATTAGTTTGTCGATCAACTTTACACACTCCACTAATGACTTGGCAGGGTGCAAAGTGTAATTTCAAGGAATAACATCATTTTCACATTTTTTCTAAAGTAACTAAGATTGGGAAATTGTAAAAACATTTAGTTACTTTATAGATCATTATACTTATTAATGAGGAATTGGTTCCCCTATCCAACCCGTTCAGCTAACGACCCTCCATTAGTCAAGAGTGCGGTGGGAAAGAGTTGATACCTAATGGCGGTCAATTTATAGGTTGTTTCCTTAAACACCCCTTATAGATCAGTTTCATGAATGAGGCCTACTAACTGTAAGACTAGCTTTATCTTATACATATATATAATAATTAATCTTATAATATTATAATAGTATAAGAGTTGAATTTTAAACTTGTAAAATTCTAGGGTTTGGAATTTAACTATTTCAAAATTAAAACTTTTAATTAAAATTTTAAATTCAAAAAGTTGAGGTCAAGTTTTGAAACTTTTCAAAACATCTTTTAGATTTTCCCAACTGGTAATTTTAGCAAGGAAATTCTATTCTCATGAAACCATCGTCCATTATAAGGCTTGTACTTTAAGTGAATACTACACTCTATACTCGTTCAAATACATCTCATATGGGGAAGTAAGGGTTGGAAACCCTAGAAATCCAGCCGCAAGTTTAATATGAACTATGATTCTTGTATTGGGCCTAATGAACCAATAAACCTTCAATTTTACTATTTTGGGCCTATGAACCCTAATTTGGCTCTAATTGGACCCACATTCATGAAACCTTAGCATTTTGGGCCATGTGGGCCTAGATTAATGCACCTTATCTCTAATGGGCCATGTTGGGCCATAAATGATTTCATTAGCCCTAATGGGTCGTAAACTACTCCCTCGGGTTTCATTGGGCCGTAAACCTCCATAAAGGCCCAATAGAGCTAAAAATATTCATTTTGAGCCTCATGATTTCGAGCTAAGTCTAGAATAGCCCAAAATATTTTCTCCTTTCTTCTATTCTCCCTTATTTTCAGTCGAAACTATATTAGAAAAAAAAAAAGAGATGTGGGGATGCTAAGATTTGTGCCACCTCCATATTATTTTGTATGTAAAAATGCATATTACCCTACAAATATTAAGGCAAATAACACATTAACCAATAAGTAAAGACTAACCTCTTCACCCTTATCTCTTCTCTACCTCTCGACCATACACATACACACATACACACTTCACATTTCGAAGACTTCAAACACTTCTTCTTTCCTCTCAAGAATTCAAATTTTCTCTCATCTCTTCATCTAAAAATCGTGAACTTGTATGAGTTGCAAGAGGATTTTTCTTCAAGTTTCCATCTCTTGAATAACCATCATTTCAAAAGTTTCACCAAGAACACAAGCTAGGACTCAAAAATCCGTCTCCGTCTTCATCTACAACTCAAAACCCCCAAGGTGAGCTTCATACCCCTCTCTTTTCGGTTTTCATATGTTTTATGGGGGAGAATACAAGAAAAATGTGTAGATCTATGTGTATGTGTATGCTATGTGTGATTTTATGCATGTAGGTATGATTTTATGTGTTTTTGTGATGAACATGTAACTAAAAAGGGGTGTTAACTCGAGATCTATGACATGAGAAAGTAAACAAACATGATTTAAGTTATTTTACACCAAACAAGTCAAGGACAATAACTTATAAGATTGTGTTAAACATACTTCAACATAAAACCCATTTTTGGGCTTAAATTGTCAAATATACAAAATTTGGGTTAAACATTGCCAAATCACGATTTCTTAAGAGTCAAAAGAGTCAAAACAGTTGTCAATAATTGTTTTTCTGAATATTAAAATTTTCAAAGGATTTGAAATGTAAATTTTTAGCTTAATGGGCTACTTTTGGGCTTTTCAGCCCAATAAGCCCAAAATTGCGAAAAATGACAAATAAAAGGGGCTGAAATGAAACATTCTCCACAACAGGGGATAAAAAGTGTAACAAACTATTTCAAAGGTCAAAAATGCTTTTCATTTCCAAAAAGGATCAAAAATTTAAAGTTTTTGGATTTTGGGCCAAAACTGTAAAAATTGCGAAAAGTTGGGTTTTAAATCGAAAAATACTATTCTGAAAGGGGTGAAACTTTTAACAAAATAAGTTTTGAGTTAAAACTATCATTTCAACAAATCTATGATGCAAAAGTGTGAAGAACATATTTTAAGGGCTAAAAATGTCTTTTCTTTTATATAAAGGACTAAAACTGCTATTTTTATAAAAAGGAAGGTGTTGAACCATTATTTTCAAGCAAATTATTTCATTAAGTCAAATACAAAACCACGAATTACGAAAATTAAAAGACGAATACACGTTTAACTCCAAATATCATTATAAACGAATCGATCGGTCTCGAGTCGATACAAAAACAACAACCGTTAAATCAAACCCTCCAATAGATATGTGATACCTAAGACGAGTAATTATTCAAACTTTGGGCTTGAAAATTTCAAATCATGCTTGTTGGACCTTGCAAGTCCATTAACATGATCATTGGGCCCAAAAGGATAATGCTTATATGTTATTGGGCCTCATATGGCCCAATTCCATATAAAGGGACCTTAAATGGCTCTCAAGTGCTTTTGGGCCCTAGTGATCCAATAGTATTTCTAGTAAGGTCAAAGTAATCAAATGCGAGATGGGCCAACGAGTCTTTCGCATCCTCGACGGCCTAAAGTAAACTCACGGGAGTAGCAGGATTTGTACTCCTCTTTTCCTCGTTTGCTAGGCTTATGAGTAAACAACCATGAGACCATATGTTGAAAGCCTTCCAAAATGCAACCAGTGCAATTTCCATCATAATGGAGCCTACCGGGAGATGCATTGTAAAAAATTCAACCGAAAGAATCACACCACCAAATACTGTAGAACTTATCCATGCCAGAATCGTCAACCAAATGAAAACAACAACAACCGCAACAACCCTAAAAACAACACCAATGATGAGACCAGTCACACGTGCTATGTGTATGGAGGAATCAGTCACTTCAGGCGCAGTTGGCCCAAGGCTATCAATCAAGGAGCAGAAGGATCAGAAATGGTCCTAACCTTGGGTCAAGGTGAAGTAGACCAAGACCCGACAGTTGTTACTGGTGTGTTCCTACTTAACAACTCTTTCGCTTACCTCTTATTCAATAGTGAAGCTGAGCGAAGCTTCGTTAGTAACAAATTCATTACTAAAACAACAACCCAGAAGCTAAACGAAGCCTTCACAGTGGAGATGGCTAATAGGAAAACCGAGTCAAACTATGATATTTATATAGGGTACACCTTAACACTAAACAACCATTCATTTCAAATAAATTTAATGCCAGTAAATATTAGGAGTTTTGATGTGATAATCTGCATGGTTGGGTTAAGCCCCCACCGTGCTAATACTATGTGTCGCGAGAGGGCTGTTTGCCTTCACCTTCCCAATCACGAAACTCTAATAATCCATGGTGATAAAACTGGTGCCAATCCTCTTCCTATCTCATGCATCAAGGCACAGAAGTGCCTGCACTAGAAGAACTACGTTTTCCTCACTCTTGTTTTGGACAAGACCAAGGAAGAAGTAAGCATACAAGGTATTCCAGTAGCATGCGATTTTTCGGATGTATTTCCTGAAGAACTTCTGAGAAGACCCCAAGTGACAAGTCAAATTTCAAATCGACCTCATACCAAGAACCACATCAATTGCCAATTCACCCTATAGGTTAGCTCCTACCGAAAATTCACAAGTTATCCAGTTAATTGAGAAAAATTGTTGCGCAAAGGATCCATCAGACCAAGCTTCTCACCCTGGAGAGATCCGATCTTGCTCTTCAAGAAGACGAATCCTTCCGAAGGTACCTCGATTTTAGGAAATTGAATAAGCTCCCTATCAAAAATCAATACCCACTCCCTCGGACTGACGATCTATTTGGCGAAGCTCCAAGGAGCTAGTTACTTCTCTAAAATAGATCTAAAATCCGGTTACCATCAGCTCCGAGTCCGAGAAGAGGACATTCCAAAAACTGCTTTCCAAACTCGTTGCAACCATTTCAAATTCATTGTAATAACCTTCGGTCTAATGAATGTCCCACAGTATTCATGGACCCCACGAACCGAATTTTCCCAACCATTCCTAGTCAACCTTTTCATCATTTTCATCAATAATATACTCGTATGCTCACAAAACAAGAACACAACTCTATCAACACCTACGATCGGCCTTGAAAGCATCAAAGCTAGAGAATAGCACGAAGAAAGCACTACATGGATGGATAAATTCCTCGAAGTCAAAGGATGAAGCTTATTGTTATAAGAGTTGAGTTGGGCGCTATCCGGGTGATCGTTAACAGGTTAACCCAATTTGCCCATTTCATGCTAATACAAAAATCAAATAAGATGGAAAGATTAACGTGGAACTATATCAAAGAGATCGCCAGACTCCATGAAATATTAGTATCCATTATCTTGGATCGGGATAACGGAGTTACTTCAGGATTCTAACAATCACTTCGGAAGGCTATGGGAACATAGCTAGACATGAGCGTTGTTTACCACCCTCAAACCAATAGTCAAAGCGAACGAACCATTCAACCACTCAAAGTCTTGCTCCGAGTCTGGGTGTTGGAATTCAACAAGTCATGGGATGCCCCGTTGCCCTTGAGTGAATTCTCACGCAATAACAGCTATCGCACGAGCATCAAGGATGCTCTTTTCGAGGCTTTTTATGGTCATAAATGCAGATGACTCGTCAGTACTCTCACGGGACCAGAAAAGCATTCACGAAACGACCAAGAAGATAATCCCAAATCAAAGCTCGACTTCAAGCATCACGAGACCGACAGAAGAGCTATGCTGACAAGCGGCGTAAGCCATTAGAATGTCAAGTCACGAATCACGTGTTATTAAAGGACTCTCCTTGGAAAGGAATGATCCACTTTGGGTAACGGGGAAAACTGAACTCGCGATACATCGGACCATTCGAGACTCTCGCCCGAAGTAGTCCAGTGGCTTATAAGATGCAGCTACCTACCAACCTCAGTAATACACACCCCGTTTTCCACATTCGAATTTAAAGAAGTTCTTATCTAATGAAACTCTTATCATTCCTTTAGAAGATATCAAAATAAACGAGAATCTTCTGTTCCTCGAAGAACCAGTCGAGATAATGAATAGAGGAGTGAAACGTACGAAGTAGAGTCACATTCCGATGTGAAAGTTCCTTAGAACGCTAAGCGTGGACCCGAATTCACATGTGAACACGAAGACCAGATGAAGCAGAAGTACCCTCACCTATTCCCTCATTCATGATCCTACCTTTTTAAAGAATTTCGGGACGAAATTCCCTCTAACGGGGGAATGATGTCACAACTGGCAATTTTAGCTAGGAAATTCTATTCTCATGAAACCATCGTCCATTGTAAGGCTTGTACTCTAAGTGAATACTACACTCTATACTCGTTCAAATACATCTCATATGTGGAAGTAAGGGTTGGAAACCCTAGAAATCCAGCCTCAAGTTCAATATGAACTATGATTCTCGTATTGGGCCTAATTGACGAATAAACCTTCAATTTTACAATTTTGGGCCAATGAACCCTAATTTGGCTCTAATTGGACCCACATTCATGAAACCTTAGCATTTTGGGCCATGTGGGGCTAGATTAATGCACCTTATCTCTAATGGGCCATGTTGGGCCATAAATGATTTCATTAGCCCTAATGGGTCGTAAACTACTCCCTTGGGTTTCATTGGGCCGTAAACCTCCATAAAGGCCCAATAGAGCTAAAAATATTCATTTTGGGCCTCATGATTTTGAGCTAAGTCTAAAATAGCCCAAACTATTTTCTCCTTTCTTCTCTTCTCCCTTATTTTCAGCCCAAACTATATTAAAAAAAAAAAAAACAAAAAAACAAAAAAAAAGAGATGTGGGGATGCTAAGATTTGTGGCACCTCCATATTATTTTGCATGTAAAAATGCATATTACCCCACAAATATTAAGGCAACTAACACATTAACCAATAAGTAAAGACTAATCTCCTCACCCTTATCTCTTCTCTACCTCTCGACCATACACATAAAAAAAAGTTCAGGGTGTTCTGTAACCTAAAAAGAATCAAATTTATAATAAACGTAGTTATTTCGACGGAAATTACCTACGTATTACCGACGGAATCACCAACACTCATAATATATAATTATCTGGAAGAAGAAGGCTGCAATGGAACCCTATGTATAGAATAAACAAATATAATTGTGAATTATGTGTTTATTTTTTCACAATTAACAATTCTTTTACTTAATATAATTTTTTATAACGTGTGTGTACATATTAGACCTGACAATCCGTGTCTACGTGTCGTTTAATCGTGTCAGACACAAATGTGCACGATATAAATTTGTTGAACACGAATACGACACATATGACTGTTCAATATTAAGATAAAACCGAGTTGTCCAATTGGACGATTTGGATTGAACTTTTTGGTTCGGATATTTGTTTGTTTGGATTGGTTTTCAACAAAACCAAATTATTATTATTGATTGGTTTTGGTTTATAAAATATGAACCGAATATTCCAAATAAACCAAATAACAATTTATTATTCATTTATTTTTAAATATCTATAGTTATATTTATATTTTGTAATATATTTTTTTCAGATAGGGTCAAAAGGTTTCACCTAATACAAAACATATATATATATATATATATATATATATATATATATATATATATATATATATATATATTTCTCTCAAAGTATTTTTTATCTATAATATACTTTATTACTGATTGTTTATAAATTTTAAATCACATCTAAATAATTTGTTTTTGCTTCTTCTGTAAAATTTGATAATATTATAATTATACGGCATTTTAAAATGTTCCTGTTTCTTAAAACCTATTTATAAAAATCAATTCAACCGAATTATAATTTGATTGGATCAGATCGGATTGGATTTGAATTTTATTTTGAATATTTGGATCAATGTTTTCAAAACTGAAATAAATTTGCATTCACTTGAATGGATCTGATCAAGCCGATCCATCCAAACGAACACCCCTAACGACACAAATTATAAAACGTGTTTTGTTAAACAGATTTTATGTTAGCTTTTTTATAAAATCTATTAAAAAATGCCCTCGTGTTTTGTGGAATCAACTGTTGATTATCCAAACCCCACAACAGTATGTGAATGACCAAGAAGCAAAATATAACAAGATGATCATAATGTGCTCCGACATGTATATCTCCTGGTTCGTCTTAGAGTTTCTTTTTAGTATTAAGTTAATGTGAAATAATATTAATAAATTCTACATAAACGTACATGTTTTGTTGTTGACGTTACTACATCAACCAAGTTGCGCCTAGCCTCTTTGTGGATAAAATCACCTGGGAAAATGAGGATAACAAAGAATACCTGAAAAATATTACTAATTAAAATATTTCAATATTTTATGTGCATTTAACGTTATAAAAACACAAGTTTTATCACGCAGTACCCCATGGGAAGATACTTTACTGAAGTTTGGAGTGTGTTTAGTTTGCCAATGAGTATGTAACCCATACAACTGCAGCACACAAATGAATATAAAACAATTCCTATCCTTTGAGCCTCCCAGTAAAAGTCCAAAATTCCAAATAGGGATCTATAGAGAATTCCCATATTGCTGCTGCTCCAAATATTTGCAGAATATTGATATATGCAATCTGTATTCTATTAAAATAATAGTAATCATATAACTGAACAACGTGAATATAAATGGGTACCTTAATGCTTCAAAACTGGAAATCAAAAAATATGAGCTATCTCGAACTTTTTGTCAATAACATGCAGTACGAAATAAGCTCAAAGCTTATTAACAAAGCCATAAACGACACTATGTTCTAAGCTCAAAGCTTATTAACAAAGCCATAAACGACACTATGTTCTAAGCTCAAAGCTTATTAACAAAGCCATAAACGACACTATGTTCCGAAGAATTGAACTCATGATGTTCAACTTGTAATAAATGGATCGAATAGGGTTAGAACTCTAGCATTAGCTGTGAAAACTCAAGTTCATATATATAACTATAAACAATGAGTGAAATCTCTAGGAAATCTCTTTTAATAATTGTTTGAAAACACCGTAATTGTTCAGGTTTTTTTTATTGAGGTTTTTTGGAAAAAAAATGAGTTTTTCTAAAAAAAGTTTAGGGTTTTCTATAACCTAAAAAGAATCAAATTGAAAAGAAACGTAGTTATTCCGTCGGAAATTACCTACGTATTACCGACGGAATCACCAACACTCATAATATATAACTATCTGGAAGAAGAAGGCTGCAATGGAACCCTACAAATAGTAATTTATTATTCATTTATTTTTAATATATCTATAGTTATATATTAATTTTGTAATATATTTTTTTAAAATAGGTTCAAAATGTTTCACCTAATACAAAACATATATATGTATTTTCTCTCACAATATTATTTTTTATCTATAACATACTTTATTACTGATTGTTTATAAATTTTAAATCACATCAAAATAATTTGTTTTTTCTTCTTCTGTAAAACATCATAATATTATAATTAATTGGCATTTTATAATGTTGCGGTTTGTAAAAACCAAATTAGAAAAACTGATCCAACCAAATTGTAATTTGATTGGATTGGATTTAAATTTTATTTTGACTATTTGGATTAATGTTTTGAAAACTGAAATAAATTTGAATTCACTTGAATAGATCGGATCAAACCGATCCATCCCAACGAACACCCCTAACGACACAAATTATAAAACATGTTTGTTAAACGGATTTTATGTTAGCTTTTTTTATAAAATTTGTTAAAACAAGCCCTCGTGTTTTGTGGAATCAACTGTTGATTATCCAAACCAAACAACAGTATTTGAATGACCAAGAAGCAAAATATAACATGATTATCATAATCTGCTCCGACATGTATATCTCCTTTCTGGTTTTGTTAGAGTTTCTTTTTAGAATTAAGTTAATGTGAAATAATATTAATAAATTCTACATAAATGTACCTGTTTGGTTGTTAACGTTACTACATCAACCAAGTTGTGCCTAGCCTCTTTGTGGATAAAATCTCGTGGGAAAATGAGAATAACCAAGAATACCTGAAAAATATTACTAATTAAAATAATTCAATATTTATATACATTTAACGTTATAAAAACACAAGTTTTACCACACAGTAGCCCATGGGAAGATACTTTACTGAAGTTTGGAGTGTGTTTAGTTTGCCAATGAGTATGTAACCCGTACAACTGTAGCACACAAATTAAAGCAAAACAACTCCTATCCTTTGAGCCTCCCAGTAAAAGTCCAAATTTCCAAATAGGAATCTATAGAGAATGCCCATAACGCGCCTGACTTTAAGGCTGGTTCCGTACAATATTGCTGCAGGTCCAAATAATTGCAGAATTTTGATATATGGAATCAGAATTATATTAAAATAATAGTAATCATATAACTGAACAACATAAATATAAATGGGTACCTTAACGCTTCAAAACTGCAAATCAAAAAATCTGAGCGATCGCGAACTTTTTGTCACAACACATTCAGTACGAAATAAGCCCATAGCTTATTAACAAAGCCATAAATGACACTATGTTCTGAAGAAATGAACTCATGATGTTCAACTTGTAATAAATCGATCGAATAGGGTTAAAACTCTAGCATTAGCTGCGAAAACTCATGTTCATATATATAACTATAAATAATGAGTGAATCTTGTAAAACCTAGGGACGAAGGAACTCATGCTTTTTCTTTTCTTTAATTATTACCTTTAGGAGATCTCTTTTAATAATCGTTTGAAAACGCCATAAGTATTTAGGTTTATTGAATGGGGTTTTTTGGAATTGAAATTGAGCTTTTCTAAAAAAGTTTAGGGTTTCTGTAATGTAAAAAGAATCAAATTTAAAAGAAACGTAGATATTCCGTCGGAAATTACCTACGTATTACCGACGGAATCCCCAACACTCATAATATATAACTATCTGGAAGAAGGCTGCAATGGAACCCTACATATATAATAAACAAAAAAAATGTGAATTATGTGTTTATTTTTTCACAATTAACAATTCTTTTACTTAATATAATTTTTTACAACGTGTGTGTGTATATTAGACCTGAAAATCCGTGTCTGCGTGTTGTTTAATCGTGTCAGACACAAATGTGCGCGATATAAATTTGTTGAACACGTACACGACACACAGGACTGTTCAATCCTAAGATAAAACTCAGTTGTCAACTTGGACGATTTGGATTGAACTTTTTGGTTTCGGATATTTGATTGTTTGGAATGGGTTTCAACAAAACCGAATTATTATTATCGATTGGTTTTGGTGTATAAAATATGAACCGAATATTCCAAATAAACCAAATAATAATTTACTATTCATTTGTTTTTAATATATATATATATATATATATATATATATATATATATATATATATATATATATATATATATATATATATATATATATAGTTATATTTTTATTTTGTAATACCTTTTTTTCAGATAGGTTCAAAAGGGTTCAGCTAAATAATTTTTTTTTTGCTTCTTCTATAGAATTTGATAATATTATAATTATATGGCGTTTTAATATGTTTCGGTTTCTGAAAACCTATTTATAAAAATCAATCCAACCGAATTATAATTTGATTGGATCAGATCGGATTGGATTTTAATTTTATTTGGAATATTTGGATTAATGTTTTGAAAACTGAAATAAATTTGGATTCACTTGAATGTATCTGATCAAACCGATCCATCCAAACGAACACCAATAACGACACAAATTATAAAACGTGTTTTGTTAAAAGGATTTTATGTTAGGTTTTTTATAAAATTTGTTAGAACAAGCCCTCGTGTTTTGTGGAATCAATTGTTGATTATCCAAACCCAACAAAAGTATGTGAATGACAAAGAAGCAAAATATAACAAGATGATCAGAATCTGCTCCGACATGTACATCTCCCGTCTGGTTGTCGGTCAGAGTTTCTTTTTAGGATTAGTTTAATGTGAATTAATATTAGTAAATTCTACATAAACGTACCTGTCTGGTTGTTGACGTTACTACATCAACCAAGTTGTGCCTAGCCTCGTTGTGGATGAAATCTCATGGGAAAATGATGATAACCAAGAATACCTTGAAAATATTACTAATTAAAATAATTCAATATTTTATAAGTATTTAAGGTAATAAAAACACAAGTTTTACCACGCAATATCGCATGGGAAGGTACTTTACTCAAGTATGGAGTGCGTTTATTTTGCTATTGAGTATGTAACCATACAACTGTTGCACACAAATGAAAGCAAAAAAACTCCTGTCCTTTGAGCCTCCCAGAAAAAGTCCTAAATTCCAAATAGGGATCTATATATAATTCCCTTAACACGCCTGACTTGAAGACAGCCTCCGTACAATATTGTTGGTGCATCGAATAATTACAGAATGCTGATATATGCAATCTGAATTATACTAAAATAATGTTAATCATATAACTACACAACGTAAATATAAATGGGTACCTTAATGCTTGAAAACCGGAAATCAAAAAATATGAACTCATGATGTTCAACTTGTAATAAATCGATCGAATAGGGTTAGAACTCTAGCACTAGCAATGAGCGAATCTTGTAAAACCTCGGGACGAAGGAACTCATGCTTTTTCTTTTCTTTAATTATTACCTTTAGGAAATCTCTTTTAATAATCATTTGAAAACGCCGTAAATATTTAGGTTTTTTGAATGGGGTTTTTTGAAATTGTAATTGAGCTTATCTAAAAAAAAAAAACTTAGGGTTTTTGTAACGTAAAAATAGTCAAACTTAAAAGAAACGTAGTTATTCCGTCGGAAATTACCTAAGGATTACCGACGGAATCACCAACACCCATAATATATAACAATATGGAAGAAGAAGGTTGCAATGGACCCTACAAATAGAATAAACAAATAAAACTATGAATTATGAATTTATATTTCCAAAATTAACAATTCTTTTACTTTATATAAATTTTTACAACGTGTGTGTATATATGAGACATGACAATCTGTGTCTGCGTGTCGTGTAATCGTGTCAAACACAAATGTGCACGACATAAATTTGTTGTACACGAACTCAACACGTAGGACTGTTCAATATTAGGATAAAAACGAGTTGTCAAATCGGATAATTTGGATTTAACTATTTGGTTCAGATATTTTGATGTTTGGATTGGTTTTCAACAAAACTGAATTATTATTATTGATTGGTTTTGGTTTATGAAATACGAACCTAATAGTCCAAATAAACCGAATAACAATTTATTATTAATTTATTTTTAACATATCTATAGTTATATATTAATTTTGTAATATCTTTTTTTCATATAGATTCAAAAGGTTTCACCTAATAAAAAAGATATATATGTATTGTCTCTCAAAATATCCTTTTGTCTATAATATACTTTATTATTGATTGTTTATAAATTTTAAATCAAATCAAAATAATTTGTTTTCGCTTCTTCTGTAAAATTTGATAATATTATAATTATATGGCGTTTTAAAATGTTCTTGTTTCAGAAAACCAAATTAGAAAAACCGATCCAACCAAATTGTAATTTGATAGGATTGGATCGGATTGGATTTGAATTTTATTTGGATTATTTAGATCAATGTTTTGAAAACTGAAATAAATTTGAATTCACTTGAATGGATCGGATCAAACCTATCCATCCAAACGAACACCCTAACGACACAAATTATAAAACGTGTTTTTAAAGGGATATTAAGTTAGCTTTTTGGTTCCAAATAAACCAAATAACAATTTATTATTCATTTATTTTTAATATCTTTATAGTTATATTTTTATTTTGTAATATATTTTTTTCAAATAGGTTCAAAAGGGTTCAGCTAATACAAAACATATATATATATATATATATATATATATATATATATATATATATATATATATATATATATATATATATATATATATATTCTCTCAAAATATTTTTTTTATCTATAATATATTTTATTACTGGCTGTTTATAAATTTTAAATCACATCTAAATAATTTGTTTTTGCTTATTCTGTAAAATTTGATAATATTATAATTATATGGCGTGTTAATATGTTCCGGTTTCTGAAAACCTATTTATAAAAATCAATACAACCGAATTATAATTTGATTGGATCAGATCGAATTGGATTTGAATTTTATTTGGAATATTTGGATCAATGTTTTGAAACCTGAAATAAATTTGGATTCACTTGAATGGATCTGATCAAACCGATCCATCCAAACGATCATCCCTAATGACACAAATTATAAAACGTGTTTTGTCAAAAGGATTTTATGTTAGGTTTTTTATAAAATTTGTTAGAACAAACCCTCGTGTTTTGTGGAATCAATTGTTGATTATCCACACCCAACAAAAGTGTGTGAATGACAAAGAAGCAAAACATAACAAGATGATCATAATCTGCTCCGACATGTACATCTCCCGTCTGGTTGCTTGTTATAGTTTCTTTTTTGGATTAATTTAATTTGCATTAATATTAATAAATTCTACATAAATGTACCAGTCTCGTTGTTGACATTACTACATCAACCAAGTTGGGCCTAGCCTCATTGTGGATAAAATCTCATGGGAAAATGAGGATAACCAAGAATACCTGAAAAATATTACTAATTAAAATAATTCAATATTTTATATGGATTTAAGGTAATAAAAACACAAGTTTTAGCACGCACTAGCCCATGGGAAGGTAGTTTCCAATGAGTATGTAACCCATACAACTGCAGCACACAAATGAAAGCAAAACAACTCCTGTCCTTTGAGCCTCCCAGAAAAAGTCCTAAATTCCAAATAGGGATCTATAGAGAATTCCCTTAACACGCCTAACTTGAAGACAGCCTCCTTACAATATTGATGGTGCTCTGAATAATTGCAAAATGCTGATATATGCAATCTGAATTATATTAAAATAATAGTAATCATATAACTGAACAACGTAAATATAAATGGGTACCTTAATGCTTGAAAACTGAAAATCAAAAAATCTGAGCTATCACGAACTTCTTTATCACAAAACATGCAGTACGAAATATGCCCAAAGCTTATTAACAAAACCATAAATGACACTACGTTCTGAAGAATTGAACTCATGATGTTCAACTTGTAATAAATCGATCGAATAGGGTTAGAACTCTAGCACTAGCTGCGAAAACCCATGTTCATATATATAACTATAAACAATGAGCGAATCTTGTAAAACCTAGGGACGAAGGAACTCATGCTTTTTCTTTTCTTTAATTATTACCTTTAGGAAATCCCTTGTAATAGTCATTAGAAAACGCCGTAAATATTTATGATTTTTGAATGGGGTTTTTTGAAATTGAAATTGAGCTTTTCTAAAAAAAAGCTTAGGGTTTCTGTAACGTAAAAATTATCAAACTTAAAAGAAATTTAGTTATTCCATCGGAAATTACTTACGTATTACCGATGGAATCACCAACACTCATGATATATAACTATCTGGAAGAAGAAGACTGCAATGGAACCCTACAAATAGTAATATATTTATTATTCATTTATTTTTAATACATCTATAGTTATATATTAATTTTGTAATATATTTATTTTCAGATAGGTTCAAAAGGTTTCACTTAATACAAAACATATATATGTATTGTCTCTAAAAATATATATTTTTTTATCTATAATATACTTTATTACTGGTTGTTTATAAATTTTAAATCACATCTAAATAAATTTTTTTTGCTTCTTCTGTAAAAATTGATAATATTATAATTATATGGCGTTTTAAAATGTTCTTGTTTCAGAAAACCGATCGAAGAAAATTGTAATTTGATAGGATTGGATTGGATCGGATTTCAATTTTATTTGGACTATTTAGATCAATGTTTTGAAAACTAAAATAAATTTGAATTCACTTGAATGGATCGGATCAAATCAAATTATAAAACGTGTTTTGTTAAACGGATTTTATGTTAGGTTTTTTATAAAATTTGTTAGAACAAGCCCACATGTTTTGTGTAATCAACTTTTGATTATCCAAACCCAACAAAAGTATGTGAATGACAAAGAAGCAATCTATAAAAAGATGATCATAATCTGCTCCAACATGTATATATCCTGTCTGGTTGCCTGTTAGAGTTTCTTTTTAGGATTAAGTTAATGTGAACTAATATTAATAAATTCTACAAAAATATACCTGTTTGGTTGTTAATGTTACTACATCAACCAAATTGCACCTAGCCTCTTTAAAGATAAAATCTCATGAGAAAATGAGGATAACCAAGTATACCTAAATAAATATTACTAATTAAAATAATTCAATATTTTATATGAATTTAAGTTAATAAAAACACAAGTTTTACCACGCACTAGCCCATGGGAAGGAACTTTGCTGAAGTCTGAAGTGTGTTTAGTTTCCAATGAGTATGTAACCCATACAACTGCAGCACACAAATGAAAGCAAAACAACTCCTGCCCTTTGAGTCTCTCAGGAAAAGTCCTAAAATCAAAAAATAGAGATCTATAGAGAATTCCCCTAACCTGCCTAACTTGAAGACATGCTCAGTACAATATTGCTGCTGCTCCAAATAATTGCAGAATGCTGATATATGCAATCTCAATTATATTAAAATAATACTAATCATATAACTGAACAACGTAAATATAAATGGGTACCTTAATGCTTGAAAACCGGAAATCAAAAAATATGAGCGAGCGCGAACTTCTTTGTCACAAAACATACAGTACGAAATAAGCCCAAAGCTTATTAACAAAGCCATAAACGACACTACGTTCTGAAGAATTGAACTCATGATGTTCAACTTGTAATAAATCGATCTAATAGGAACTCTAGCATTAGCTGTGAAAACTCATGTTTATATATATATATATATATATATATATATATATATATATATATATATATATATATATATATATATATATATCATGGTTGTAAAACTCGCCTTGCGGTTGACTGGACCAAGCGATTAATCGATTTAACGAGGATTAATCGGGGATTAATCAGAGACCTTAAATTACTAATAAAAATATTTTAAAATTTAATACATCCTAAGAAAATTAGTATTTGAATATTTAAAATTTTGAAAATTCGAAACTTTTAAGTATTTTGTATAATATTTGAAATTTTGAATATTTAAAAATTTAAAAATTTAAAATTTTGTTAACTTTTGTGTAATATTTGAAATTTTGAAAATTTAAAAATTTAAAAATTTTCCCACCTAGGAGTGTCAAGGACCGCCGAGGACCGCCAAGGACCGCCGAAGACCGCCGAAACCGAGTATAACATATTTCCGCCAAACACCCCTAATCGTAATCAGTTGCAGATAGCCAGGCGCCTAGGCGCCGCCTAGGCCGATATTTACAACACTGATATATATATATATATAATGAGTGAATCTTGTAAAACCTAGGGACGAAGGAACTCATGCTTTTTCTTTTCTTTAATTATTACCTTTAGGAAATCTCTTTTAATAATCGTTTGAAAACACCGTAAGTATTTAGGTTTTTTGAATGAGGTTTTTTGGAATTGAAATTGAGCTATTCTAAAAAAATTTAGGGTTTCTGTAATGTAAAAAAATCAAATTTAAAAGAAACGTAGTTATTCCATCGAAATTACCTACGAATTACTGACGGAATCACCAAAACTCATAATATATAACTATCTGGAAGAAGAAGGCTGCAATGGAAGCCTACAAATAGTAATTTATTCTTCATTTATTTTTAATATATCTATAGTTATATATTAATTTTGTAATAGATTTTTTTTTTTCAGATAGGTTCAAAAGGTTTCACCTAATACAAAACATATAAATGGCTTTGAAGAGTTAAATAAGTTGCCATCAAATTTTGGAATTCAAAAGGTCTTGAAGTGTTACAAAACTTGCAATCAACTTTTGGAATCCGAAAAGTTTTTAAAGACTTTCAAAACGTGCCCTCAAGTTTTGGATTGCAAAAGGTTTTGAATAGTTTCAAAACTTACCCTCAAGTTTTGGAACTTAAAAAGTCTCATTTATGAAACATTAAATTCCAAAATACCTAGTAATTTGAAAAGGTTCAAAAATTGCACCTCTTGGTTTTGTAACTTAAAATTTAATTAAATGACCTTAAATTTTGAAATCTTAAATTTAGAACCTTAATATTTTGAATAGTTCAAATTACACTCTTATAATCTTATTATATTAGTTAAGTGTTCAATTAAAAGAGAATTTAATAAATTCATAATAAAATTGTTTAAGTTTAATTTAATTAAAAGTCTAATTAATTAATAGATTAAACCACTTAGTATTTTAAATGTGTAAAATACACCCTTATACTAAATAAAATTAAAAGTCTAATATAGTATATATGTATAAGTTAAAAGTTAGTCTTACCATTAGTAGACATCATTCACGAAGCTTGTCTATTAAGGGTTTTTAAGGAAGCGGCTTGTACAATCACCGTCATTGGGTATACACTCTTACCCACCGCACCCTTGACCAGTGGAGGGTCGTTAGCGAAACAAGTTTGACAGCACATTTAAATCCTCATTAAAAGTATAATGAAATATAAAGTAACTAAACCTTTTATAAATTCCCAATCTTAGTTACATAGGAAAAATGTGAATCTGATGCTAACCCATGAAATTTACATTGCACCTTATTGGTCGTTAGTGGAGCATGTGTGGTTAACCGACACACTAATATATGACTAATGAACGATAACAATGGGTAGCTCGTGAATTATCATTTATCAATGGAGCGTCTATGGTTAACCAGCACATTGATTAGGTGATTAATGACATCGAGTGTACCAAGCTAATTCGCATGGTTATTCTCACTTTGTTTGTGATCCTCGATATCCCAGTCACAAACTTGAAAGGAAAAATTGATATTAAACATGTCATTGAAAAAATTCAATGAATCTCAAAAGATCTAGGAGTTTCATTTAAAAAACCTAATTCGTTTAAAATTTCGTTTTCGTGGTGGAATTGGTAAATCGTCATTTACATACCTTCAAATAATTAACAATTGGATTACGGCATCCCTCTTCCGAATTGTGAATTATTGTGTTGGGGCCTAGCCTTAATATTTCATTTGGGTGTTATAGTAAGGATTAAAGCAGCTTACTTGAATTTCTCCCCTTGTAGATGTCTAGTTTTGACAACTATGGTCTTCCTTATTCTTTTGGAAAAAGTTTTCCTCATGAAGATGATGTTCCACGTTTTGATCAAGGAAGTAGAAATCATAATTCACTTCCTCCACCTCCTCCAATTATCCTCCTTGACCCACATGTTCATCGACTTGAAAAGTTAAAGATCACCCAAGCCCTATTGGCAAGCAAACATGAAGATGGAAAGTCTGTATGTGCTCACATCTTGGAGATGAAGTTACACATTGATAGGATGGGAATGGTAGGTGTCAATATCTCGAGGAAGCTGGTTGTTGACTTGGTTCTTCAATCACTTCCTAGGTCATATAGTGAGTTACTTAAAGATTACTATATGACAGATCACGACGTGACCCTTATCGATCTGACCTATTTGCTAATTGTTGTTGAATCAGCAATGATTTGGCGCACTGGTCAAGCAAATTTGATTGGAAGATCAATCTCCCAAACTTCCATCGACATTGACAATGGCAACATTAGAAGTCCAAAAATGTTTTCACTTTCCAATGGAAATGGATCGGCCAAGGTTAAATCATTTGACCAAATGGTAAAGAGAAAGGCTAAGTCTGAGATTGTCCCGTGTGTCATTCCAAAAGAATTTGTATGTTTCTATTGTCAAGAAAAGGGGCATTAGATGCGAAGCTGCCATATCCACCTGAAAGATCGCACGGATGGTAAAAAAAAAGTCAAAATGTATGACTCTACTCCATGGAGTCCATTATCTAACTTTATTAATTTCCCATTTAGTGATTCTTATTACATGTTGTAAAGTTACATTTTGATGTTTTGCAGAATCAAAGAGAAAGAAGGAAGCTTAAAGGAAATAG
Source organism: Lactuca saligna (assembly GCF_052625555.1). Classification (NCBI taxonomy): domain Eukaryota; kingdom Viridiplantae; phylum Streptophyta; class Magnoliopsida; order Asterales; family Asteraceae; genus Lactuca; species Lactuca saligna. The sequence goes on along the minus strand of NC_136424.1, from coordinate 194,370,367 downwards.
CATGTTGGATCTAATCATGAAGAAGTGGATTTTGATCGCATGGTTCAATTATCAATTTTTTTGAGCTATTGCTTAGGAGTTATGATAGATATCTTAGGAATATTTAGTAACATAATTTTCATTTGTATTTTCATTGTAAGGATAAGTTTTCTGCATTTTTATAAATAAAGAAAATTTTTAATTTTTTGTCTTATTTTATGATATCCTTGTAATGCCATTTGCGAAAATTGGTGTTTATATTTCTATTAATAGCAATGTTGAAAATGATTTGATTCTTAGCTATATCGATTGTGGTAGTATCATAATTTTCTAAGTAAGGAAAGATTCTCATTGCCCAAGTTTCAATTAGATAGAAACTTGGAATCATGTGATTTCAATTATATGATGTATGAAAATCTTGATACTTGAGAAAATTGGGATTAATTCCTTGTTCACACATGTATGTGAGTCGAGTGAAGGAATGAAGGAGATCAGGTACACATTGTTGTGAACCGGTTAGATCCACCACAAGAGTAATAAAGACTATTTGGCATGATTTATTAATCGTTCAGTAAATATGATTATGCTTACAAGATTACGTATAATTTTGATACATTCAAAAGCTTCAAAGTATAGGAGAATGGATAAAAAGAATCAATAAGGCAGAAAGATAAAAGTTTCTCCAATCTGAAAGGAAAGGAGAATACTTTAGTATTGTGTTTTATGATAATCCTAATGATTATGGAACCATGTCACAATTGATCCTCAAAGTACACCTTAGTGCATTTACATGACTAAGAAAAGGTATCGGAAATTGATGAAATGGTTAAATCAGGAAGGTGAGTCATACTTCATTCCAAAATCTAGTCATAGAGTCATACTCCAAGATTGTGACTTGAGTGACATATCTTAAGCAGGTTTATAACACCTCATACAATTTGGAGTAGAAATGTTTCTTGTTCTTGCACATTTGTAATTGGTAGTTATGATGTCTTGGATAAGACAAAGACCAACTAAGATCAATTATATGAAGTGTCATTCTTGATAAGAATCTGCACTAACTCTTGAATATTTGTTTGTTAAGAAATGTTTCTTGAGAAGAGAATCTTATATGTCAAGAGGTCAGTGGGAGTCTTAAAGATCTTTAAAAGTTTCAAGAACTAATCAAGAGTAAACCTATTGTTAATCACTAGCGCACGACTTGAGGTTTGTAACCTATCATGTTGACATATTTTGTTTCTGTGCCCATTCCAGTTAAGTTAACTATGTATGTGAGTTTTATGAGTTCTCAATTTAATTACATAATGTAAATCACCTTGGTCTTTGAAAGTACATTGATATGTATGGGTGAGCTACACAATAACTTGGAAGCAATGGTAGGACCCTTGTGTTACCAGATGAAACGAAATTAAGATAAGAAAGTAAAGTCCATATGAGTTCTGGTTTGTCATAAACATTATCTTATGATAATGATTGGAAATGAAAAATTCACACAGATAGGAACACATAAACCATAAAATCTAAGTGGCAAAGGTTTCTCTCCACTTCATAATAGGATTGTGAGGAAACAGTTTCACTAAGTAGATTTAAAGAGATAGCAGTTGTGTTAATTGCATTCTCAAATTCGATTATGATTACAGCATCCCTCTTCATAGTTTGAATGGTGGGAAATGTAAAATAGTCTAAACATTCGGGACTTGCTGTTGTAAGTTTTAAAATAATTTAGACACACATATGAGCAATCTATGGAAAGGTGTATTATTTTGAGAAACCTAGATAAAGTATTATCGAAGCATCTTGTATCAGAAATCAGAAGTTTGGTAAGAAAGTCAATAATTATTGTTTTCTAGAAGTCTAACTAATTTCTGAGTACATGTTAAAGCTAGTGGGAGCATAAGTGTTATGTTGGAAACAATGTAATTATTATGCTAGTGGGAGCAGAATTATTACGTTAAGTGTTGTGAGTTAGCAATACTAATTATAGGAAACAAAGTTTTAATTTTTAGAGTTGCAGAGTTTGAAAAGTTGGTTCGCTATAGTAGGTTTTAAAGGAGAAGAACTAATACTTCATTTGGAATCTAAAAGCTTAAATTGAGATTTTAATAGAACCTAGGCATGTACATACATGAATGTTATATTGAAATGTTTTAACACAAGGAAATCCTATATGTGGAAATATTATAGAAAAGGACTAGTCAAGTATCATGTCTTTATGTAAGACATTATCAATCATATCCCATATGCTTCGAGTATAGGATCGATTGCATATGCTATAATATTCGCCTGTTCTGATTTTTCTAAATGTCTAGTGCATTAAGAGGGAAAAAGGACTAGCACTTGATATGACTAAAGTTGTTAAACAACTATTAACGACAATCTAATGTTCATCAAAGATTGGTTGCTTGTGAACAGTTGGAGGTATAGTAATTGATGGACCATATTGATATAATTCGGAATAGATAGGGTTCTATTTAGAACAGATAGTCATATGGAAATTATGGAAATATTTCCATAATGAGAGTTGGATATTATGAACTTTTGTGTGAGTTAGAAACTTTAATGCAAGAAGGATGTTCAAGGAATGCTCTTTGAATTTGAGACTTTAATTCCTGGGAATTGTCTTGTAACATTGTCAAATGGAATAGTTTGTAATATCATTGGCCAAGTCTCTGTGACTTTTGTGCCTAGACATTACAAAAGGATCATTGCATGTAAGTTTAGGCTTGAACAGATTCTAGTAGTGGTAAAATTTTGTATTCTTACACTTATAATAATGATTAGCTAGGGAATCGTGAAATGAGCATCATTGGAAATGTGTTCAATTGATTTATTTCAAAAGGTAAGGACTATAGGCGAACATAGTATGCATGCTTGGAGCATGGGATAACTGTTGTTGTAATTCAAGTATTAAGTTGATTAATCGAAACATTATACATTGAATAATGTGTAATCAATATGGTTGAGTCCACATTGGCTTGGATTATTCTTGTGTTTCACTTTGAATGTTTTACTTCCCGAATAATAAAGATTATTCAAACATCCACAATCAATCATACTTTGGAAGTACGTAATGAGGTAAGACTGTGATGAATCCGATTGTAGTTTGTCTAAACTGTCTAGACATACCACAAGTTTACTACAGTCTTCATGAGTACTCTTGTAATAAGATTTGAGTATTGGATTAAACCCACGCTCATCTGAATCACTTCATGGATTTCATCACGAGTGATTGTGAGACGATAATATCTTATATTCTTGAAACGTAGATATATGAGTTGTAGTTTCCAAGTCGGTTTCACATTGATGATACTTAAACGCACCAGTAACTTGGTATTATAAAACGTATTGTTGTGTGTGAATTGATGAGTAAATTGAGCAAGTATATGCGTCAAATTTTGTTCCTTCCTTTTACCCAAAGTGGGATAAAATCGATATCTATGGGCCCCTCGATGATTTAGTGACGACACCCTAAGCGCCTAGCCAAGCCTGGACTAAGCTGATGTGTTCAATGTAGTCTGTTGTCAGTCGTCATAAACCGAAAGTCGGGAAATAACACATGGATAGAGAGAATGATTATAATCCATGTCTCAGTCCATACGATATCATTGAGAATAGAGGAATATATGATCCCTTTTCTAAAGGATGCATTACTGATAAGATTAGAGTTCAGCAACGGATTTTGAGAGCTACGATTGCTAAACGGATTCTGAAGTCGTACTTGTAATAATAGTTATTGGAATTATCCACGTGGGATACTATTGGATTAGGTGTCTAAGCCCATAACTATAATTGGTATGTACTTGACCCGATAGTAGCAGGGTCCTTTTAGGTTGTCTTTACCGGAGCAATTTGATAGGATGGATACTTGAGAAAGATGTTATTTTTTATTTATTAATATATTATAAGAATAATATATTAATTGAGAAATCATATTCTTTAATTGGTATTGGTCAATAATTAATTTGGAATTAATTTAGTGATCAAAAGAGATTTATTAAATTAACAAGGACTGATTAAGTAAATCAGTAGTACATATAGTTTGGGGTAATCATCCATGTTGATTAGGATTGACGAATTTTATGTGGGAGTCCATGAAGAGTTAGTCCAAAGGGCTTATCATATGGATTATTGCACTAAAGGCCCAAGGAAGTAAATTAGGGTTTACAAGTGAAACCCTAGGAATTCCACACTATAAATGTAACCTCTAGCATCACCAAAATGCCTCCTAAGAGTTCCAAGAAGAACCCTAGTTGTTTTGGTGCCTATTAGCATCTCTCTCTCTCTCTCTCTCTCTCTCTCTCTCTCTCTCATTTTCCTCCATTTTCTTATGGTATTTGTGATGCATTATAGGCATCGCACTTGAGGTGCTAAGCCCTTGAAAGGTCAACTTCTACAAACTACAACAAAGGGGAATTCATTTAACAAGTTTTTACGTTTCAAATATCAAAGATGTATGCTAGTTGTAGGTTTCATGCTTTGTATAATTTTATTGCATGTATAACTTAAGAAAACTTTGATCTAAATCATTAGGGTTGTATGTGCACCATAGGGATGTTATAGTGCTCAAAACCTATCAAATTGTTCTCGGGCTTAGAATAGTATTTTGTTAATGGGCTTATTATGTTTTCGGTTGTGAGGACCGAAATCACCATGGTGATTTCGGTCACTACTAGAAAAACAGCCTTTTACGAAGCTCATTGTGCGTCGTAAAAGGCTCAGACGACGCGCAAATGCGTGTCAAGGAAGGCCCTGTCATAAAGAGAGACGACGCGCTTTTGCGCGTCATCTATAGACGACGTGCATTTACGACGCTCATTTACGACGCGCGTTTACGGCACGCAATGCGTATCAAGGAAGGCCATGTCATAAAGGAAGACGACATGCATTCGCGTGTCGTAACCATACGACGCGCGTGTGAATGACACGCAATGTGTATCAAGAAAGCCCCTGTCAAGAAAGGTCATGTCATAAATGAAGATGACATACATTTTTGCGTATCATAATTTTAAATGTTTAAATAAATATTATTTATAGATTTACTAATTTTCAAATTAAATAATACATTAAAAATCTCATAAAACAAAATAAAATACCATAAATAACACAGATAATTCATTTCACCAATATGTTAAATACAAATAATTATTCCAAAAGTGAGTAAATGTTATAAAAAATGAACTCATTTATATACAATTGCATCATCTAGCTTACTATGTGCCAACAACTCTCTCTGTGTTTACTTTTGCTTGAGTCTCGTTTCCTCTAACGCTTATAGACATGCCAAAATATGGTATTTTGAGTCTCGTTTCAAGAACCAAAATCACCTTCAATCGCCCAATTAAAGTCTAGATCTTATGTTGTTTGAAAGAAATTGGTGTTTGTAATCTATGAACAAAAAACGCAAAGACCAAGGTTAACATTTTCTATATAGAAAGCACAACTGGACATATGAACATATAATACGCAACATAAACATTTTCATGAAAATGATATAGACAAATAAGTAAGAATGATGATATTGATACCTTAATTACGTCATTGGTGAACGAAATTTTAATTGGTTGATAGCAATACTTGACCTCTGAAAACAAATAAACAAAGGATCGCATAATAATTACCTCAATGGTTTAAGCTACCAAATTACCTTTGAGAACCAGCAGGTGAAAACACTATGTGACCGGCTGCTCTTGTTGTTCATATCTGTTCCTGCCACTTTTATATTTGCAGCACCCTGATAAAGCATGAAAACTAATTTTAAATCCAATATAATCATAAATAAGAAGTAACAAAGTGTAAAGGGGATCCGATTGTACAATGTTATTAAGAGGTTTTCCCTAACTATATATAACCTAATACTACATTGCTATTAACAGAAACCTTGTTTAAAGTAACTATGACAGGAATTGCAGTTGTGTCAAATTGTAGAAACTCTTCATCACTAACATCAACTTCTGGTTGTTTGTCGAAAGGAGCAATGGAAGCAGCTATGACAGGAACTGCATACCAAAAGCAGCCTTTCATCGAATAGAATAAATAATAATAATAATAAAGTAAGATTAATTTTTTTTTAAAAGAAAAAAGAAAAGTATATGATGTTACCTTGATAGCAGCACCTAAGGCATCGAGTATATTCCCATCTATATTTATCACAAAACCATCAATATATAAATCCCAACACACTCTCCCATCCACAATTAACAAAGATGAAAGATTGATTCCCGCTCCTGTCATACAAAAACATTCTTTAAAAGATTTGATGAGGGTAAAACGGTCATTTGACAGACATGCTTTTCAACTACATTACATACCTGCTCTAGTTTTACCACCCAAACAGTAGCTATGCTTTCTCCCTTGTTCAATTTCAAAACAAGAGTAAGAGAAATATCTAAAAGGACTACATAATGTACTATCAACAAGCGACAAGTACCTCTGGACAAATCCATGCATTTCCTGCCCCACGAATCTCGTCACCATCTACAAGATTTGCTCTAATTTCATATAAATTTGCAACCTGCAAAATGTTTGTTCCATGTTCTCTATGAAACATGATTTTTGATTCAATGATTTAACAAGAAAAAGTAGGAGCAACTTAAACAATTATCAGTATTGAAAGTAAAATTGAACCCTGTCAAATGTTGCCATTGCACCAGCCTCTTTATTCTTCATGATTGCCTCATAGGTAGGTGATGTAGGAACATCAGCAACCGAACTAGATAACTTTCTTGAAACCAGCCCACTTCCCACAAATACTGGAGCATCCAAAGGGCCTTGACGGTTAAAAACAACTATCACTGATCCTGCCAACTGCAACCACAGAGATAGGAAGTTAAAACCAAACCACAAATTTGGAAATCTGTAGGTTAGCATTAGCTTACTCAAAAGGAACATACATATCGGACATTTATTTCCACAGAAGGAACCTGACACATAAGGTGATATTCTCCTTCCTCTGGTTCAATTCCAAAATCTCTAGAAGCTTCTAGAGGAACCTTGCCAAACCAACCACTCACATTTTGTAACAATATTCATTAAACCCGAAAACACAATCTTGCAGATATATCCTACAAAAGGGGAGGGGGATGCTTATCAAGAAAAAGGTAATTATGATGAAAGTGTAGTAAAAATGGGACATACAGAAAATGAAGATGGTGCATCTGATATTTGAAAACCCAACCCTGTCACATCAGTTGCAGCCACCACAATAATTACAACTTGCAACCACCATTCATAATTCACATAATATGATATTGATATAATGATAAGAAATAGAGTGAGTACCAAGTTTGGGTATAGGGGATGTAAATATGACATCAAGAACATTATGTCCTTCTCTTGTCACTACTGGAACGTCACTCCCCGTGGGACCCACATGCCCTCTCCCTATACATGCTCTTCTCCATACCTTACACACACATATATTCACAATAGAAGATGGATGTAATATGTATTATTATCCTTCTTTCCTTTTTCCTAATTATAACTCAATTACTTTTCTTTTCTTTTGTTTTGCATACCTCAACATCTTCTACAAAAAGGTCATCAATCTCTTCTGCCGTCTCCATCCACCCCACCTGAAATGTAACTCTTAACCATTATATATATATATATATATATATATATATATATATATATATATATATATATATATATATATATATATATATATATATATGCTCCCTGAGTTTAGCTGTTTTTTTTTTTTTTTTTTGCAATTTTGTCTCAAAAAGTTTTCTCCAGGCTTTTTGCTCGTTTAATTGAACAAGTAAAATGACAGTCACCGTTTTTCAAATTTATTTTTTTTATATTTAACTTAATTGCATAAATTTTTTTTCATTTAACTTGGAACAATGTGCTAAGGTCTTCCTGATTTCACTTAGCTTAACATAAAACTCACAACAAATGAAGAATTTCAACTTCAATGGATTCAAAATTCAGATAATAATATAAAACATACTTAATGCAAGACTTTCTCCTTGTGACATGCAAATGTGAACCTACAAAGATGAGTAAAAGAAATCCTTTCGAATAGCTGCAGTGCAGAAAAGATGAGTAAAAGAAAGAAATAGATTTAGCCCAAAGAATGAAAAAAAATATGGAAATATATTTTGTATGAAGCAAAGCAATACCTTACTGGAACAAAAAGACTGACGAATTTGAGATTGGCTTGCCATTTTTGGTTGACTGTATAAAAAAAACATCTGTAGGCAGCCAGCCACCATCTTCTTAATATGTTGCTTGTACTTCTCAACCCATGCAGCTGACAACACAATCACAACCAAGTCCCCAATCACATCAACTATAAGGCCTAACAACCTGTACTTTGGATAAATTATTAAGCCATAGCTATAAACAACATATTCAAAATAATAGGAAATAGCTACCTCTCTCCTTCACTATTCACAAGATGATATGCATTTGTATTGGCAGAAGGGAGCCCCAAGCTCTTACGTAATCTGATGGCTGCATCTATTCTTGTTTCAAGCAGCTTTTCCACATCCAATGCACAGGAAGGATCTATGTGCCATTCATTCCATCCAGATATTAATTAAAATAATCTTAATTCATCAAATAGTTTGTTAACTTGACTCGGGTAATGACAGAATACCCTGATACTTCCTCCTCTAGTTGCATGAGCCTCATACATAACATAGAGCACGATTTGTACAAGCCCCAACAGATTGGATTTGTGTCTTGTCAACCATTGGGCTTCCATCACGAAACAATTGTGTTTTCCCCTTCTTCAGGATAACCTTTGCAACACCTGCAAATTCCATGTTACCATTGTGAAGGTTATATGCTAACTGCTAAGGGCTAAGCCTATATATGAAACCCATAACCAAACCATTTTCCTGATAAGATTACAAACCTAAATATTCTGAATTTATAATTTTAAATATAAACATGTTGCTTTCGAAAGGAAACAAACCCAAAACCTTGTGAACGACCCGTTTTTTGATCCCACATAACCCTCGTATCCCTATTCATTATTATAATAATATAATATAATCATCAATATGATTGTGTGTCGTAGATTTATATCGGGAGTTAAAGGAGATGTATGGATGTATGTACTGACAAACAACTAGCATAAACAGAGAACCATGCAAACAGCATAGCATCAATGACTTCAGGGCTCAGATCACCAATAAATATGTTATAGTGACCTACAATACAAACCAAAAGTAGAAATGCCATCAAATCTATATGTATAAATTCGAAAGAAAAAACTTTAACTCATGTCTTGTTGAATGTGTTGCACCTCTGGACATCTATATGTATAAATTCAAAAAATTTAGGAGTAGTTATTCACTTTCTATTAAGTTGTTCTTTCCAAATTTAGTCAAAATGAAATACTTATATAATGTCGTTCTTTTTATGTTTAGTAAAACAATTTAGGATTGACAGGAAAAGCCTTGTATTACAATTTTTTAAGTGTTAATTCATTTTTATGTATTAAGTAAAAAAGAAGCTCTCATAAATGATTTACCAGATTAAGTATAATCCCATGAAATTAAAAAAAAAATATATCTTATAACTTTCAGTGGTTCATACCTCGAAATTCTTAAGGGGTTCATAAAATAAGAAACTTCCATTTTCAAGCCCTTCTGTACCATATCTGGAGGAGGAACTATTGGCTTCCTCCTTTTGACAAAAGCAAGAGGATAATTGTGTAACAACCAACATGATTCCTTGCAGTTCCTGAGATTTTGAGTAACAAAACAAAAATATTGAGTTTCTAAAGTTTGCATAACAAACAACTTATTAAACTTATTTATATTTTATAGTTCATATTTCACTAAGAAAGCCAAATATGGTTTAGACCTTTAAAACGCATTGCAGGAATAGCTACATTTGTGTTGGATTCTTTCCAAGGCTACAACCTAGTTAAAGGACATTCAATGTCAATACATAATCATAGACGATTAATTTAACCATCCAATCTGTACTAATGAACAGTTCACATATTTGACTATTTTAGGTCAAAATCATGGTTTTGCATTCCGCCTCTTGTCAATCTATTACTCAAAATCGAACTTATAACACATGTATAATCATATTATCATTTCATTTATTGTACTCATCATACATCTACCTCGAATTTATCAATGAGAATTGGCTTACCTTAATAATTTCGCAACTTTTGTCAAGAACACATGCACCATGAATACCACAGCTCTTTTTTTTTCCAATTCAAAGCTTGGTCAAGTGAAAACTGGTCTGGTCCAGCACAGATGGTGGAAAACAACACACAAATTCCTCTGCAATGATGATAGGCTAGGGTTTTAGAAAGAAAGAAGAGAGGAAACGTTTAGAGAGAGAAAGAGAGAGAGAGAGAGAGAGAGAGAGAGAGAGAGAGAGAGAGAGCAAAATTCAAAATAAGGTATCGATGATTGTGATCTTCAGAGATGGCTGTACACTTCTCTAAACCATATCAGGGTGAACCCATACCATCTAGAACTGCAAAACAGAGGAAACGATCATCTTTTTAGAGAGAGAAAGAGAGAGAGAGAGAGAGAGAGAGAGAGAGAGAGCAAAATTCAAAATAAGGTATGGATGATTGTGATCTTCAGAGATGGCTGTACACTTCTCTAAACCATATCAGGGTGAACCCATACCATCTAGAACTGCGAAACAGAGGAAACGATCATCTTTTTCTCCAACCCATAATAAGGTTATTGTATTTTGAAAAGACATTAAGAACAGTACTATAACTCCGATGCATCCTCCCCTCATCCTTAAACTCTATTCTCTCTCTTTCTGCTCGTTTTTTCTTTTTCTTTTCCATTTTCTGTTCAGTCTTGCCGTGCATACACTAAGACCATCTGGGAAGTAGGGTGATGTCAACGATGGTGGAGGTGATAGCCAGCGGTGGCTGGTTTAGGGCTTTTAGAGAATATGAGATATTTTTGTTTAGAGAGAGAAAGTGGAATCGATGAGAATGTATGCTTCGGTTACTGGATACCAAAAAAATCGATGTAAGCTTGAATGAAAGTAGAATCGATGAGACTGTAGAGAGCCCCAAATTGAAACCTTGTCTACTAGAATCGATTTGAGAGTGAGTGTTGGATTTATTGCTTCCCTTTCCCGGTTCGCTTAACGTTTAGTTACCCTAGTCGATCGATTCAAACTTTCACGAAAAACCCTAGGTAGCAACCGATAGAGACAAGAAGGATGGGGAGAAGGTAGTATTGGATCCGATTTCAAAGAGTAACAGTAGATTTCACTGAAAACCCTTTCCCGGTTCGCTTGACCTTTGGTTACCTCAGTCGATCGATTCAAGCTTTCAATAAAAACCCTAGGTAGCGACCGAGAGAGACAAGAGGGAAAGGAAGGAGCAATCGATAATTAGGGCAGGAGGGAAAAAAGAAAAAGATGCAGGGTTTTTAATTTTTTAGGATTTCATTTTCTACAGGATGGAATGCGCGTTCCATTAAAATTTATAAAGCGACATCTTTAAACGATGCATATTTTATTATAGGTGCCTTCCGTGTTTTTTTTAGACACTAATTTAAGGGCACGCAATAATGCGTGACATGAATCCTTTAATTTTTTGAAGAGACAACACTTTTTTGATGTCACTCTCTCTTACGTAACATAAATTAATGAGTGTCGTTGTTTGCGCGTCGTAAAAGGGTATTTTTCTTGTAGTGGGTCATGATTGGCTTGGGCCTTTATGGCGTTGTATTTGGCATGCACACACACACACGTATATATATATATATATATATATGTGTGTGTGTGTGTGTATATATATATATATATATATATATAATTTGTGTGTAGTTGTATAGGAGTTAGTTGTTCCATTCATTAGTTTTTGACTGCTTTGAGTTCTTATGTACCAGACGATTTATCTAATATAATCGTGTACATTTGAAGTTATATTTGTGTGTTCTTGAATCGTTTCTTGATTAACATTCCGCATTCTTTAAGCAATTAAGATTGATATTGCATAAGATCCATATTTTTGGGACTTACGTACACTAGTACGCTTAGCATATATATGTGTACACCCAACATACTAGGGCGCACCATGGTACACTTAGCGTACCCACATGTATGCACAACGTACATCTCCTGACCTCTAAATTATCAAAATGCCACTAGGGATCTTTAGGGCCAACTGCAAACAACTCTAAGGACCAAAATGTCACAAATGAAATATTATGGAAAGGATTCGAATATACCTGAAATCCGGATAATGCTCCCGCATCTCAGTGTCTGGCTCCTAGGTCCACTCGGATTCGCTGTAATGTTGACATTGTACCTTTACCAAAGGTACCTCCTTACTACGCAATATCTTCATTTTCCTTTCTAGAATAGTTACTGACCTCTCGACATAGTTCAGGCGCTCATCAAACTGAATATCATCCAATGATACCATTGTACCCTCGTCTAAAACGCACTTCTACAATTGCATATGTGGAAAGTGTTATGGAACTGATTAAGCTCCCTCAGAAGATCAAATCCATACACAACCTTTCCAACCCTGAAAATAATATGGAATGGTCCGATATATTCAGGGCCCAATTTCCCCCTCTTCCTGAAGTGGATCACACACTTCTAGGGTGAGACCTTCAGCAACACCATGTTACCGACTTGGAACTCCAACTCAGATTGGTGCTTGTGGGCATAACTCTTTTGCCGAATCTGAGCAGTCTGCAAATGTTGCCTAATCTGTTGAAACATGTTGGTAGTCTGCAGAACCACATAGGTCTGACCCATGACCCTGTAGCCAACCTCACCCTAACAGACTGGAGTATGACACCTTCACCCATATAACAACTTAATAGGTGGAGCACTAACACGGGAGTGGAAACTATTGTTGTAGGAGAATTATGTAAGTGGTAGGTAGGAGTCCCAACTCCCACCAAAATCAATAACACATACACGCAACATATCCTCAAGAGTCTGAATGGTTCACTCACTCTGACCATCAGTCTATGGATGATATGCACGCAACATATCACCAAGAGCCTCATGAAGTGGATCACACACTTCTAGGGTGAGACCTTCAGCAACACCATGTTACCGACTTGGAACTCCAACTCAGATCGGCGCTGGTCGGCATAACTCTTCTGCTAAATCTGAGCAGTCTACAAATGTTGCCTAATCTGTTGAAACATCTCGGTAGTCTGCAGAACCACATAGGTCCGACCCATGACCATGTCGCCAACCTCACCCAAACAGACTGGGGTATGACACCTCCACCCATACAACAGCTTAATAGGCGGAGCACTAACACTGGAGTGGAAATTGGTGTTGTAGGAGAATTATGTAAGAGGTAGGTAGGAGTCCTAACTCCCACCAAAATCAATAACACATACACACAACATATCCTCAAGAGTTTGAATGGTTCACCCACTCTAACCGTCAGTCTATGGATGATATGCACGCAACATATCACCAAGAGCCTCATGCCCAATTCCTCATGGAACTTCTTTCCAGAAGCAAGAGGTGAACCGAACATCATGGTCTAAAATAATAGAGATCGGAACCCCATGGAAAGCAACGACCTTGTGGATATACACATCGGCCAACTTCTCGGCCGACGAACTCTCCCGAATTGCCAGAAAATGGGCACTCTTAGTCAATCAATATACACATCGGCCAACTTCTCGGCCGACTGAGTCTGCCTAATTAAACCCACAAGTGCAGAATCCATAGATATCCTCATCCATACCACCGAAACAGAAGATCCAACCTACTTATGGCTCAGGGCGTCCGCCACTAGATTCTCTTTACCAGGATGGTAAAGGATCTCGCAGTCATAATCCTTGACTACGCCCGGCCACCTGCGCTGCTTCATGTTCAGGTTCGGCTGATCTAAATATGCCTCAAGCTCTTATGATCCTTGTAGATGGTACAACAAACCCCATAAAAGTAATGCCTCCAAATCTTAAGGCAAAAACCACCGCTCCGACTCAATATCATGTGTGGGATATCTCGTCTCATGCGGCTTCAGCTACCGTGAAGCATAAGCTATCACCCATCCTCTCTGCATGAGGACTGCCCCAACCCAGTGATGGACGCATCATAGAAAACCACAAAATCCTCGACTCCCTCGAGAAGGGTCAAAAATGAGGCCTCTCAAAGTCTCTGCCGAAGGGTCTCAAATGCTGAATGTTGCTCAGGGCCTCACCGGAAATCCACCCCTTTCCTCATCAGACGAGTAAAGGCTACTGCAATCTTGGATAAATCTTGAATAAATCTCCGGTAGTACCCTGCCAAACCCAGAAAATACCTGATATCCGAGGGAGACTTCGGGACCTCCCACTTCATCACTGCCTCGATTTAGGCCAGATTGACCAAAATCCCATCCTGGTTAACGAGGTGTCCGAGGAACTGAACCTCTCATAACCAAAACTCGCACTTCAACAACTTAGCATAAGCCGTTATCGCCTCAAAACCCCCAGAAGCTCACGAAGATGCTCCTCATGCTGCTCTCTGGTCTTGGAATACACCAAGATATCATCAATAACCACGATAAGCGAGCGATCAAGCATTAGCCTGCATACCCAATTCATCAAATCCATAAAGACTGTCGGCACATTGGTGAGCCTAAACGGCTTCACCACGAACTCGTAATGCCCATAACGAGTCCGAAATGCGGTCTTCTCCATGTTCTCCTCCTTCACCATGACCTGATGGTACCCAGACCTCATCTATCTTGGAGAACCAAGATGCTGCCTGCAACTAATCAAAAAGATCATCAATCCACGATAGGAGTTAACAGTTCTTCACCATCAACTTGTCAGCTCCCTATAATTGATACACATATGATGTGAACCATCCTTCTTTTTGATGAAGAGAATCAACGCTCCCCATGGAGAACTGCTAGTACGGGTGAACTACTTGCCTAGCAGCTCCTGCAGTTGAGATGATAGCTCCTACAACTCAGGTGGTGCCAATCGGTACAACGCCTTAACAATAGGGCCACACCTGGAACATCAACCACTAACACCTGACCCCCAACTCCTAAACGCATTGGGTAACTCCTCCCGGAATACAATGACGAACTCCCTGATAACTAGAACACCAACCACTGACACCTGACCCCTAACTCGCGTGCCCACCACATAAGCCAAATAACCAGCATACTTGTACTAAATATACTGCCGAGCCCTGGCTACCGAACAAAATCCTAAACCTAATCTGGTGTTCAAACTACCACATGCTGGCCCTCGTAATCGATCATGGCACCAAAATAGCTCAGTCAGTCCATACCCACGATCACACAGACATCCCCCATAGGAATTAGAATCAAATCAGTTGGAAAGGATACCCCGAAGATCTCTAGGACACAACCTTGATAGACTGAAGAAGCATAAACTCCATGTTTGTTGGCGATAGAAACTTGTAACGGACACTACAACTCTCCTATGGGCAAAACAAACTCCCTACTAAAGGATCGAGAAACAAAATATCGACTCGCACCCGTGTCAAACAACACTAGAGGCAGCAAGGAGTTCACTAGGAATGTGCCTAGCAGAGATAAAAACATATGAGCATAAAACCAATAGAATAAATAAGATAAGGGATAGAACATACCAGTCACAACATCTGGTGTTGTCCTAGCCTCCTCGGCATTGAGCTAGAAAGCGCGACCTCGAGCCCTCAGGGGCTCCTCCCTGCCCTGACTCCTGTCAGTAATCCTCAATGTAGATGGCATGGGAGCCTGCGCTAGCTTGGTGGCGAGCAACAGACATTTGACCTTCACATGATCAACTTGATCACAATGATAGAAAATCCTCATACTATGTACCGAGGTAGATTGGTGGCAGTCCCTCGCATAATGGCCCTCTTTGCCGCATTTGTGGCACCCACTACTAAATCGACATGCTCCAACATGAACCTTTCTGAACTTCCCACAAGTGTGGCCACACTAACCTCCTGTTCTAGAATCAGCAGCTTTGAACCACTACGGTGCTGGCTGCGACTATGTCGGCCCTACCTCTGCTCTCTCAACTAAAACTATATCTCAAGCTTGAGTCGCCTGGTGGCCTCCTATAACTCCAACAAGGTATCACACCGCTGAGAAGAAACAAACTGTCTGATGTCCGTCTTGAGCATGCTCAAATAACAGTTCATCTGATCCTTCTCTGAAGCAAACTCAGGGAAAAACATTGCCCTCTCAGTGAACATCTGGGTGATCTCCGTCACCGATTCTCATACCTGCCTCAGGTCTAAAAACTCCTGAGCCAACCTCTCCCACTCAACCTAAGGAATGTAATGAGTAAGAAACATCTCTCTGAACTGATCCTAAGATACCACATCCCTCTGCTATTCAGAGTATGATCTCGTAACAAGCTTCCACCAATCCTTCGCTCCGCACCTCAGAAGGTTCAGAGCGCACCTGACCTTCTGGTCAGCAGGGCATGAATAAGTGAAAAAGCATCCCTCCACATCAGATAGCCACCTCATGGCTACAATCGGGTCCTGAAATCCATCAAAAGTCGGGGGCTTTGTATTATCGAAGTCTCGATACTGAAAGGCTCACCCTGGCCCAAAAAGTGCAACAACCTCATCATGCAAGATCTCCTTAATCCCATAATCCAATTCATCTGATCTCATCTGATTGCCGGTCCCTGATCCTGACCCAGATCCAACCTCAACTCGCCTCATAGTCACCATACTGAAAATACACCGGAAAAGATATCAGAAAATCCATATATATAAACAGGGAACCAACTCCCAACGAAGACCTAGGGGTTGTGACCTCCTTGATATGCGTACGGGTCTTGTGCTTTCAGTAGTACGGGCCTATACTACCTTCCACACTTACCTATATCTATCTTGAGGATCATTACAACACCCTATCAATACTCATAAGCATAGGCGAACACTTAATCATCACTCCTAGAGGGAGGCTAAACATCTTACTACTGGCCGACTACCCTAAGCCCTTCATCAAAAAAGAATAGGAAATAAGACCCAACCAAACATTCTCAGGATATAAGATCTTAGTTATATATAACCATGATACATACACTAAGCAACTACAGTAATGATGTCAATTTCAAAAAAGAAAAGGCCCTAGGCTACCAGGTATCATATAATCAGGTAATTCCTGAAGATCCCTAGTCTATCACTAGCATGTTGTTCTATCATATCACAATATCAAATAATAGCATGGTATTTTGGGGGCTACTTACTAGCTCCGGCTGATCGTACACTTCGCATCCTCCTTTAGTATTTTGAAAACTGTTTGAAAACCATTTTGGAAAAGCTTTTCCTTAGTTTGAGACTGGATTCACACGAGCGATCCTCCAACTCACTCAAACCAAGGATTTGATTCCAACTTGTGACACTCATATTTAAAAAAAAAATTAACTTTTTAAATAAACACAAAACCATCATTCATTATAATTTATTTTAAAAATGAGTTTCACTTTAGAGTTTTTGCAGAAATCATAAAACAAAACATGAGGAGGTGCACGATCAAGCCTTCGCCTTACCGCGATCATCTGAAGTACCTGAAACATAACCAAAAACTGTAAGCCTAAAGCTTGGTGAGTCTTCCCCAAAATATCACCACATAACACAACCAATAACAACATGCATAATGAGCCTTCAACCTGATTGTACTGCCTCGGAGGGCCTTTAGGCTATCTGGATTGCTCCCGAACATTCGGCATGACTGGATTGCCTTGCAAGGCCTACAGCCTATCCGGACTGCTCGTCGGGCGTTTGGCCTAACTGGACCGCCTCACATGCCTTAAGTCTATCCAGACCGCCCTAGGTTTGTTGGCCTACAACCCAAAGCATGACCGCTTCAACCCAACCACACACACACACACACCGACATATATATAGCAATTAAACACATAACCAGTCAACAACCAAACAGATAGATCTTACAGATCACTAAGCATGGCATCATCCTATCTATCATGATACGGATCTAACAGGTCATAGCAACATAACAACATCCCATCTACTAGGATAATCTTCCAAAAAGGGTCGGCATTGTTCCCTTTGACCCATAAGTATAGTGAGGAAAAACTCACCTCACACTGATGTATCGAGCAGAACCACATGTCGCTAGCTCACGAAAAACTCGAACTATCATAATAAATAAACCTCAAATTAATAATTGGATTATTACCTCAAATCTCTTAATTCATAATTATCTAATAACACTTCTTTAACTAGGCCAAAGCCCAAATCCAACCTTGATCTAAAAGGTCCAATTATACAAGGCCCATAATTGGCCTAATTTTCCAATATGGGCCCAATTATGTAACAGACCTCATCCTAAGCTCTAATTCCCTTAACTGGCCCAAAATACTTCCACTTATAAAGTCCATTAAGGGACCAAGCTCAAACTGGACCAAAAATGGCCCATATCTGATGCCCAACTCGCAAAAGCCCAACATAAGACATATGCTAGGCGTACCCCGAAGTTACAAGGGGGGTACGCGAGCCTTTCATTGACTGAAAATGAGGGCATTGACTGCGTACGTTGGGCGTACTTCAGTCAATGTGGGTCATACCCTCGTAGAGTTTAAACTCTAATAAGTGCTTAATGCCTTAAGTACTTAAGCCCATACTTCAGATCCATGGTCCAAATGCACATTAGAGTCATAGAGTTTCCAACATTATCACTTTAGACATCCAAAAGTTCTTAATACATGATCTTAGTCCATTAAGACCTATCTACCAAATGCATGAGACACTTCTAGCCATTGGGACTTCGGTTTTATGATTAAGGATCCATCTAAAGGTATGAAGGGATGAATCAAATCATCCAGAATATGCGATGTTCAATATGTAGCACTTGGGACCAAGAAAGAAACAAATAAGAACCCAACATGAGATCTATCAAAGCAACCATAAAGGTTTGAGCTTTATACCTTTGGATGATGAATAAGGAAGCCAAAACCCTAGATCTAAGCCATTCTTCATGTTCGTAAGATTCTTGATGCACTTCCTTTGAATCTAACACAACAAAAACACACATAAGACTCTCATTCTCACTCAAGGGGGGGGGGGGGTAGGGTTTTGCAATAACAATTGAAGGACTTGGAGGATGAAAGTAGATGGACACTTGGTCCATAATGATGGTTAAATACTCCTCAAACACTAAATTTTAGGGTTTCACTCAGATACTAGTAAGCTCAACGTACATATTTGTACACCCAGCGTACTAGGGCGCGCCCTAGTATGCTAAGCGTACCCACATGTACGCGCAACGTACATCTCCTGCCCTATAAATTACCAAAATGCCACTAGGGCTCTTAGGGATAACTCCAAAAAACTCCAAGGACCAAAATGTCACAAATGAAATATCAAGGAAAGGATTCGAATATACCTGAAATCTAGGATGTTACACCATGGGAATGTACTTTACTGAAGACCGAAGTGCATTTAGTTGGCCAATGAGTATGTAATCCATACAACTGCAGCACACAAATGAAAGGAAAACAACTCCAGTCCTTTGGGCCAGCCATGAAAAGTACTGAATTTCAAATAGGAATCTATAGAGAATTCCCTTAACCCGCTAGACTGGAAGAGAAGTTCCGCACAATATTGTTGTTGCTCCAAAGAATTTCAGAATGTTGATACATGCAAAGCAAGATATATGCAATATGAATTATTTTGAAATAATAGTAATCGTATAACTAAACATCGTAAATATAAATGGGTATGTACCTTAATGCTTGAAAACTGGAAATCAAAAAATTCGAGCGATCACGAACTTCTTTGTCACAAAATATGCAGCACGAAATAAGCCCGAAGCATATTAACAAAGCCATAAATGACACTACATTCTGAAGAATTGAACTCATGATGTTCAGCTTGTAATAAGTTGATCTAATTGGGTTAGAACTCTAACATCAGCTGTAAAAAGTCATGTTCAAATATATATATATATATATATATATATATATATATATATATATATATATATATATATATATATATATATATATATATATATATATATATAACCATAGTCAACGAGTGAATCTTGTAAAACCTAGGGATGAAGGAACTCATGCTTTTTATTTTCTTTAATTATTACCTTTAGGAAATCTCTTTTATTAATCGTTTAAAAAATGTCGTAAGTATTTATGGTTTTTATATGGGGTTTTTTGGAACTGAAATTGAGTTGTTCAAAAAAAAATTAGAGTTTCTGTAACTTAAAAAAAATCAAATGTAAAAGAAACGTTGGAACACCCATAAAACCGAACCCAAAAATTTCGTTTTTAATTATTACAAAACCATAGGTACCAATTATTTCATCAAAATATAAGTCAAATATCCAAAACATCATAATCAGTGTATCATGTAAAACAAATATCAAAAATATCAGAGTAATCATCCTAGGCTAAAATATCATGGTGTGTGCAATGCATTTATCCTGAGATCTTCCCCTTGCTAACAGAAGTACCTGAAACCAAAACTATAAACCGTAAGCACGAAGCTTAGTGAGTTCCTCATACTACCACATACTATACACATAACACATACCGTGGGACCCCGCCCTTCATTAGGCCCCGCTTGGCATTAGATTACTTTCGGCATCAGGCCCCACCCGACATCGGATAATGTCCGACATCAGGCCCTGCCCGGCATCAAACAAAGCTCGGTATACATATGAACATATCAACAGATACACATATAATAAACACATAATACAATCATACAGACACTTTTTCGAGCCCTACCCGACATCAGATTGGGATCAAGAAAGATATAAACATTCATCGGCTACCACCCGGCATCGGACTGAAAGATGGTAATATACACATATAAGCACATGCAAGAATCATGAAGACATCAAGCATACAAACATTCCTCGGGCATCGCCTGACATCGGATTGGGATCCGGAAAGCTTATAAACCTACATCGGGTAATTCTCGGCATCAGACTATAGTCTGGAAACCTACAATCATAAACATATATACAGGCCGACATTGGTTCCTTAGACCCGTTCACACAAGAGGAAACTCACCTCAATGTCGGATGTAAAACTGAACATCTCTGCTCTACAAATGGCTCTACTTAAAACTCGTGAACATAATAACCATGCCATACTCAGTCCAAGTCAAAGTCAAAGTTAACACTAAGGTGAAAGTCAACGTTCCAAGTTGACATAACTCGTCGAGTTACTCTTCAACTCGGCGAGTTGCTATACATCATAGGATTATGATTTCTCGATCCAAATCGTCGAGTCCTTCGCTATCGTAGAATCAGGACACATCTGGTAAACTCGTCGAGTTCTTCAGTGTTCATCAAACTGGGAAAAACCCAAGCCGAGTTGGATAGGCAACTCGTCGAGTTCTTCAAGTCTTAACGCATTCATTCATTTCTAAGCGAAACTTATGCCTCAAACCAAGGATCTAGACCCTAGGGATAGTTTGCTCATGTAAAGCTCTCATATTGACTCGCATGCATAACCTAATAGGGCTTAAAAAGACCAAAATATGGTCTACAAACTGCATCGGACTTCCATGGCCATAAAGTTGGCACCTTTATGCCATGGAAACCCTTCTACACCTTAAATCTGAAGTATAAACTCATTTGGGGTGTCCAACTCCCAAGGAACATGAAACTTGGATCCAAATCAATCAAAATAGCACCAAAAGAAGATCTAAACAATTACAAGGAAAGGTTCAGACTTAGTACCAGCAAAATGTCGAGGTTAAAGCTAGGATTCCAGATATACAAACTTCTTCTTGTGTCCTCAAGCTTTTCCTTCTTCCAATGGCTTTAAAGCACCCACTAAAACACTTAGAATGGCTCACAAATAGTCACAATGGAATTAGGGTTTCGGAACTGAAGGTTTGGAAAATGGAGGCTGAAAACCCTAGAGTTGGTGCAAAACCCCGAGATTAGGGTTTCACATCTGTCAGCCTACTCGTCGAGTTGAGACTACCAACTCGTCGAGTAGGTTTCTTAAAACCCGCGACTCAAGCAATCTCTACTCGATAAGTTTGGGGCTACCAACTCGTCGACTTGATCTAAGAAACGCAGTTATTCAGTCGAAAATTACCTACGGATTACCAACGAACTCACTCTTCCCTCACTATTCCATTGGTAATTTCTACTCGACGGATTATTTTTATTTTCGACAATTTGGGCAACGAACGTCCTTTTTGTCACTTCGTATTTTTGCATCTCTATTATACATATCTATACTTTACACAACTTATGCCTGATACCTAGATGTTTATAGTGGTGTGCTCATTTTGATCCGTTACTCCTTTCACACTTTAACATTACAATTACATTCACATATGTACATATACATACATACACATACACAATTACAAATACATTCACATATACCTATAGACACATACATTCATAAAGGTTGGTCAATGTGTGTATGTTTAAATGTATGTATGTATGTAGGAATGTATGTGTGTGTATTTATGTGTGTGTATGTGAATCTATGTGTATGTGTCCTTGTGTGTCTATGATTTTATGTATCTATGGGTATATATGAATGTATGTGTAAATGTGTATGTGTATGTGTTTGTGTATGTATGTATATTTACATATGTCAATGTGATTGGAATTTTAAAGTGTGAAAGGAGTAACGGATCAAAATGAGCATGTCACTATAAACGTCTAGGTATCAAGTATAAGTTGGGAAATATATAGATAATCATGTATAATAGAGGTGCGAAAAAAACGATGTGTGGTGCCCAAAATGTCGAAAATAATAAAAAAATCTGTAAGTAATCCGTCGAAAATTACCGATGGAAATGGCATTCCGTCTATATTCCGTTGGTAATTTCCGATGGATCACCTTTGGATTTTTTTTATTTTCGACATTCGGGCACCGATGGTCGTTCTTTTTCGCTTCGTTTTTTTTTTTCGCACCTCTATTATACATGATTATCTATACTTTGAACAAGTTATACTTGCTATCTATATGTGTAGATCCATTTGCACCTTTCGAACTGTTACTCATTTCATACTTTAACATTACAATCAAAACTTTTACCCCCACACACGTACACATACATACACACATACACATACATATTTATACACACACACACACACATATATATATATATATATATATATATATATATATATAGAGAGAGAGAGAGAGAGAGAGAGAGAGACATTTCATTATTTAAGATCGTAATGTCTATTAATACATTCACATACTTCCATAATCATACATAGACTTACATACATATACACATATACATACATATATATACATATACAGGTTGGTAGTGTTGAAGGATTGCCATGGTGGTTTGAGATATGTGGTTGGTAGTAGTGGAAGGAATGATTGTCATGGGTGCTAGTTGATGACTAAACATTACAACTTTGACAAATGATTTCAATAATTTAGTACAGATTTGGGAAAATATAAATAATCATATGTGAAAAAACGAAACCAAACAACAACAACAATAATAATAATAATAATAATAATAATAATAATAAAATATAATAATAAGATATAATAATGACAATGATAATAATTATTATAATAAAATAGAATAATTATAATAATAAGATATAATAATAATAGTAATAATGAAATATAGTAATAAGATATAATGATGACGATGATGTTGATAATTATAATAATAATAATATTAATAATAATAATAAAAGCAAAATCGATAGTGTATAAAATAAAGAGTGGAGGGTGATTTTCGAATGTGACATGTCCGGCCGTTTGGTATGTATTTTGGTTGTTTCCACGAGTAAATCGAGTTTGAATCCTCCCTCCATGTTTTTTCTTTTTTGCTTTTTTATTTTTAATGTTTAGCGACGGATTTGTGACGGAAACTAAATAAATTAATCATTTCATTCTGTTGGCATTGTGATGGAATTCCGTAACAATCTCGTCAGTAATTTAGGGCAACACTTTCTGTCGGAATTCTTTCTTTTTCAGACGGAATATTACGGAATATTACTGTAGGTTAATTTTGTAGGTATTTTGAGATTTTCTAACAGTGATTCTTTGGTGGAATAGTACTACGTTGTTGATAGATTTGAAATTACAGTACAAATCTCGTTATCCAGAACTTCAAAAATTGGATGTAGGGCTTGGAAGTTGGCTAAATATTTCTTTGTCCAGCCCTATGTTGGCTTTTTATTTTAATGCATTCTTGCCGTTCCAAATATTTCTTTAACGTTATCAAATCTCTAGAAATACTCATCAACACAACTCTCAACGTGGATCACATGCCATATATATGATACTATCCAACACTGCCATGATTACCGCTTGCTTTTACCTGTACCCAATTTATTTAATCACTGCTGATATGTTAATTAGTCATACTATATACAATTATTATCACGCACATGAGAATTATCGGTGGGGAGCTGGCCATTTCCAGATCTTCATTTATGCCTTTTTTGGTTTATAAGTATGTTTCCAATATCCATAATCGTATTCAAAATCTTGAGCGATGAACACTCAAGACGAAGTAGGTGGCAACGCCGATTCAATGGTGGCAGGTCAGGCACAGATATTGCGCTACATATATGGTGCTCTCGATGGTATGGCTATAAGATGTTGTGTTCAGCTTCGTATCCCTGACATAATTCACAACCATGGCCACCCTATCACGTTGTCTGAAATTGCCAATGGTATAGCCTCTCCATGCATAAACCTAGATGGGCTTCGACGACTAATGAGGTTCTTGGTTCATCGAAAGATTTTCCATGAAATGTCCCAACCAAATGTCGGAGATGAAGAGGGAGAAAATGAAACTGTTTACTCCCTGAACCATTGTTCCAAGTGGTTGTTACGTGATGCTGATGTGACATTAGCACCGATGGTCATGATGCGAACAGATCCATCTATGGTTTTGCCTTTGCATGTGTTGAGTCGGTCGATCACAGAAGGTGGCACGGCGTTTAAGATGATCCATGGTGAAGAAATGTTTGAGTTTTCGTCGAGTAACTCGGATTTCAATAGGGTTTTTAACGAGGGTATGGCATGCACTGCTAAGATCACAATAAATGCGATCTTGGCCAGTTACAAAAATGGATTTCTTGGGACGAAAGGAAGCGTTGTAGATGTTGGCGGTGGAACTGGGGTGGCGATATCTGAGATTGTGAAGGCATATCCACATCTGAAAGGGATCAACTTTGATTTGCCGCATGTTATTTCGATGGCACCAAGATATGATGGAGTTACACATATTGGTGGGGACATGTTTGAGGCCATTCCTCCTGCAGAAACGATCTTCATGAAGGTAAGCTTTGTTGTTCCTCAAGTTATATTGGTTTCTTTGATGACAACTTCTATTAAAATTATAATTAGATTAACTCCACAAATTAATTGTGAAATATATATATATATATATATATATATATATATATATATATATATATATATATATATATATATATATATATATATATATATATATATATATATATATATATAAGAGAGAGAGAGAGAGAGAGAGAGAGAGAGAGAGAGAGAACTTAGTCCCTCCTAAAAAAAAGGATAATGGTAAGAGATATCAACCTATTTTTATAAATACATTGATTATAGCATTCTTATATATCATTCAATGATAGGAGTAATGATATTTATCTTTGCATTTTAGTGGATTTTGCATGATTGGAGCGATGATGATTGTATTAAAATCCTTAAGAATTGTCGGAAAGCGATACCCAAAGAATCTGGAAAAATGGTTATCGCGGAGATTGTTAATCATGCTACAGGAGATGATGTTTTTGTTGATACACACCTAACATATGATTTAGTGATGTTTTCACATTTTTCTGGTGGAAGAGAACGGAATGAAAGCGAATGGAAGAGAATACTCAATGAAGGAGGGTTTCATCGTTACAATATTATCAAGATTCCGACCCTTCAATCGATCATCGAGGCTTTCCCAGAATGAATTTGTAAAAAAGCATTAGGTTTGGTGATTCTTTTGATGTGAATCATACCGATTGAAAGAACTGAGATTTGAAGAATTATACTATATCATGAGTTTCGCGTACAATAATGGAATAAAATTATGAGAAAGAATTAGAACCTTAAAAATTCATGAGTTTGATGTTCAACAATGGAATAAAGTTATGAGAATTGAATAATTTTATACTATCAATAATGATGAAAAAATGTTATTTTGTTTATTTATATTAGTAATGAAGGAAATTTGATCTTTTGAAAAAAAAAATATGATTTCATTCCACTATAAAATCAATCAAATATAAAATAATAAAATTTCATTGAGTTTAATTAGTTTATTTTATTTTTTTAAACGAAAAACTAACATGCTCATCTATCTCTCCTAGTGAGAGTTGAACAATTACTGGGAATATTTTCAAGTGTGAATCAATATCAAATTCTATATCCTAGGTCAAGTGGAGAGCCAGTTCTGATTGTGGTATGAGTTGGAGTTTATACCAATTATAATGTTCAATGTTCGGTTGTATTGTAATCAAGAAGGCAAATGTTGAGGATTATAACATTCTTATAAATCACTCTACGATACGAGTAATTATATTTATCTTTTACATTTTTGTGGATTTTGCATGATTGGAGCGATGATGGTTGTATTTAATCCTTAAAAATTGTCGGAAAGTGTTACCTAAAGAATATGGAAAAGTCGTTATCACGGAAATTGTCATCTACAGGAAATGATCCTTTTGTTGATACACACCTAACATATGACTTAGTGACGATTTCACATTTTTCTAGTGGAAGAGAAGGGAATGAAAGTGAATGGAAGAGAATGAATTCAAGGTTGCCAGCCTTCAATTGATCATCACGGCTTTCCCATAATAAATTAGTAAGAAAGCATTAGACTTATTTTTTAGAGTAAATTACTGAAATCGTTCTTATGGTTTGGTTAAAATTGCATGATTGGTCCCTAATTTTTCTTTTGCACTCGGATGATCCCTGTGGTTTGATTTTGTTGCGTTTTTCGACCCTTACATACATAAAAATAGGGACCAAACATGCAATTTTGACTAAATCATAGGGACGAAAAACGCAATAAAATCAAACCATAGGAACAATCCGAGTCAGAAATAAAAGTTAAGGACCAAAAATGCAATTTTGACCAAACCATAGGGACGATTTCAGTAATTTACTCTATTTTTTAAGTGTAGTACCGGTTGAAAGAATTGGAATTTAAAGAATTATACTATATCATGAGTTTGTTGCACAATAACGGGATAAAATTATGAGAAAGAATTCATGAGTTTGATGTGCAATAATGGAATAAAATTATGAGATAATTTTATACTTTCAATAATGAAAAACTTTTATCTTGTCTATTAATATTAGTAATGGAGGAAATTTGATAATTTGCAAAAAATATATATAACAAAAATATGATTTCATTCCACCATCATAAAAATGATAAAATCAATCAAATATAAAATTTAAAAGAATCTAATTTCATTGAGCTTAATTACCTTTGTTTTTGTATTATTATTTTATTTATTTATTTATTTATTTTGAAACGAACTAACGTATTCATAAATAGCATCTATGTCTCCTAGTGAGACTTGAATCCATGACATTTCATTTGAAAGAGTCACTCATTACGACTAGACTAAAAACCTTTTGCTAATTAGTTCATCTAACGGCTAAATAGAATGTTGAGAGAAGAACTTAAGATTGATTTACGGAAACGTAAGTTCATCTCAATGGATCTTATTATAAGCTCAACAATAAAGAAATATGCATAATGATCTATATATATATATATATATATATATATATATATATATATATATATATATATATATATATATATATATATATATATATATATATATATATATATAGAGAGAGAGAGAGAGAGAGAATGTTGAGAGAAGAACTTAAGATTGATTTATGGAAACATAAGTCAATCTCAATGGATCTTATGATAAGCTCAACAATAAAGAAGTATATATATATATATATATATATATATATATATATATATATATATATATATATATATATATATATATATATATATATATATAGCAACAAGATTAATCAATAAACATAAGCTATTAATAATACTTAGTTGAATCTTAACAATGTTTGCATTCAAACACAAGTTAATAAATGATTAAGAACATAAGCAAGACATAATGAAGAATTGTATTCAATAAAGATTAATACAATGAAAGTCTGGAAGTGGTGTGTTTAGATCAATCATCATAGTCATTTATTTATAAGAAAACCGAGTACATGATAAACAACAAAATATATCTAAATCAGGTGGCCATGATTGCCACGCCTGGACTGACATAACTCATCTAACACACAATGTCAGAAAAGGTGAACATTACTTTTTTGACATTTTGACATACAAAAGACAAAACATGCTTTACTTTGGGTCAACAGTCTTCGCTCCGGTATTCCAAGTCTTTAGTGTTGATATTCACAATATTCGCATCAGATACTCAACCAAAGTTCTACCACAATAATCAAAACATGTCTTTGGTACTTCAACACACTTTATAGTTGTCGAGGGTCACTTTCATGTTTCAACAATTTCCCCCCTAAGTGACCTCGCAACTATCACTTTCACTTCTTAACTTTGAGAAACTTAATAATGAGTCACCATAACTTCCTAAGTTCAACAATCCATTTGATTCTTCTAGAGATTTCTAATTTCACCTCTTTAGTGGTGCCTTGGACTTTTGAGCCATTGAAAGAGTTCCTTCCATGTGTTTAGGAGAGCAATGATGAAAATCAGTGGCTGGGGGGGGGGGGGGGGGGGGAGAATTTTTCACTATATTTGGAATGCCTGAAAACAATACCAAGCTTGGGGAAGTTTGTTTCTCCGAGGCTTAAGTCTTGAATCCCTTTGGTAATATATTTAAGGTGTTCAATTGGAGGGAAGTTCATATTCTCTGCAAGTACTGAATGGATCTCAACATCATTTTTTCCAAAGTCACATATAACGACTTTGAGGAAGTCAGCAGCCTTGATATATGCATCTTCCATCTTAGGGTATTTTTGAGCTTAGAGTTGGAAGATCCTTGTAATTAGAAAAAAATTGTTTGGGATTCATGTACATGAAGTCTGCTTGAGTTCGATGGTATAATTTACCGAATCATAAAAGAGTGCATTGATAATGTGTTTCTCCTTTGAAATACCTTGGGTTGAATGTGTTAATAGTATCGTGTATGTCACATGACCAGATTTCCTCTATCGTTTTCCCATACTTGTTGTGAAACAAGTTTAATCTTTCAAACTCCATGAGCATTCTTTGATCATCTAGGATATTCTGGTCAAATGACATAAATACTAGGAAGTATTTAGCATTAGGAGAGAGAGAGATATATATATATATATATATATATGAATGTCCCAGTATGCTCCAGTGGGTTTAGAGTAGGTGAGACGAGGAACATAATCTATATCCAAGAGTCTTCACATTGGGTTTACCCAAGAATTGATTACAGATTCATCGATTCTCATATCGAATCCCTGAGTTTGACATATGTATTCGACTAGCTTGGCTGACCTCCAGTTTGCCTTCTTTTGTCTTGTTTTGGAAGATTTGAAGGAGTTGTCATTTGACATGTAAAGTGTAACACCTAGATTTTAGGTATTTGTTTTAACACTTGAGTTATGTTTATTTTGCAAGTTTAGTCCCTGGTGGCAATGTTGTAAATTGAAGACTTTTGGAGTAAGACGGGCGTACATCCTCGTACGCAAGGCATAGTTGGGAGCGCCTTCGTACACTGAGCGTCTGCAGGGCGTGTGCAGTCTGGGTGAAAACCTAAATTTTAGGGTTTGGACCATATTTAAGGTCACTTATGGCCTCAAGTACCTTTTTACCTTCAACCTCCCTCCTTATCTCGAAAACCCTAAGAGTGTTTGTGCTTGTGAAGCTTGTTTGGGCCATTTTGGTGCATTTTTGGAGCTCTTAGAAGGAAGAAAATTGAAATGGTGGTGTTATACTCAAGGCTTTGGATCTAGCATTTAGTCCCCCTTATGCACCTACTGGAGGTAAAAAGTTTCAAACTTGATGATAGAATCTCTTGGATCTAATTTTGCTCAATTTGTTTCCTTTTTTTATGTCACACCCCCGAACCAGACGGCGGAAACGTCCGGGGGCTGTCGTGACTCAATTGAATACCATCACAATGAATATACATGAAACATAACATTATACATCACCAACATTTGGAATGATACAACTGGTAGCGTTTACATCCATTACATTGTTCCAAAACATTACTTTCTCAAAAATAACTGTTCGATACAAAATTAAACCACAGCAAAACGTCATAGAGTACAATTCATCCTTCACTTTATCTGTTACCTGAGAATACAAGTATTTTGAAAAACGTCAACATATGAAATGTTGGTGAGTTCATAAGTAATGTTTAAAATCCAATGTTTGTAATGTTTTGAAAAACCACCAGAAAATCCGATATTTTCTGAAAATAGTATAGTCAAAAAGGTGTGAAGATCCATAGGTATGCTTGTTTGTTTCTATACTTGTAAAAATTGTTCATTTAAAATTGTGTGCATTCCGAATCCGTATGTATTGAAATACCCTAGGAAAACCCGATGTTTTCCTAATTTTTTGAATTACATGAATGTACATTGAAACAATTGCAACGCGTGGAATTATCAGTACCAGGCGACGTTGGATTATTTTTGAGCATGATTATTTGCTACAAACAGACGTTACACAAACGACTAGTCTATAGCAATACTAACGATCCCGTAGGCGTCGTCCGTACTAATCACGTTATCCAACCGCCCTGACTACGTGTAGTCCCACACCCGAAGAGAACGAGGACACAAAGGCCTAGATGACTCCATTAGCCGGTTGGGGATAAAAAGGTACGAGGGGTCCCAGACCCGCCTCGCATGAAAAGGTAGACTCTACTAGCAATACCAAAGGACCCTTGGGGACCAGTAGTATACAAGCCATTGAAAGTCCTTTTACGTTATGTCGGATCGGTAAAACCCAACACTTCGTAAGATAGAGGTCTTCGGGCCTTAAGATCAGGTCATTGGGCTAGCTAGGCTCAACAAACAAGATTTTACACTTTTGGGGCCCAAAGATGGTGCGTAGACGTCTGTGCACACTCGCATGTATATTGAATTCCCAAACGTTATTAGTTATGAATCGTAATGTCGTAGTGTCATAGTGTCGTCGTGTTAGTAGTTTCGGATTTTTATTGGTTCGAGACCGAACCAATTCGTTTAACAACGACTTTTGGTGTTGTAATGTATTGTATTTCGTCGATAGTCGTGGTACCATCATTTGGTCAAATTGCATGTATTGAATTAGCCTTGAAAATTTTCTGTTTTCAGCCCCTCCTTGTTTGTAAAAATTTACTTTTTCAACCCTTTATTTAAATACTTTCCGGTTTGGTCCTTAAATCAATTTTCTTGACATTTTAATACCAAAAATTATTGAAATAAATATTTTCCAGCATATTTTTCCTAGAAAACAGCTTAAAGTCCATGAAATTTCAGTTTTCTCGGTTATAACCCTTCTTTTTCGCAAGTTTGACAATTTTGGCCCAAATTGTAAAATTTTGCAACTTTAGTCCCTTTTAAATTTAAAAAGCATTTTAAACCTTTGAAAAGGACTTGGATCACTTATAGTCCACTGTTTTACAGAAAAACACAGTTTTGGCCCTCCAAAACAGAAAATTTCGCATAATGGGCCTCATTGGGCCAAAAATGTCATTTTTAGCCCATTAAGCTTGAAATTTATGTTTTTAATCCTCTAAATGAGTATATTTCCAGAAATTGTTTTATTGAAACTGTTTTGACACAGTTCATCCATCAGAATTCGTGATTTGTCAATTTGGGCCCTTAATTTTTGTATTTTTCACATTTTAGGTCCAAAAATTGTGTTTTTAGTCCAAAGAAATTATTACTAAACCACTTAGCTAATTTTCTAGAGACACTTAGTATGTAGAAATATAGTAGAGGCTAAAATCATTTAACATAAGGTAAATCTCGGTTTTGAGGAGTTTTATGGCTAAATCCAACATTATAACTCACAAAAGCACACATATAAGCATGGAAATCATACAAAGCATACAAAACACATATAGATCTACACTTTCACTTGTATTCCCCCCCCCCCCCCCCCCCCCCCCAAAAAAAAAAAAAAAAACTCATGAAAACAGAAAATAGGGGGTATGAAGCTCACCTTGAGTTGTAGTTTTGGTTTTGAAGAGAGAAAAGAAGAACATTTCGATCCTAGCAAGTCTCCTTGGTAGATCTCGAGTTTAGTGACTTCTAAGGTGCATGATCACAAGTTGGAATAGATTTAGAAGAGATTTTTGATGAAATGAAGTAGCTAGATCATGGATTAGTCATCAACTTACCTTAGATGATGTGTTTGTGGGAAAAACCTCCTTGAAAAGCTCTTGATTCTCGAAACTTTTGAAGAAGGAGGAAGGAGATGTCCTTCAAGACTTAGAGAGAATGAAATGGATTTTTGTGAGTGTGTGTGTGTGTTGTGTTCGGCCGAGAGCAAGAAGAGAGAGGAGAGGAGGTGACCTTTGAAGTGCTATGCATGGAGATATGGGATGAGTTGCATGGATATCCAAAAGGCAATAATGAAGTGGCAAGACAAAGTTAACTCTCATCTTATCCTTGGGTTTGGGCCTTGGGCCGAGATTTTTGGAAGGAAAAAGGGGAAATTTGGGCTTTAATGCCCACAAGCCCATGTGTATATTAAGTTGGGTGAGTTTTAACCTAAAAAAAATTATAATATGATTCTTACACTTTGTTGGGCTAGTTTAGGTTAATCATGGTTCAAAATTTTGAATTTATTTCATTCTAGGCCCAATATAGCCCAAAATGTTGAAACAAATAGATGTGGGTCCAATTAGAGCCCATTTAAGAGTTATAAACCCAAGATAGTCAAATTGGAAGTTTATTGGTCCATTAGGCCCAATAAGGAAGTTCTAGTCCAAAATGGACCTAAATAAGAACTTCTAGGGTTTCCAATTGCTTGTTGACTATTTGTAATGCTTGTATGGTGTATTTGATTGAAATTTTGTTGTCGCAATCATAGGTGTTACGCATGTTCTTAAGCTTGTGATTCACTTTAGCTTGAGTGTATAGTTTACAAGACACAAAATTTCCAGTTGTGACATCATCCCCCCGTTAGAGGGATTTCGTCCCGAAATTCTGTTTGAAAGCTAGATTTGAGAATGCTAGAATAGGTGAGGGTACTTTCGCTTCATTTGATCTTCGCGTTCCCAAGTGAATTCTGGCCCACGCTTTGTGTTCCACCGTACCTTCACGATCGGGATGCGGCTCTGTTTAGTATGCTTCACCTCCCTGTCCATGATTTCGATTGGTTCTTCGACGAACAGGACATTCTCATTGATTTCGATTTCGTCAAGAGGAATGACAAGGGTTTCGTCTGATAGGCACTTCTTTAGGTTAGAGACATGAAACATGGGGTGTACACCGTTTAGCTCTGCGGGTAGTTGCAGTCTGTATGCTACTGGACCAATTCAGGCGACGATTTCGAAAGGTCCAATGTATCGTGGATTTAGTTTTCCCCGCTTCCCAAAACGAATGACTCCTTTCCAGGGCGAGACTTTTAACAGTACTCGATCACCGACCTGAAATTCTAAGGGCTTTCGGCGTTTATCAGCGTAGCTCTTTTGTCGGTCACGCGATGCTTGCAATCGAGCTCTGATTTTCTTTTCCGTGGTTTCACGGATGATCTCCGGTCCCGTTAGTGCTTTGTCCGACATGTGTGTTTTTGCTAGATGGGTGTCACCTACTTCAACCCAACATAACGGTGATCTACATTTACGCCCGTACAGTGCTTCGAAAGGAGCCACCTTAATGCTCGAATGGTAACTATTGTTGTATGAGAACTCGATTAAGGGTAGGTGGGTATCCCAAGACTTTCCAAAGTCTATCACGCATGCGCGGAGCATATCTTCGAGCGTTTGGATGGTTCGCTCGCTTTGACCATCCGTTTGTGGATGATAATCGGCGCTCATATCGAGGTTTGTTCCCATCGCCTTATGAAGTGATTGCCAAAATCGGGACGTGAACCTACTGTCCCTATCC
The DNA here is from genome assembly GCF_052625555.1 of Lactuca saligna. NCBI lineage: Eukaryota > Viridiplantae > Streptophyta > Magnoliopsida > Asterales > Asteraceae > Lactuca > Lactuca saligna. Next base: position 194,336,390 of record NC_136424.1, on the reverse strand, counting down.
GAGATGATAGATGTTGGTATTCCGTGGAGTCTCACGATCTCTCGAATGTATAAACGCGTCAATCTCTCCATCTTGTACGATTCTTTAATTGGCAGGAAATGGGCAGATTTCGTCAGTCGGTCGATTATTACCCATATGGTGTCTAATCCATCCGACGTTTTGAGTAGCTTGGTCACGAAATCCATAGAAATCCCTTCCCATTTCCACTCAGGGATTGCTGGTTGCTGTAACAATCCTGAGGGTTTTTGGTATTCCACCTTTACTTTGGCGCACGTAAGGCACTTACTGACGTAGGTCGCGATTTCCGCCTTCATGTTAGGCCACCAATAGTGTTGTTTAATATCCAAATACATCTTATCGGAACCGGGATGAATGGAGTATCGCGTCTTGTGGGCTTCCTTCATGACAACATCTCTGAACCCTCCAAATTTAGGGACCCAAATATGGTTCATGAAATAGTATACTCCATTCTCCTTTGCCTCCAGGTTCTTTTCCATTCCGCGCAATGCTTCGCTTGCTCTATTTTCCGTCTTCATGGCTTCTGACTGAGCTACTGCAATTTGAGTGGCCAGGTGCGATTGAATGGTTATCGAGAGAGTTTTCGTACAACGATTAGAGTACTCCTTCCGACTTAAGGCATCAGCTACCACGTTGGCCTTGCCTGGGTGGTACTTAATCTCACACTCATAATCGTTTAACAATTCAACCCATCTTCGTTGCCTCATGTTCAACTCCTTTTGGTTTAAGATGTGTTGGAGACTATTGTGATCCGTGAAGACGGTGCACTTTGTACCGTAAAGGTAATGCCTCCAAATCTTTAGGGCAAAGACTATAGCTCCCAACTCTAGGTCATGGGTCGTGTAGTTTACTTCATGCGTTTTTAGTTGGCGGGATGTGTAGGCTATCACTCTCCCACGTTGCATGAGAACGCAACCTAAGCCCTGATTTGACGCGTCGCAGTAGACTACAAAATCTTCCGTTCCTTCAGGCAGAGATAGTACAGGTGCGCTACAGAGAGCTTGTTTCAAGGTTCGAAACGCAATCTCTTGTTTGTCTGTCCATTTGAATGGTACGCCCTTTTGCGTAAGTGAGGTAAGTGGCTTGGCGATCTTAGAGAAGTTTTGAATGAATCTCCTATAGTAGCCTGCTAATCCCAAGAATTGACGAATTTTTGTGGGCGTTGTCGGGATTGCCCATCCTTCTACAGCTTTGACCTTAGAGGGATCCACATGGATTCCGTCTTGGCTGACTACATGACCTAGGAAATTCACACTTCGCAGCCAGAACTCACACTTAGAGAGTTTGGCATAAAGTTTTTCTGATCGCAGAGTTTCTAAGACTTGTCGGAGATGTTGGCCATGCTCTTCCTTGCTTCGAGAATAGACGAGGATGTCATCGATAAAAACAATGACAAAGTTGTCGAGGAACGGTCGGCAGATTCGATTCATTAGGTCCATAAATGCGGCAGGGGCATTCGTTAGACCAAAGGGCATTACGACAAATTCATAATGTCCGTAGCGAGTTCGGAAAGCGGTTTTTGGAATATCCTCTTCCCGGACTTTGAGTTGGTGGTTTCCAGACCGTAGATCTATTTTAGAAAAATAACTAGCTCCTTGGAGCTGGTCAAATAGATCATCGATTCATGGGGTGGGTAGCGGTTCTTGATTGTGAGTTTATTTAATTCTCTGTAATCGATGCACATTCTAAAAGATCCGTCTTTCTTTTTGACAAAGAGCACCGGAGCTCCCCATGGCGAGTAACTAGGTCGAATAAATCCCTTGTCCAAAAGTTCGCTGAGTTGGCTGGATAATTCCTGCATCTCGGTAGGAGCCAGCCGGTAGGGTGATTTGGCGAGAGGAGTTGCTCCTGGAATAAGATCGATTCGAAACTCAACCTGTCTCTCTGGGGTTACTCCCGGGAGATCTTCAGGAAACACGTCCGGAAATTCACATGCTATAGGAATGTCTCGAACGTTAATCTCCTCCTTGGTTTTATCCACCATGTGAGCCAGGAACGCCAGATTGTTCCTTCTTAGATATTTCTGTGCCTTGATGCACGAAACGAGGCGAAGGTTCATGCTAGATTTGTCTCCGTAAATTACTAGGGTTTCGTGATTTAGGAGACGAAGACGAACGGCCTTCTCATGGCACATAATTTCGGCATGGTGGGGGCTTAACCAGTCCATGCCGATGATCACATCGAAACTCCTAATTGACACTGGCATTAGATCTATTCGAAAGACATGTTGATTAAGAGTTAGGGTACATCCGGTGTAGATTTCCCCAGTGGATTCGGTTTTCCCATTGGCCATTTCCACCGTGTAGGTTTCATTTAGCTTTTGGGGCAGTTGTTTTAATAAATGCTTAAACTTGTTGCTTACAAAGCTTCGCTCCGCTCCGGTGTCAAATAAGATGCATGCATAAGCGTGGTTTAAGGGAAACGTACCGGTAACAACAGAGGGGTCTTGAATGGCCTCACCCTGACCCATGGTCAACATCCTTCCTGTCCCTCATTTCTTAAATTGTTGTTGTTAGGATAGTCTCGGCGGATGTGTCCAGTCTTCCCACATCCGAAGCAAGTGTGGCTAGGCCCTGCGTTATTGCCGCTGGCATGGGTGTTGTTGTTGTTGCGATGGTTGTTGTTGTTGGTTCCCTGATTTTGGTTCTGGGGAGGGTAAGCCTTGCAGTACTTTGCAGTGTGTCCCCTTCGGTTGCAACTGGTGCACTGAAAATCCTTGCATTCTCCATAGTGATGGAAACTGCACTTGTTGCATTTGGGAAGATTACCGGAATAAGGTCTGGAAGCATTTGAAGTGGCTGAGGTTGGAGCATGTGGTGCGGCTGGAACCGTTGCAGTAACAGCATTAACCGCCACTGTTTGCTGCTTCTTGGAGGTGTCGGGGCCCTGGCGCCCCTTCCTCTTATTGTTCTTTCCCCTCTTGCCATCACTTTCCTTCGTCTTCTCAGTCTCCACTGGCTTCTCTCCCTTCTTGTTGTTATGGTCATACAACCTTTTTGCCAATCTTTTCGCACTGTCAAATGTTTCGGGGTTTGCAGCTATCACATTCCCTTGAATTGGTGATGTGAGTCCCCAGATGAATCGCTCAATCTTCTTTCCTTCCGAGGTGATCATACCCGGGCACAGCAGAGATAGTTCGCTAAATCTCGATATGTAGGCATCGATATTTGCGTTCTGCACAGTGAGGTTCCATAGCTCTTGCTCCATCTTCTGTATTTCGCCTCGTGGGCAGTACTCAGCCATTAACATTTCTTTCATCTCTGTCCACGGCATAGAGTTGGCTACAGGGAGCGTCATGGATTCTACATGTCCGTTCCACCAGGTGAGCGCTTGATCCACAAAAGTGCAGGCCGCGAACTTCACCTTCATGTGCTCAGGGCAGTCGCATATCTCGAATACCGACTCCACCTTTTCGATCCATCGCTTCAGAGTGATCACCCCTCCAGTTCCATTAAAAGTTCGTGGTTTGGCGGTTGTGAAGTCCTTGTAGGTACATGTCTTGGTGGGTCCTTGATTCATTCCGTTGTTCGAACTTCCGGCTCCTTGCCCATTGACTCCTCCATTGTTCCCTTGTTGAATTTGCGCAATCGCTGCAGTGACTGCTGCAGATACAGCTGCCTGGAAAGCGGCTGAGTCAACTTCAGGTGGGGTTGGTCTTGGGTTTCCGCGAGCAGGTCGGGGAGGCATCTTTCTGTCACAATACGGAAAGATGTTGAGGGTATGTTGTTTCTGTGAGGTCGTGATCCTACTGACTAGGTGCATGGTACGAACTTAAACACTACTACCATTGACCAATCAATAATAATTTCTCAACACATAGCAATTTGCAATATCGTAATAAAACATGTAAAAATTTATTAATATTATCCGCATTTCATGAAAATTTTGCTCGTAAGAGCATACATGAGTAATACTAGTTCGACAGCATAACGACTCTATGAGTAGTGTAGTCACTTAAACATAGAGTCGGAGTACATAGCATATTTCCTAACGACCTACTATGATAAGTCTATCCCTAACCGCGATGAGCTGCGTCCGGAGGTGGTGCCAAGGACGTGGATGCTCCCTGAAGACGAGCCACCAAGCGATCTGCGTGCCGGAGTCGAGACTCCCACCGAACCTGCCTCATGTGAAACTCTCGAAGGACGTCACGCGTCTCCTGCTCCGCACGCTTGACCCTAGTCCTTAACTGGCGCACCTGATCAGCAGTGTCCTGGGCAAGGTCGCCCGTATTCCGCAACCGTTTCACCATGACTGGAAGGGCTCGATCAGCCGGTCCTCCGTCCCTCAGGTCAAAGAACTCGCGTGACATGCCGTACGGGGGTCGCTGTCCCTGCTGTCTGCTCCATCTCCAAAGATCAATACCCCAGGGCGGTGTAGGACCAGTGGGGCCTACGCGATAGGCAGGCACTCTGATCGGGTAAGGGGGTTGATGACTTCGGACTCCGCATCCGAATCACCCCCTTCACTATCATCAGCATCCTCCTCGAGGCTTCCTTCATCTTCCTCTGATTCAGCAGGCTCGCCATCAACTTCGGCCTCCGGTTCCCCGTCAGATTCCTCTTCGGGGTCTTCCTCGGGCTCCTCCTCAGGCTCTTCCTCGGGCTCCTCCTCTAGCCATCCGTTGTTCCCCTGGTTAGGGAAGTAGGGGTCTCCAGGGTGGTGAAAACCAGCCATGCGGTCTGCGAGAGTGCGTAATTATGCTAACGTTATTCCTAGGATGCTACAATTATCGCATAGATCAAGTAGGCGTTCTCTTTTCGGTGGTAGGGATATAGTTTTAGATTCCCTAGAAATCCCGATCTCATCAGGACGTGTGTTAGTTTTACTTTGGAGAGAATGTAGTTGATCAGGCTACATTCACTCCTTGGTATCACTAAGAACAGTCCCGAATCAACCGAGACACTAGTATTATTTTTGTTTGGTTCGTCGTTATGTTCCTATTCCTAGTGCAAGAAAGGGTGTTTTATTTACTTGTTTTGTTCAGAGTTATGTTAGTCCCTCTTTTTGGTTTATAGTTGCATATCCATGTGTGGCTAGATATGCTAGTTCACTATAAACAAAGCTCTGATACCAACCTGTCACACCCCCGAACCAGACGGCGGAAACGTCCGGGGGCTGTCGTGACTCAATTGAATACCATCACAATGAATATACATGAAACATAACATTATACATCACCAACATTTGGAATGATACAACTAGTAGCGTTTACATCCATTACATTGTTCCAAAACATTACTTTCTCAAAAATAACTGTTCGATACAAAATTAAACCACAGCAAAACGTCATAGAGTACAATTCATCCTTCACTTTATCTGTTACCTGAGAATACAAGTATTTTGAAAAACGTCAACATGTGAAATGTTGGTGAGTTCATAAGTAATGTTTAAAATCCAATGTTTGTAATGTCTTGAAAAACCACCAGAAAATCCGATATTTTCTGAAAATAGTATAGTCAAAAAGGTGTGAAGATCCATAGGTATGCTTGTTTGTTTCTATACTTGTAAAAATTGTTCATTTAAAATTGTGTGCATTCCGAATCCGTATGTATTGAAATACCCTAGGAAAACCCGATGTTTTCCTAATTCTTTGAATTACATGAATGTACATTGAAACAATTGCAACGCGTGGAATTATCAGTACCAGGCGACGTTGGATTATTTTTGAGCATGATTATTTGCTACAAACACACGTTACACAAACGACTAGTCTATAGCAATACTAACGATCCCGTAGGCGTCGTCCGTACTAATAATGTTATCCAACCGCCCTGACTACGTGTAGTCCCACACCCGAAGAGAACGAGGACACGAAGGCCTCGATGACTCCATTAGCCGGTTGGGGATAAAAAGGTACGAGGGGTCCCAGACCCGCCTCGCATGAAAAGGTAGACTCTACTAGCAATACCAAAGGACCCTTGGGGACCATTAGTATACAAGCCATTGAAAGTCCTTTTACGTTATGTCGGATCGGTAAAACCCAACACTTCGTAAGATAGAGGTCTTCGGGCCTTAAGATCAGGTCATTGGGCTAGCTAGGCTCAACAGCCAAGATTTTACACTTTTGAGGCCCAAAGATGGTGCGTAGACGTCTGTGCACACTCGCATGTATATTGAATTCCCAAACGTTATTAGTTATGAATCGTAATGTCGTAGTGTCATAGTGTCGTCGTGTTAGTAGTTTCGGATTTTTATTGGTTCGAGACCGAACCAATTCGTTTAACAACGACTTTTGGTGTTGTAATGTATTGTATTTCGTCGATAGTCGTGGTACCATCATTTGGTCAAATTGCATGTATTGAATTAGCCTTGAAAATTTTCTGTTTTCAGCCCCTCCTTGTTTGTAAAAATTTACTTTTTCAACCCTTTATTTAAATACTTTCCGGTTTGGTCCTTAAATCAATTTTCTTGACATTTTAATACCAAAAATTATTGAAATAAATATTTTCCAGCATATTTTTCCTAGAAAACAGCTTAAAGTCCATGAAATTTCAGTTTTCTCGGTTATAACCCTTCTTTTTCGCAAGTTTGACAATTTTGGCCCAAATTGTAAAATTTTGCAACTTTAGTCCCTTTTAAATTTAAAAAGCATTTTAAACCTTTGAAAAGGACTTGGATCACTTATAGTCCACTGTTTTACAGAAAAACACAGTTTTGGCCCTCCAAAACAGAAAATTTCGCATAATGGGCCTCATTGGGCCAAAAATGTCATTTTTAGCCCATTAAGCTTGAAATTTATGTTTTTAATCCTCTAAATGAGTATATTTCCAGAAATTGTTTTATTGAAACTGTTTTGACACAGTTCATCCATCAGAATTCGTGATTTGTCAATTTGGGCCCTTAATTTTTGTATTTTTCACATTTTAGGTCCAAAAATTGTGTTTTTAGTCCAAAGAAATTATTACTAAACCACTTAGCTAATTTTCTAGAGACACTTAGTATGTAGAAATATAGTAGAGGCTAAAATCATTTAACATAAGGTAAATCTCGGTTTTGAGGAGTTTTATGGCTAAATCCAACATTATAACTCACAAAAGCACACATATAAGCATGGAAATCATACAAAGCATACAAAACACATATAGATCTACACTTTCACTTGTATTCCCCCCCCCCCCCCCCCCCCCAAAAAAAAAAAAAAAACTCATGAAAACAGAAAATAGGGGGTATGAAGCTCACCTTGAGTTGTAGTTTTGGTTTTGAAGAGAGAAAAGAAGAACATTTCGATCCTAGCAAGTCTCCTTGGTAGATCTCGAGTTTAGTGACTTCTAAGGTGCATGATCACAAGTTGGAATAGATTTAGAAGAGATTTTTGATGAAATGAAGTAGCTAGATCATGGATTAGTCATCAACTTACCTTAGATGATGTGTTTGTGGGAAAAACCTCCTTGAAAAGCTCTTGATTCTCGAAACTTTTGAAGAAGGAGGAAGGAGATGTCCTTCAAGACTTAGAGAGAATGAAATGGATTTTTGTGAGTGTGTGTGTGTTGTGTTCGGCCGAGAGCAAGAAGAGAGAGGAGAGGAGGTGACCTTTGAAGTGCTATGCATGGAGATATGGGATGAGTTGCATGGATATCCAAAAGGCAATATTGAAGTGGCAAGACAAAGTCAACTCTCATCTTATCCTTGGGTTTGGGCCTTGGGTCGAGATTTTTGGAAGGAAAAAGGGGAAATTTGGGCTTTAATGCCCACAAGCCCATGTGTATATTAAGTTGGGTGAGTTTTAACCTAAAAAAAATTATAATATGATTCTTACACTTTGTTGGGCTAGTTTAGGTTAATCATGGTTCAAAATTTTGAATTTATTTCATTCTAGGCCCAATATAGCCCAAAATGTTGAAACAAATAGATGTGGGTCCAATTAGAGCCCATTTAAGAGTTCTAAACTCAAGATAGTCAAATTGGAAGTTTATTGGTCCATTAGGCCCAATAAGGAAGTTCTAGTCCAAAATGCACCTAAATAAGAACTTCTAGGGTTTCCAATTGCTTGTTGACTATTTGTAATGCTTGTATGGTGTATTTGATTGAAATTTTGTTGTCGCAATCATAGGTGTTACACATGTTCTTAAGCTTTTGATTCACTTTAGCTTGAGTGTATAGTTTACAAGACACAAAATTTCCAGTTGTGACATTTTATCCCAAACTTAGCCTTTGTGAGCAGGAGGTACTCCAAGACATTTGAGTTGTCCTTTTAGAGGTTTTTTGGGGTGTTAAGTCACAAAGTTGGGTCCTTGGTCACCAGTTTTCCCCCATGCAAGTGCTAGATGGTCTTAACGGGTTAAGAGACTAGGGTTTTCGGTTTTAAGGACTTAATAAACATGTTAGGCCATAAAGTTGGAAATTTTATGGCTTAGGACATCTTATGTGACATAGATATGAAGTTTGAATGTGGATGCTTAAGGGATTAAGCACATGGTTAAGAAGTTGGCAAGTAACCTCGTACGCAGGGAGTACTGAAGGGTACGCTGAGCGTACGAGGTCAGCGCCCCATCCTTTGGTCAACTACAAGGTATGCTCCACGTACATGACAAGTACGCCGCGGGTACTGACTGCATCACCTCAGTTGAATTTGACCTGGTTTGACCTTGGTGTATTTTAGGTACTCAAATGTTGGTCTGAGTTTTGGTGGTTTTAATTGTAAATGTTATCGGTATTGTGGGTTTCAGAGTATCATGTAAGTTCATCTTTTCGTCTGTTTGTGAGGTAAGTCTTCTTACCACCTTAAGTTGGACGAAGGCATCAAAGGCTGGCCCACTCCATTGAATGAGTAGAACTGTATGTTATCATATGATTCTATTTTTTATACTTGGATGATTTACTCATTAAGCTATATGGGCTCGAAGTCATTACAGACTCAGGTTTGATACGGACCCGAGGGTTCATTCGGACCTGACATAGCTATATGTTGTATTTTAGGTTGATACAAACCTGGGGGTTGATATGTACCTGACATAGCCACGTGCTATTATTTGATATTTTTTTGTATGTGGTAATTTGGGAACCTCACTAAGCTTTATTCTTACAGTTTGTGTTCATGGTTTCAAGTACTTCCAATTCTAAAGGGAAGGGCTCGACGTGATAGCACAACATCCTCCCCACAAGATTTCCACACTGAATGTTTTGTACTCTGATGTTTTGGAATATTATAATAAACAATGACTTTTGATACAATCAATGGATGAAAATTTAAGTTATATTAAATGAAAATTTTTGGCACTGTTTTTGGATCGTTACAAGTTGGTATCAGAGCCTTGATTTGAGGAATTCGGGCATTCTCAAGAGTGTCAGAACCCAAACTGAGGAAATGATAATTGTTTCAACAAAACAAAAAGAAATTGATTTTTTGGAAAATATTCTCTTAAGTAAAAAGGGGGAGTGCAATGCGTGCAATCATCCGAGATCAAGTAAGTGTTTCCTAAGTTACCCATACTTATGTATTTTGATGAGTATGCTTGATATGTGAATTCCATGCTATATTAGGGCTAAGGATACCTTTAAGAATCATATAGTAGAATTTCCTAATATGTGTGTGCCTTATAGCTCAATAGTACTTGATGCTTGAATTGATATCAAATCTATTAATTTTTATGTGTATGGTTTCAAAGTTGTATATGATTAGGATTGTATAGCCCTAGAAGGATCGGTTTAACCTCATTTCTTGTTTCTTGTTTGGGTGTGAGCTTAGGTTAGAACCCCCGTTCAACAGTCTATATGATCCTAATTTGTGTACAACTTGCATGCATAGGGCTACCAACAATGTTGATCGAGATTCTTGGTACTGCTAGTGGTGAGGCTTTAGGGTTCTTAGAAGAGTCTAGGGTATGTATGTTGTGTAGCATAGATTTGTTCTTGTTTGTATTATGGTAACTTTGAGGAATCAGGATATATGTTGAGAAAGGTACAGATAGGTGTGGAAGTTAGTATTGGGCTTGTACTACTGGAAGCACTAGACCTATACCTGAGACAAGTGTAGATTTGTAGACAACAAGGGTACATGTGTGTTATGAGATTCCATCGAGTGTTTGCTGATTGTTTATATCTCTATGTTTCAGTTTGAGGATGGTGGTCACACGTTTGGGATTGGGAGGTACTGGTTCTGGCACTGGATTAGAACCAATTGACGAGAGGTAGAGTGAGCTTATTGCGGCTGAGGTTACTCGTGGTATTCTTAACCCTGCCCCCGTGATTTTCGGTACTGTGAAGGAAGGGATCTTAGAGCTCATGGACTAGTGGGTCAGGACCTTTTGAGCCGATATTATTGTAAGGCAAGTTGGGGAACGAGCTCCCTCATTTCAGAAGTTTAAGGCATGTGGATCTCTTGAGTTCCTTAGGTCTAAGGAACCCATCGCTAGCCTTCACTGGATCTCTGACATAGAGAATGCCCAGTGAAAACTTTTTCTCCTTGAGGGGGAATAGATGGGATTTGGATCCTGCCTGTTGAGGGACAGGGCACGAGATTGGTGGGAGGAGGTTACCCGAGTTGTTGGGACAGGTCGGTGGCCGTAATGACCTGGGAGGACTTTGTGCAGAGATTTTAGAAAGATTGTACACCGAATTTCAAGGTGTAGCAGTTGGAGAGGGAGTTCCGTGACCTTTGCCAAACCACCGAGAGTGTGGAGGAGATCACCGCTAAGTTTCGTGAGAGGGCCCTGTTGGGTCCGCGGTACGCTACGAATGAGGTGAAGAAGAAGACTAGGTACCATGACATGTTGAGAGATGACATCAGGGAATTTGTGATTTTTTTAGGTTTCAAGACACTGAATGATATGATTGAGAGGGACCATGAGTAGGAGATTGACCGTAGCTTCGAACGAAGTGCAAGCCAGAGTAGGAACATATTGTGGTGGGCCAGAGTAAGAAGCACAAGGCTTTTGATTCACATTCTGGGGGCCAACAGGGTGGGGGGCCGCTGCGGCAAGTGTGGCCAACAACATAGTGGGGCATGTCGGTCAGCAGGTTCAGGTTGTTATAGGTGTGGGGTCACTGTTCATATGAGTAGCGATTGCCCCCGGAGTGCATTGATTTGCTTTCATTATAATCAGACCAGCCATAAAAGGCCGATTTCCTGATATTAACAGGGAGAATGGTTGCGGTGCCTGCGCCAACCATGTCCAGAATCACTGATGGTCGCCATGGCAAGGCAGGGATCCTTGTGATGAGGAACAGGGCATTTCCCTTAACCACCGATGAGGTATGCGCAACCCCAGATGTGGTTATGGGTAGGCCTAGCAATTGGGTTGGGTTCGGGTTAGCAGGTTGGCGGGTTGGAATTCAGAAACTCAACCCAACCTATATAATATATGTGTTAGCGGGTTGGAAACATCAACCCAACCCAACCCACATAACCCGTATAAGTATATGGGTTGGCGGGTTCACGTGTCAAATGCTACCATTGAAATGAGAACACAAAGTATATCCATAACTAATTTAGCTAATTCAGGATACCTATATTCTTGGTATTTCTAAAACTCAAGCATGTTAATGGAAGAAGTTCTTTTAACTCTTGGCTAAAAAAGGTATACATGCAATTGACTTGTGGTGTTGGAACCTGAATCGTGATTATCATATTCGTCAAACTCCTATAATATATATATATATATATATATATATATATATATATATATATATATATATATATATATATATATATAACGAATTAGTAATTTAGTATATTTTGAAAACTAAACAACTATAAAAGCAAATTTAATAGTAATTAGAAAATATGATTTACCTCAAAAATGTTGTTTTGACTAGACTCTCCCCTAACATTAATTAGTCTAATGTTGTCGTTGCTCCATTGATGTGATGTCGAGTCGGATGTTGTTGCATTTTTTGAAGCTTGCACATATTCATCATAAAGTTCATAAAGGGCACTCTCAATAGCCTTAAATTATGATGAACCTTTTCCATAGAGTTTTTTATAGAAAAATTCAATAAACGACAACTTATATCTAGGATCAAACACCACGGGTATAGCTCTCAGAACATTCAAATCAGCCCAATATTTGTTGAGCTTATTCCACATTTGGGTAGCTATTTTTTTCATATACTCATCGGGATTTTTCTTCTCTTCAACCAACATCAAATGTATTCCAAATATTTGAGGGAAATACAAATTTGAAGTAGGATAAAGTGATCCTGAAAACTGAAGAGTTACGTCATAAAACACATTCAGAAATCTACACATTTTCTCAACTCTTTCCCATTCATCAGAGGACGAGCAATCATGAAAGTTAAAATCACTCAAACTAAGATGCGAAAAGGCTAGTCGATAATAAAGTGCACACGAATGCATCATATAAGTAGAATTCCACCTAGTAGGAACATCTTACATCAAATCCTTTTTGGAGTCAAAAAGATTTTGTGAGCAACATTAATAAAACCTTGTTTTTCTTATTGAAGATCCTTTGACATACTTCACACATTCTCTAACTTTTTCCACAACAACATCGATTTGTTTCAACCCATCTTGAACAATCAAATTGAGAATATGGGCACAACATCTCAGATGGAACAACTTACCATCATATACTATAGAATTCATCAAACGTAATTGATTCTTAAGCAATCCAAAGAAAACATCATTAGAGGAAGCATTATCTAAAGTGATAGAAAACAACTTCCTTTCAATTCCGCAACTTTTGATCAAGCCACTAAGCTTTTCAGCAATAGCAACACCAATATGAGGAAGAGGGAATTCAGAAAAATTTAAAATCCTCTTTTGTAAGACCTACTTGCTATCAACATAATGGGTAGTCAAACTTAAATAACCATCTGTAACAATTGATGTCCAAGCATCATAAGTTAAGCATATTCTACTTGGGCATTTATAAAATAGTGGGTAAAACAAGTTAGAATCAGTATCACTACTCGATTACAAGAATCAATCACCACACAGAAATCAAAATCATATTTTCATTTAACATAGTGGGTAAAAGATATCCAATGTGGAAGAATTATATCTTCCTGTAGTTGATATAATGATAGATAGTTGTAACATTCAAATCAGAATTATATTTTGCTTTAGCCGATATGCACTCCAAATGTGGAAGAAATTTCAAATTGGAATTATATCTAGTGGTAATTATGTAATTTACTAATCTATAGATTGTATTAGTGTATACTGTAGTCTGTAGATTGTTACTAACCGTAGAGAGAAAGGAAGGTAGGTTTAACGTCAAATGCTCGATGAGTGATTGAATCGCGAGTGCGAACTACGATGACGATGTCACGATGACCGTTGAGCAGATGAGGAGCGGGTGAGGACTAAGGAGCAGCCTGAATGCCCGATGAGTAATTGATTCGTGAGTTCATCATGTTTCTTGATCTTCCTTCGAAGATCAGTCCTTATCCTTCATTCGTGAATGTGGAGACTGGAGGAGGCTGGAAAGTCGAAAGAGACGCGTTTTTTATTAGGGCACGCAATGGATGTTGGATGCACAAGGAGTCAAGGATGGATGACTGGATCATGAGCCACAAGCCCACAAATGATAACCATAAATAATATCCATCTTAACTAAAGGGTTATATTCAATTTTCGATTCTCTTCTTGAAGCCTTTTCATAAAGCTTAACATGCGTAGAGCTACTGGAGTATAACATATACACATTTCCTTATCAAACCAACCAATAAACCTATATTTTGGGCCTGTAAAGCTAAAATTCAAACATCATTTCATCATTCTCAACTAACGGTTTGGGTGAAAAAAAAAATTCTAGAGCACTTTACCTTATTTATAGATGTATACAATCATCTTCCTAGTTTGTTATCAATCCACTAAGTATTGTGTAACAAAATTTGAAGGGAAAAATACACCCATGGTGCAAGGCATGTGGCGCGTCCTAACAAACAAAATGCTGAGTTTTGAGCATTCTAACACTCTTATGGTGTACATGCAACCTTAGAAACCTTGGATCTATGTTTTCTCTGTTATGCATGCAAACTTTCATTTTTCCAAGGTTTCATCCTAACTAGCATATCATGGGGTATATGTAATACAAAAAACTAGTAGAATGACATACCTTTCTTATAGATTTCATTCCTTAAGACTTTGTGAGCCTAACACCCTAAATGTGATGCCTCAAATGCTTCACACAGCACCACCAACAATTGAATTAACTTGAGAGAAGATTATTATGCACCAAAATTGGCTAGCCCTCACTTGTATCACTTAAGTGCTGATTTTGCTAGGATGAGGCTTCATTATATAGTGTGTACACTAGGGTTACACCATAAATAACTCATAACTTCCACATTCCTCATGATCCATGGGCTTAACCTCCATGGAGCATCCATGGGTCACCACATGGGTTTAGCCCAATCATGAAGAACTATGGATCATAAGCCCACTATCTAAGAATGAATGATTTACCAAATCAATCTCATTTATTTAATTAGTCTTTTTTTATCACAAAATTAATTCCAAATTAATTCTTGATCAATAATAATTAAATAATTCATATTAATATATTAGAACCTATAATATATTAATAAATCATAAATATCCTCTTCTCACGAAAGTCTATTCAAATTGTTCCGATGCCATGCAGCCCAAATGGACCATACCAAATCGGATCAAATATAGTTATGGACTTAGACACATTATCCGACACAAAACAAACGATGTGTTTCTGCAAGGACTATTTTATGTAACAAAATTTAAAGGAAGGATTGTGAGAGTAAAAAATTAATAATTTAGAGAGTAAGCACAAGTAATATCAAACAACAAGGACCATTTGTGTAACTTACTTTGAAAAACAATACTCTCATATTTGAAATAGAATAAATTACAGAAATAGTCCGTGTGGTTTGGTTGAATTCTGAGAATTTGGCCCTTAAGTTTAAATTTTAATAGTTTACATCCCTATATTTTAGAAAAATTGCATTGTAGGTCCTTGGTTCATATAAAATAATCAAAATACATTTCTTTCTTTTCTATTTTTCTTTTACATATATATATATATATATATATATATATATATATATATATATATATATATATATATATATATATATATATATATATTGTTTTTTATCTTTATTTTAATAGATTAATATAGATTATCTATAAAATTATTTTTATTTTTTTAAATCAATTACCTAAATTATATAAAATCATATTATTATTATTATTATTATTATTATTATTATTATTATTATTATTATTTACTTATTTTACTTTATTTATTTATCTTTTCTATGGTTTAAAATCTTATAATATTTTTAACTATTTATTTAAATATATTTTTTAAAAGTTTTTTTTTTGATGTTTTGTTCGTTTAAATTATATAATGATTTTTTAAACTTTTTATCGAATAAACAATTAAAGCAATAACTCCAACAATTATCAGTATATTAATAAAATTATTTATTTTTTGTTTTTTTCTCTTTCTTTTCACTATATATATATATATATATATATATATATATATATATATATGTGTGTGTGTGTGTGTGTTTGTGTGTGTTTGTGTGTGTGTATGTATGTATGTTTGTGTGTGTGTGTGTTCATGTTTGTTTGTTTAACAAACTATCTTCTTCATGTTCGTTTGTTTATGGCTGTGAACATACAAAATGAACATAAACGAGCGAACATAAACGAACAAAAATAACAAACACAATTAAACATAAATGAACACATAATATGGTAATATAATAATAAAAACTGAACTTAAATGAATATAAATAAATTAAACGAACGGACATAAATGAGCATAAATGAACATTGTAAACAAATGTTTACAAACATTAATGAACGAATGAGACCATTATTCATGTTCATTTGTCTAACTAAACGATTGATAATTTTCGTTCATATTCATACAGTTATTAATTAAACAAACATAAAAGAACTTTCCGTCAGAAGGTTCACGAACGTTACCGAACGTTCAGTTCGTTTACAACCATACATATAAGTGAATGGTGTAAATATAAAACACATAAAAAACATCATTAATTAATTCTATTGGACGAACATAATGTCAAAAAAAAAAAAAAAACATTAAAAATATATTTAAATAAAACCTCAAAAATTAAAAGATTTTCAACCCACAAAAACAAAGATAAATAAATAAAGCAAAAAATAAATAAATAAACAATAATAATAATAATAATAATGATAATAATAATAATAATAATATGATTTTATATCATTTAGATAATTGATTTAAAAAATAAAAATAATGTTATAAATATATAGGTTTAGGTTCTATGAAAAGCAAAAAACCTTTAAAAAACCTAAAATTCATAAAAATGCATTAAAAAAAATACTTAGGCATCACAAAATTGTTTTTTTTTTTTTTTTTTTTTTTTTTTTTTTTTTTTTTTTTTGACTTTAAATAACTAAAAAATCGCATCTTTTTTATTGAAACTTGCTGATTTTTTTTTGAAAAAAACAAAAACACCAAAAAAATCGATTTTTTATTTTTTTTATAGCGAATTTTTAAAAAAAAAAACGTAGGGATTTTTTGGTATATAAAATAAAAAAAAAAGTTTGTGATATCTAAGTATTTTTTTATTTATTTTTTTAATTTTTAGGGATTTTTATTATATATATATATATATATATATATATATATATATATATATATATATATATATATATATATTAAAGAAAAAGAAAAGAAAATTGGTATTTTGGTATTTTTATATAGACCAAGGACCTATAATTTTTACAAACCACAATCATATAACCTATCAAATTTTAAATTTAAATACCAAAACTTAGAATTCCATCAATTAATAAGGAACATTTTTATAATTTACTCTTTGAAATAGTTAAGATAATAATTTCAAAAACAATAAAAAGTTTTATTTTTAAGTTAATTAATATTAACAATAGTTTTAAAAGTTAAAAAAATATTAAATTGTAAATATATTTAATTTATTCCCATAGCATCGGTGGGTAGATGCTATTCGGGTATTATGATTTTTTTAAGAAAAAATGTCTATCTAAGGTAATTTATCATAGCTATACTTAAAAAATAATGACAAGTCCAAAACTTAGTTTATATTATTTTTACACACAACTGTAAAAGCTATTGGCAAGATATAATTTTAGTATATGTATATTTTATCATATATTTAAAATAATTGTAAATATTATATCAAACTAATGTAATAATAAAAAATTTACTAATTTATCACAATGAAATAATTATTTTTGATAACTTATTTTTATTAATATTTTAACTACGTAATTATATTATGTAAAATGAATAAATATTTTGTCTTTTATATTACATTGCATACACATGAAATGTGAAATTTTAAAAACAATTACGTGCCTACAACATCTATAGCATACTATACTTATAAATGAGATATTTTTCATATCATGTAATGCATATGAAAACCCAGATACAAATTTTCAAGCACCTCATATATTTGAAACTTCCATACATTTTCACCTTTAAAGTAATTAATCAAACATCCTGAAAGATTTTATAACTTATATAATATGTTTAATAAAATATTAATTGATAGTGTATTATAAAAATATCATTCTTTTTGAATAGACACACAAATACAAATTATCCATAAAATGAATAAAGAAAACAAGTTGAAATGTTTTGTATTGGTTTGAGGGCTTTGTATCATTTTTTGAGCCATGTTATTATATGAAAGTTTTTAATTTGTAAGTTTGTTATATACTAATTCTTTTTTTTTTCTTGATTTAAGTATTTTTTTAAGACAATCATTGTATGTTGTGGTTGAAACTTTAATGTAAATTAAGTTATATTCATGTTATCGATCATATCTTATGGAAAGTGATATAGATAATATTTAATTAAATATTATATATATATATATATATATATATATATATATGTGTGTGTGTGTGTGTGTGTGTGTGTTAGAAATATTGAAATAAGGTTATGGAAATCTAGATAACAAAACAGGAATTGTGTAATCACATTCCTTGTTTGATATTTCGACCCTATATGCCTTGGGTATCATGAAATCCAAACTTAGGATAATTCCTGATGCAACAATTCTAATTTTAGGCATAAAATCAGAATCAATTTTAGAAGAAGATGAAGAAGGAAGTGTTTCCCGGTTTTCTGTGTTCCAAAGGAGTCGTTATTTTCCCGGATTTATCCACTCAACGGATAAATGAGAACAGTTTGCATCTTTCAGAAAAGACAGATTTGTCCCTGAATTTGCATTTTTCAAGAATGACAGATTAGTCCTTGTACTTAGATTAGGGTTCGGTACTAAAAATGTTTAGTACCAAACCCCAACTTGACACAGTAGATTAGGGTTCAGTACTAACAATGTTTAGTAATTATAAGTGTGCACTACCACACCTCCTAACTTATATTATAACTAAAACATTATTCTTGAAACACTTGTTACATCCATTACACTAAAATATATTTGGTGATATAAAATTACCACCAATCCTCCCCTATTTTAGTGTAACCTTGAATTAAAAAACTTAAAAACAAAAGAAATGAAACTAATGCTTAAATGAAAATATCGATACAATTGAATTTTCATGTTAGTATACTACACATTTCAAACATTCGAGAAATCAAGGTATCTTAAAGATTGAACCCATCAACTCGTTTGAATATCTGAAGATAATATACACATTAGTTTTACAATTATCTAAAACAAAATAACTTGACACTAATTATAAAGCCGTGTGTCCCAATCCATTCTTGATCGTATAAAAGCCAAGTCCCAAGCTCTTTGAAGTACGACTATACTTCACGATTATATATGTGATTCTTTTATTCATGTACATGTATACATTTTATCAAAAGAATCATTAAGAAATCAAATTCATCCTGGTCTCTACAGGTTCAAACACACGTACCTTGGGATGTTTTAATGTGTGTTTCAATTCATATAAATAAGCTTTCCTCATTGAATTCAACCCCTAGCATTGTATTAGAGGGGAATTGGGTGTCTCATTCATAAGAATTTATAAGGACTTTAAGCCAATCCGTATAACAGACTTGTGCACTAAGTCTCGCGCCAAACTCTTAGTGAGATGGTCCGCCAAATTTTGTTGTGATTTTACAAACTCAATCGAAATCACACCATCCATGATTAGATTTCTAATCATCCCATGTCTAACATCAATGTGTCTCGATTTACCATTATAAACTTGACTACAAGCTTTACTCAAAGTAGAAACACTATCACATCGGATAGATAATGGCAAAATCGATTTCCTCCACAATGGAATTTCATAAATCAAATTCTTTAACCATTCCGATTCGTTGCTTGCAGCAACAAATGCAATAAACTCAGATTCCATTGTTGAACTTGTTATACAAGATTGCTTTTTAGATGCCCATGATATAGCACCTCCACAAAGAAAGAATACCCAACCAATTATAGAAGAGTGATCTTCTCTATTGGATATCCAACTTGCATTAGAATATCCTTCCAAGACCGAAGGAAATCTAGAATAACACAAACAATAATCCTTGGTTCCTTTCAAATACTTGAAAACACGATGAACCGCTTGCCAATGTTGAGTACTAGGATTATGAGTAAATCTACTCAATCTTCCTAATGCAAAAGCTATATCTGGACGGGTGCTAGTCATATCATACATCAAAGAATCATTATCTTGCGAGTACTCAAGTTGAGAAACTGATCTGCCTCTATTAGGCATCAACCTTGTAACACCCCAAAAATACAAGCCAAAAATTTCATTTTTGAAAACATAAGTTTAGCAAAACATTCGAATAAAAACGTTAACTGATCATAATATTTTAGTAAGATATCACATGTCTGGAAAACATTTCATGAAACATAATGTCAGAGTACAATTCCCCAGGAAGATCTCATGATGCGGAAAACGAAGCATGTGTGTGTGATGGGCCGCTACCGTGCCAGCTCCTTCCCCTTCGAAGAAGAGGTACCTAAAACCAAAATTGAAAAATGTAAGCACGAAGGTTAGTGAGTTCCCCCAAACTACCACATATCATACAATCACATAACATGCATATATCGTCAGGCATATCTGGGTGCCCGACCTACCCCTTCGGTCCTCTCGACCGGATACTGTCTAGCATAACTGGGAGCTTGCCTCCCCTTCGGTCCTCTCGACCAGATACGGACTACCATATCTGGGTGCTGGTCTCCCCCTTCGGTTCTCTCGACTGGATACTGGGGACTATTTCACCCCTACTACTACCACATAACACATATATCTCGTAATCTATCTAGCATGGCTGGGCATGACCACCCCTTCGGCCCTATCGACTGGTAATCTGGGGACTATCTCCCTCTATTGTCACTAGCACATAGCAGCATATCATACTAGCACATAAACATATCACAGGTAGTAGCAACCTTAGATGAATATCACAGAGACAATCATCCATCATACAACTCCTACTGGTGGGCCGACATTGTGGCCGTAGACCCACCGCTACTGGAAGGTAACTCGCCTCATAGTAGTTGCTGATCTGTGTGGGAATAGTTTGTCTGTCTGCTGCTGCTCCGGAAATCCTCCGGCTGTAATTCCCACCAAACACTTAGTCAAATACTGCTAACCGCCCTCAGGGTAAATTGCCCATTGACCCTTAACAAGTCATGAGCCAAGTCACAGTCAACTGCCAGTTGACCAGACTCACCGAGTTGGCTTGCCGACTCGCCGAGTCCCTTTCTCTATACCCAAGTCTAATAGTCCTTCATCCTACTCGCCGAGTCGTATGAACAACTCACCGAGTTCGCCATCATCCGAAGAACACTCTAAGCTGTGAGTCGCCGAGTTGTATGAACAACTCGTCGAGTTGTTCTTGAGAAAAAAAGATTGCCATGAACTCGCCGAGTCATGGCATTGACTCGCCGAGTTACTTCATGAGTGAGTCTAGCTTCCAACTCACTAAGTCATACCCTATGACTCACTACTCCAACTCGCAGACACAAAAGGGAACAACCCTGGGACTCGCGACCCGACTCGCCAAGTCAGATGAACGACTCAACGAGTCGACCACATGCAAAAACCATACACACGATTTTTCTTGGATCCAACTCATGCCATTCATAGATCTGGGTTCCTAGGGCCTGGTTTACACGTAAAGTTTCCAACTTTACATGTAGAAACGCATAGAATGGGGATTAAGGGCGAAATAATGGCTAAGAAGGTAGATCTTGGACATTCCAGCAATTTACTCCCATAAAGGTTATAGATCTGAGCTTCTGGAGCTCAAACATGACTAGTTCTAGCGGATACTCAACCTATTACGAATTCTACTTCATGCACAAGCTTGGAAAAGGTTCAAGGAGAGCTCAAAAGGTGCTCTAATGGGGTTTTAAGCATGCAAACATAATATATTAGAGATATACCTCAGAGAACTCTGAAATAGCACCAAGATATCTGGTCTCCTTCTCCTCTTCTTGCTCTACTCTCCTTCTTCTCCCAAAAACTTCAAGGAATCACTCTAATCACTTCAATTTCACAAGAAACGAGTTAAGGTTTGATGTAGGGCACTCTGAGGGTGAAAGGGGGCGAGCTTGGGTCGTACAAGCTAGCTTAAATAGGGGGCAAATCCTTGGAATTAGGGTTTCATCAAACAACGATGACTTGCCGAGTCGCCAACTTAAGCGTGCCCCCAGACTGCATCCCTACTCGGAGAGTCGGACCTACAACTCGTCGAGTCCAACGCTAAAATGACAATTACTTAGATAAATTTTTACGTACCAGGAACCAGGTGCTACAAACTTCATGCTTAAATACATAGGGGTGCTAATGGGTGTACAATCACTATAATTGAACCGTTAGAGAATTTTCTCAATGTAATGTGATTGTGTAATAGCAAGTCCCTTGTTCACCCGTTTAATCCTTATTCCAAGGATTACATCCGCCTCCCCCAAATCCTTCATGGAAAACTTTGAAGACAATAAATTCTTTGTTGCATTAATTTGGTTTTGATCAGTGCCAAAAATCAACATATCATCTACATACAAGCAAATGATGACACCAGATCCAGATGAATCAAAACGGCTATACACACATTTGTCATATTGGTTTAAAGAAAAACCATTAGACAAAATAACTTCGTCAAAATTCAAATGCCATTGTTTAGGAGCTTGTTTAAGTCCATACAATGATTTCACAAGTCTAAAAACTTTTTGGTCATTTCCAGGAAGAACAAAACCTTCTGGTTGTTTCATATAAACTTCCTCATCAAGATCACCATTCAAAAAAGCTATTTTAACATCCATTTGATGAATAAGTAGATTGTGAATAGCTGACAAAGCAAGCAACAATCTAATGGTAGAAAGCCGTGCTACCGGCGCATACGTATCAAAATAATCGATACCAGCTTTTTATCTAAAACCTTGTATGACCAGCCGAGCCTTGAATTTATTAATGGTTCCATCTACCTTCATTTTCTTTTTGAAAATCCATTTATATCCCAAAGTCTTAGAACCAGGAGATAAATCAGATGACACCCAAACATTATTCTCCACAATGGATGACATCTCTTCATCTCGAGACTCCATAGCTTCCTTAAAAGTCTTTGGATCAGTCTCAAGAT
The DNA here is from genome assembly GCF_052625555.1 of Lactuca saligna. Taxonomy (NCBI): domain Eukaryota; kingdom Viridiplantae; phylum Streptophyta; class Magnoliopsida; order Asterales; family Asteraceae; genus Lactuca; species Lactuca saligna. The sequence continues at coordinate 194,313,858 of NC_136424.1, read as the reverse complement.
GAGTGGAATATGAGTATTGTTTCTCCACTTTAACCCTCGAACCTTCAACTAAAAATAGTTAAAAGTCATCGCCAAATTTTTTTGCGACTCGACCTCGTTTACTTTTACTAAGTTGTTGTGTTTCTGGAATTGAAACAACTTCCTTAACATCTGATTTAGGCACCTCACTTGTGCTTGGAATCAGATCCTTTGGTCTTTGAGTTGAAGAATACCGTAGCTCATCAAAAATAGCATCTCGTGATTCTATAATGGTATGAACGGAATATGCCTCATTAGGTTCTATAACATAAAACCTATAAGCTTTGGAATGTTCTGCATATCCAATAAAGATGCTGTCAATTCTTCTTTCACCCAAATTTTTCTTTTTAGGTTCGGGTAATTTTACAACTGCTCGACATCCCCAAATTCTAAAATAACCAAATTTGGTGCTTTCTTGTGCCAAAGTTCATAAGGCTTAACTTTGTTCCATTTATTAGGAACCCGATTTAGCATATAATTAGCTGTGAGCATAGCTTCACTCCAAAAGCCTTTACTTAAACCCGAAAAAGAAAGCATTGAATTTACCATTTCTTTTAAAACTTGATTTTTCCGTTCAGTAATACCATTTTGTTGTGGATTGTAAGGAGTTGTGGTTTCATGAATGATTCCAACCGATTGAAAGTATTCAGAATCTATGCACTCTCCTCCCCTATCCATCCTAAGACATTTTATCGAAATACCCAACTGTAATTCGACTTCGGTTTTATATACTTTAAACTTTTCCAAAGCCTCATTTTTGGAATGTAACAAGTACACATAACAAAACGACTTGAATCATTAATAAAAGTAACAATGTACTCTTTATTTTCCAAGGAAGGTGTAGCATGGAAATCACATAGATCACTATGAATCAATTCCAACTCTTCTGTTTTTCTATTAACATTTGGAAACAGTTGTTTCGTGATTTTAGTTAACATACAAGTTTTGCATTTTTCAGAATTAATGTCAAAAGCTGGAATCAATCCGGATTTTGACATTTTAATCATTCTTTTAACATAAACATGTCCTAATCTGCCATAACATAGTATTATCAAGATTAAATGCAGAAGTCATACAATTAGATTTGACATGTGATGCAGAACTTATTATATTTAATTTAAAAACACGATCACAATAATAACCAAATCCCACAAATATTCCACATTTAGACAACACATACTTGTTTGACTCGATAACTTGTTTATAACCCATATAATTCAACAAACCACTAGACACAAGGTTTTTTCAAACCTTTGGTGCATACAATACATCAAACAAACTAATTGTTTTTCCAGAAGTAAACGTAATACTAACAACACCAGTTCCTAAAATTGGCTTTGATCCTTCATCCGCCATGTGTAAGACAAAACCTTTATTTACTAGGTTCAACTTCATGAACGACCGTTGATCATTACACACGTGATGTGTAGAACAAGTATCAAGCCACCATGAATCTATATCAACACCCTATACAAAAGAAACTTATGGAGTTAGTAGCATAACATTGAATACTGAACTTACAAGATCAATAGTAATTTGACCTTTGGTTGCAGATTGATCATGAGACCCACTGCCACCACCATCATCTTTTCCATTACCACTTGCACCTTTGTTTCCAAGTTTCACCCGACTGTCACATTTCATATGCCCTTTCAGATGGCATCTCGAACACACATGTTCCTTGGAATCCTTGTGTTTCTTGTTGGGCTTTTTTTTGTTACCCTTATACTTACGTTTTTTTACCCTTGCCCTTGTGATTAGAATTGTCTTCTTTATCACATTCAACCATATGAACTTGGGGCTGTCCAAATTCAGATTTGCCCTTTCCAGTTCCTTTGTCATTCTCTTGATCACGAAGTCCTTCTTTGATTTTCAAATGACTCCCAAGTTGAATCAAACTTATCTCTTTCTTTCTATGTTTCAGATGGTGTTTGAAATCTTTTCATGAGGGAGGAAGTTTATCAATTAAACTTGAAACAACAAAGGATTCATCCATGGGCATGTTGTATTGTTTGAATTAACCATAAATTCATAGGATTTCATTATATTGTTCCATTACAGATCGAGAATCAACCATTTTATAATTGTTGAAATCAGAAACAATGAACTTTTTACTTGAAGCATCTTTTGCAATATATTTTGCTTCAAATGTGTTCCACAATTCACTTGTAGTTTCAATATTTTGATGAGTGTCAAAGAGGGAATCACGCATACCATTCAGAATGTGACCAAGGCAGATGTAGTTGTCATTCTCCCATTTGCTTCTCCTTCTGATTTGTTCAAGACTTGCATCTTTAACCTCTTCTAGTTTTGGAGTAGAAAGAACATAGAAAACTTTCAAAGTGGTCAACTATAAGTGCATCTTCTTTTGCCAACGTCTGAAATCTTGACCCTGGAATTTCTCCAATTTGCCAAACGAAGTATTCATGTCTTTCAATGAATTTCCAGACATCTTTTCCAAAAAACAAAAATATCAAACAAGATTGTTGGAAATATCAAAATAGGGTTATGGAAATCTGGATAACAAAACAAGAATCGTGTAATCACTTTCCTTGTTTGATATTTCGACCCTATATGCCTTGGGTATCACGAAATCCAAACTTAGGATAAATCCTGATGTAACAATTCTGATTTTAGGCACAAAATCAGAATCAATTTTAGAAGAAGATGAAGAAGGAAGCGTTTCCTGGTTTTCTGTGTTCCAAAGGAGTCGTTATTTTCCCAGATTTATCCACTCAACGGATAAATGAGAACCGTTTGCATCTTTTAGAAAAGACAGATTAATCCCTGAATTTGCATTTTTAAAGAATGTTTAGTAAATAAATACAAGTATGCACTCCCACAACTCCTAACTTGTATTAGAACTAAAACATTATTCTTGAAACACTTTTTAAATCCATTACACTAAAATATATTTGGTGACATAAAATGACCAACAATTTGTATGTGTGCGTTGCTACAAAAGTAATAATTAATAAAAAATCTTGGATATGCAATATTATTCATAATAACCATGTAAGCCTCTTTAAAATGCAAATTGTTATCCTATCGCTTTATATTTTAGTATATGTTTAACATTTTAATTATAATAATAAGTGTCTTTTGAAAGGTTTCTTTCGTTTATTAATAATAATAAATGTTTTTAAAACTAATGAACCATAATTATAAATAATAAAATCAAATTATAAAAATCATAAATATGTCATATTATCCATGCAAGTCTATTCTGAAATACAAATTGTTTATCTTATCAATTTATTATTTAGTGTATGTTTCACATTTTAATAGTAATATAAACTGTTTCTTAAAAGTATTCTTTAACTTAATAATAATAATAAGTGGTTTAAAAGTAAAGAACAATAATTTTAAATGATAATAACGTCAATTTATAAATTACATAACGTTAACAACAAATAAATTGTATTTTAATGAACTTCATTATTGAAATTAAAAAATAACCGCATAAGTAAAAATTTTAATTAATCAATCATAACCGTTGTTAAAATGTCAATGAATAATATTGTTCAAAATATTATGTCAATGTTAATGTCAATAACATAACCATTTTAAACATATATATATATATATATATATATATATATATATATATATATATATATATATATATATATATATATATATATAGCATTTTAACAATATATTTTTAACATATATTGCACAACATGCGAGAATTCGTCTAGTATACTTATAAAGGAAACATTTTCCCTTTCCCCACATTTAATTGAAAGTCTCATGTAATTTTCTTTTCACCACATTCATTTGAAATTATCATGACTTTTCAGTTTCTTTCTAATAATGATTATAAGTTAGATAATAAGGTTAAATAAATATATAAAGTGTAATCATATATAAATTAAATTTCAATATTAAAATAATATCGTTACTTCTACTTATAAAGTTATGTTTTTTTAACTATTAAGTTATTATACATAATTTATCATTTTAAAGCTAGACTTTTGAACAATTTGTATAAATTACTTAAATTATTAATTTAAATATAATATGAAAGACCGCAACTTTCGTATTTTTGAAAGATCCAAACTTTCATATTTCACATTATCATTACTCCAAAACATGCTATTTGCATATTCATAAAAACAATATTTTACATTGATATAAAAGATTTACAAACTAATGGATACAAAACTTCTATTACAAAGTGTGATATATATATATATATATATATATATATATATATATATATATATATATATATATATATATATATATATATTACATAACTACCCAGGATATTGTAATTTATACAAACATAAAAAGTAGTACAAAAGTACTATTACAAACTATTCTACATCTTTCAATAGTATGTAAACATACTAATTATTTATCACCTGCAATTGTTAAACATTGATAGGGTAAGCGGTGACGCTTAGTGAGTTCAAAAATAGATACAATATAATGTTATGCCATATATATACTTCAATGTGGTAAAGCAAAGAAAAGAAAACAAGATGTATGTGAGATCATGTGACAAGCGTTCATATCAATCAAAGACATTATTCAAAGATATTCTTTTCAATTCTTGATATACATTAATAAGGCTTTGGCCCAATTGGCATAGAAGACATGCAATTTTTGATTAACATCTTGTTAGATTTCAGGCTTATAGTCCTGTCTAACCATTTGCCAATGCCATATAATAGAAGTCATTCTCTTACGGAGACATGCTCTACATGGCCAGAGGCTACGTACCAGTACCAATGTGAATATAAGTCCTTTCACTGATCACATGGTCAAAGGTATTACAATTGCTATAAACATAGCGAATAACACGAGAAAATAACTCAAAATGATAATACTGAAAAGCACATAGCACATATAACACATAACATACAATTTTTCCTATATATTGAACTCACCTTAAGTTAACCGGGGGTTAAAATAGTAATTTGGACAGCATTTCGGCTTTAAATATGCCTTTCTATGTTGAAAACTGGGAGTTTGATTAAAAACCGGGCTCTGGGAAGGTAGGGCTTCAAAACCGAAAAGATAAAAATTTCCGGGCTTCTCGGGGGTCTCGGGACGTGTTTCAGGTTCTAAAATTGATTTTGGGGCTTCAGGGAAAGTTAATATGAAGAAAATATGGAAAGAGGGGCTAAAAGTGTCAAATTTTCAAAGTTAGTCGGAAGATCTCGCAGCTTCCTTTATATAGGGCCGAGGTTCGGAAGTCGGCTAAGAAGCGAAGCTCGGTGGCAGCAGCGGAGCGAAGCAGGTGCCGCGAGAGAGAGGCTCGGATGTGAGGTTCGGCTACGACGCTGGTAGGCGAGGTGTGTCTCGCTCCTGCTGGACCTCGGCTTCGGCGAATCAGGGCAGAACGCGCGTCGGAAGCAAGCAGCGAAGCAGCTCGGTGGCAAAGCGCACGTCGGATCCGGATTTGCTCGCACCTCAGTCCACTCAGCTCGCGACACGTGAAGCTTCTCGGTTCGGCCACGTCTCCGGTGACACTGCTGCTTCGTGCGAGTGACATGTCAGGGCACTATTCATGCGAAAATTTTCTATTTTTGTGCCCCGAACTTCTAAAATCCATAATTGTCGCATACGAGCTCCATTCACGCGTAGCTAAAATCACGCTCTACAACTTTCATTTAGACTTCGTCGGCTATTTTTGACTTTAATTTTAATATTATTATTTTTTAACAGACCGGGACAGGAAAATCCGTTAAAAATTCATAGCTTCTTCATCCGACATCCGTTTTCGTTAGACTTTTTACCATTGTACTACATATGAAGAGAGCTTCGATTCTCGTTTAGGATGTATCGATAAAATATCGCTCGATCTAAAATTCGAGTTTTTAGCTGTCTACTACTAAGTTGAAACTTCGAAAAATCATAACTTCCTCATACGAAGTCAGATTTTGGCGTTCTTTTTATCGAATTTCTCGGTTTAACGAATACTACGACTTTCATTTAGATTACTAAGGCAAAAAAGTAGTTTATCAAAAACTCACTTTTTACGTCATTCGGTGTCGTGTCGGTTTTGTCACGGATCTTCGGTTGGTCATAACTTCTTCGTTATAACTCGGATTTCGACGAGGTTTTCGCCTACAACTTTATAACGAGATTCTATAAAACATTAATTAATAAAATTTTACTTATTTAAAATTTCATATTTTCACTAAATTTCACTATTCGGCTTTTAATTGAAATCTCATAAGACTTCCAATATTTTCTGAGTGATTCTAAACATAGTTTTACTTCATTTCTAGTAAAAACCATCTGTTAGAACTCAACACTCAATTTTACGTAATATTTCACAGTTTTATTCATTACAAAACACGATTTTAAGACATGTATGTTACAAATACCTCCTCCTTTTGAGGATTTCATCCCCGAAATTACATCGATTAAAATAAATGGGAATATTTTGCTTTTATCTCATTCTTATTCTCCCAAGTATAGTTTGGGCCACGATGGTGTTTCCACTTGACAAGCACCAATTCTACTTCTTTATTGCGTAGTTTAGTTGTTCTTTCATTCACAATTTCATCAGGCTCTTCTACATATCTTAACTTATTATCCAATTTCACTTCGGATAATGGAACTGTCTCATCGTAGATGCTCAAGCATTTGCGTAGATAAATTACATGAAACACATCATGAATACCTGCCAAATCTTCAGGCAATTCTAAGCGCTAAGCTTGCTTCCCAATTCTCTGGATGATTTTGAAAGGACCAACAAATCTAGTACTCAACTTTCCTTTCTTCCCAAATCGCATAAGGCCTTTCCATGGGGATACCTTCAGCATCACGAAATCACCCACTTGAAATTCTATAGGTCGTCTTCTCTTTTCCGTATAGGACTTCTGTCGATCCTGGGCCGCTTTCATTCTTTCCCGTACGATTTGAATCTTGTCGGTGGTGTCTTGAATCATTTCAGGGCCTCCAAAGATCTTTTGTCCTACATCTCGCCAACATAACGGCGTACGACATTTGCGACCATATAATGCTTCATATGGTGGAATTTTGATTGAAGTGTGGTAACTGTTATTATATGAAAATTCGATAAGTGGTAAGTATTTATCTCAGTTACCACCGAACTCCAAAACACATGCATGAAGCATATCTTCTACTGTCTGGATTGTTCTCTCTGTCTGACCATCTGTCTGAGGATGATAAGCGGTACTGAGAGCAACTCGAGATCCTAATTCGCGTTGCATACTCGCCCAAAAGTGAGAAGTGAAGCGAGTATCACGATCGGAAATGATCTTTAGTGGCACACCATGTCTTGCAACAATTTCATCCAAGTATACCTGTGCGTATTTCTCCATTGGAGCCGTTTCACGTATAGCGAGAAAATGTGCACTCTTAGTTAGACGGTCGACGATTACCCAAATGCTATCATTCTATCTACCAGTCTTTGGCAATTTGGTAATAAAATTCATGGACAGATCTTCCCACTTCCATACAGGAACACTAAGGCTTTCTGGAGTTCCATAAGGCTTTTGGTGTTCTGTTTTGACTTGTAAGCATACTAAGCATTCCTGTACATATCTTCCAATGTCTCTCTTTAATCCAGGCCACCAATAATCAACTCTTACATCATAGTACATTTTACTTGGGCCAGGTTGTATTGATAGCTTAGACTTATGAGCTTCTTCTAAAATCTTCTATCTTAATCCACCAATCTTTGGAATCCATAGCCGATTCTTAAATACTTTTAATCCTCATGGACCATTAAGTAAAACATCGATATAATGTACCATTCCTTCCTTCTTTACATTTTATGGCTTTAAGGCTTCAACTTGCCACTTCTCTAGTTCATCAAGAATGGTGAACTTCACCGTAGTGTGAGTAATAGTATAACACATACTATTACGATAAACTTTCCTGCTAAGTGCATCTACAACCACATTAGCTTTTCTAGGATGGTACAGGATTTCACAGTCATAGTCCTTGATCAGCTCCATGGCTCGTTGTTGTCTCATATTCAGAGTTTGCTGACTGAATATATACTTGAGACTCTTGTGGTCGATAAATAATTGGCATTTCGTACCAAAAAGGTAATGTCTCCAAAGTTTTAGGGCAGATACTACTGAAGCGAGTTCAAGATCATGGGTGGGATAATTCTTTTCATAATCTTTCAGTTGTCTTGAGGCATAGGCTATCACCTTACCACGCTGCATCAACACACAACCGAGTCCCAATCTTGAAGCATCGCTATATACGGAGAAATCATCGTCACCTTCTGGGAGTGATAAGACGGGAGCATGAGTTAAAAGATCTTTTAGAGTTGAGAAAGCTTTTTCTTGATCTTCACCCCATTCGAACTTCACTTCCTTCTGTGTAAGGCTTGTGAGGGGTACGGCTATACGATAAAAGTCTTTAATGAATCTCCGGTAATATCCCGCGAGACCTAAGAAGCTTCGAATTTCGGAAGCATTACGAGGCCCTTCCTAATTTTGAATAGCTTCAATTTTGATGGGATCTATAGATACACCGTTACTAGAAATAATATGGCCGAGAAATTAAACTTGGCGGAGCCAAAATTCACATTTCGAGAATTTAGCATGAAGTTTCTCCTTTCGAAGAAGTTCTAAGATTTCAAAAATATGAACGACATGATCGGCTTCAGACTTGGAATAGATTAGAATATCGTCAATGAATACGATGACAGACTTATCGAGCATTGGGCGGCACACTTGATTCATCATATCCATGAATACAGAGGATCATTTGTCAAACCGAATATCATGACAAGGAATTCGAAATTCCCATAACGAGTACAGAAAGCAGTCTTTGGTACATCTTGCTCTTGTACTTTCAACTGATGATAGCCAGATCTCAAATCAATTTTTGAAAAATAGCTAACACCCTGAAGTTGATCGAATAAATCATCGATGCGAGGTAGTGGGTACTTGTTCTTGATAGTCACCTTATTCAGCTCACGATAATCAATGCACATTCGCATCGATCCGTCCTTCTTCTTGACAAACAATACTGGAGCACCCCAGGGAGAGGTACTCGGTCGAATAAAGCCTTTGTCAAGTAATTCCTACAGTTGGATCATCATTTCTTTCATCTCGGCTGGTGCAAGACGATAAGGAGTCTTTGCGATCGGAGCAGCACCGGACACAAGGTCAATTCGGAATTCTACTTGTCTGTCCAGAGGAAGTCCAGGCAGATCATCAGGGAAAACATCAGGATATTAATTAACAATGGGAATATCATTTACAGTTTTATTCTCCTTTCTTGAGATGTCAACAGTACAGGCCAGATAGATAGGACAACCTTTCGATATGAATTTACGAGCTCTCAGGAAAGAGATTATTTTTAAGATTCTTTGTTCACCATAGACATGAATAGGATCTTCCCCTTCAATAGGAATGCGTATCATCTTTTCGTAACACAAGAGTTCTGCATGGTTCTTTGACAACCAATCCATGCCGAGAATAATATCTAAATTGGGCAAGGAGATAGGGATTAGGTTAGCAAGAAATTTATAGCCTTCAATTTCTATGACACAATCCCTATAGATTTTATCAGCAAGTAATGATATACTTCCTGCAGTATCTACGTGAAATGGTTGCGCGAGTGCATAGCAAATAGTTTGAAAAGAATGCGCAAATTTATAAGATACGAAAGAATATGAGGCACCAGAATCAAATAAGATGTGAGCAGGTCTAGAGTTGACAAGAAATGTACCCGTCATGACATTTGGGTCCTCACATGCTTCCTCTGCGGTAATCTGGAATGCACGGCCCTTAGCTTTTGGCACCTCCTCCTTTTTAGCTCGAGTATTCTTTGGTTGTTGGATAGGGACTTGACTTCTTGCTGGTTGTTGAACAGAAGCTTTACTTCCCGTCACTTGGCTGGTAAGAGTAGGGCAAAAACGCTTCTTGTGGCCAGTAATACCACATGCATAACAAGTCACATCCTTCCTTGGGCAAGCTGGCTTGATATGACCTGTTTCTCCACACCCATAATAGACAATGGATTCCTTGTCTATTTTGCATTGACCCGGATGATTCCTTCCACAAAAGCGACATGATGGTGATTGAATAGAAAAGGATTGGGACCTACCACGGCCACGATAAGCACTCTGAGATTGTGCTTGCTTGCTAGAATCAGTTCAAATAGATTGAGCTGGTGGAATAGTGGAAGCAGGAGTAGTTCTTTCAGTACGTGGATGCTTTGGAATAGTAAGAGTGGCACCACGTATTTCTAAGTCATGCTCACGCCTTCGAGCATACTCAACGGCTTTATCGAATGACAGAACATCCCGGTAGACAACGAAATCATGGATTTCGTGTCGTAGTCCCTCCATGAATAACTGAATTTTCTCGTCTTCAGTTGTAATATACTTCGTAGCAAACCTTTCTCTTTGATTAAATTGAGTTTCATACTCATTCACAATCATTCCTCCTTGTTTAAGCTCGAGGAATTCATTCTCCAATCTTCTCCTCATATCTAGAGGACAATACTTCTCTAGCACACGAGTCTTGAAAAATTCCCAGGATAAGTTCTCCTGGTCACATCCATCCAGAGCTTCATATGTTGCTTCCCATCAGATTAAAGCTTCTCCAATGAGCATTGCAGAAGCATAAATAGCCTTGTCTTCATCATCCACATGAGAAACACGAAATACTTCTCGGTGTTCTGAATCCAAGTTAGAACAATTATAGGATTAAGGACACCAGAAAACTCCGTAGCACCAGTACTCTTGAAATCTTTGAACAAGGGACGCTTCACCTTTTCACTTGAAGATTCTTCAGTGACTTTCTATTTTCCTTTATCACCATTCTTTTTGTGTTCTTCGAGAGTTTGCCGAATAACACCGGTAAGTTTACCTAAAAGTCGCTCCTCACGAGGAGATACTGGAGTATTCACTTCCTCGGGTTGAGGATCTCCACCAATATCAGGGGTATAGCTACTTACTTGTTCAGCCATTGATCTGAAATACGGAGTAAGATAGTATTTTAAAATATTAGGGTTTACTATTACCTATTACTTTTACTTATATATTTCCTATGGTTTGTATCCCTATACTTACAATGATTAAGTTAATATACTGAACTTCCTATAGTTTAAGTCTAAATACCAATCCGTGGAATTTAGTTCGCTTAAACTACTGCTCTGATACCATGGTTGAAAGACCCCAACTTTCGTATTTTTGAAAGACCCAAACTTTCATATTTCACATTATCATTACATTGATATAAAGGATTTACAAACTATTGGATACAAACCTTCTATTACAAAGTGTTATATATATTACATAACTATCCAGGATATTGTAATTTATACAAACATAAAAAGTAGTACAAAAGTACTATTACAAACTATTCTACATCTTTCAATAGTATGTAAACATACTAATTATTTATCACCTGCAATTGTTAAACATTGATAGGGTAAGCGGTGACGCTTAGTGAGTTCAAAAATAGATACAATATAATGTTATGCCATATATATACTTCAATGTGGTAAAGCAAAGAAAAAAAACAAGATGTATGTGATATCATGTGACAAGCGTTCATATCAATCAAAGACATTATTCAAAGATATTCTTTTCAATTATTGATATACATCAATAAAGCTTTGGCCCAATTGGCATAGAAGACATGTAATTTCTGATTAACATCTTGTTAGATTTCAGGCTTATAGTCCTGTCTAACCATTTGCCAATGCCATAGAATAGAAGTCATTCTCTTACAGAGACATGCTCTACATGGCCAGAGGCTACGCACCAGTACCAATGTGAATCTAAGTCCTTTCACTGATCACATGGTCAAAGGTATTACAATTGATATAAACATGGTGAATAACACGAGAAAATAACTCAAAATGATAATACATAAAAGCACATAGCACATATAACACATAACATACAATTATTCCTATATATTGAACTCACCTTAAGTTAACCGGGGGTTAAAATAGTAATTTGGACAGCACTTCGGATTTAAATATGCCTTTCTATGTTGAAAACCGGGCTCTGAGAAGGTAGGGCTTCAAAACTGAAAAGATAAAATTTACGGGCTTCTTGGGGGTTTCGGGACGTGTTTCGGGTGCTAAAATTGATTTCGGGGCTTCAGAGAAAGTTAATATGAAGAAAATATGGAAAGAGGGGCTCAAAGTGTCAAATTTTCAAAGTTAGTCGGAAGATCTCGCAGCTTCCTTTATATAGGGCCGAGGTTCGGAAGTCAGCTAAGAAGCGAAGCTCGGTGGCAGCAGCAGAGCGAAGCAGGTGGCGCGAGAGAGAGGCTCGGATGCGAGGTTCGGCTGCGAGACTTGTAGGCGAGGCGTGTCTCGCTCCTACTGGACCTCGGCTTCGGTAAATCACGGCAGAACGCGCGTCGGAAGCAAGCAGCGAAGCAGCTCGGTGGCGAAGCGCACGTCGGATCCGGATTGGCTCGCACCTCGGTGCACTCAGCTCGCGACACGTGAAGCTTCTCGGTTCGGCCACATCTCCGGTGACACTGCTGCTTCGTGCGAGTGACGTGTCCGGGCACTATTCATGCAAATTTTTTCGATTTTTTGTGCCTCGAACTTCTAAAATCCATAACTTTCGCATACGGGCTTCATTTTTGACGTTCTTTATATGCACGCGTAACTAAAATCATGCTCTACAACTTTCGTTTAGACTTCGTCGGCTAATTTTGAATTGAATTTTAATATTATTATTTTTAATAGACCGGGACAGGAAAATCCGTTAAAAATTCATAATTTCTTCATCCGACATCCGTTTTCGTCAGACTTTTTACTGTTGTACTACATATGACGAGACCTTCGATTCTCGTTTAGGATGTATCGGTAAAATATCGCGCGATCTAAAATTCGAGTTTTTAGCTGTCTACTGCGAAGTTGAAACTTCGAAAAATCATAACGTCCTCATACGAAGTCAGATTTTGGCGTTCTTTTTATTGAATTTCTCGGTTTAACGAATACTATGACTTTCATTTAGATTACTAAGGCTAAAAAGTAGTTTATAAAAAACTCACTTTTTACGTCATTCGGCACCGTGTCGGTTTTGTCGCAAATCTTCGGTTCGTCATAACTTCTTCGTTATAACTCGGATTTCGATGAGGTTTTCGCCTACAATTTTCTAACGAGATTCTGTACAACATTAAATAATAAAATTTTAGTTATTTAAAATTTCATATTTTCGCTAAATTTCACTATCTGGCTTTTAATTAGAATTTCATAAGACTTGCAATATTTTCTGAGTGATTCTAAATATAGTTTTACTTCATTTCTATTAAAAACTATTTGTTAGAACTCAACACTTAATTTTACATAATATTTCACAATTTTATTCATTACAAAACACGATTTTAAAACGTGTATGTTACATAATATTACAGGTTCAACTTAAATATAAAATTCAGTTTAACTTAAACAATCCAAAGACTAAATTGTAATCATAAAAAATACTAAACTACATTATTAAAATATCATATTTTACTTCTATTTATAAAATTATGAGTTTAGCTTTTTAAAATATTATAGTTATCTTATTAGTTTAGATATGTTATTGTATCTGAGCAATTGTCTTTTTAAAGTCACAACTTATTGTATAATTTATGATTTTATGCAGAATGTTAAATTATTAATTTCATTATAATGTTAAAAGTTAACTTAAATCAAAATTTCAATTAAACTTGAAAATACAAGAGACTATTCTATGGATAGTTAAAAGTTATAAAAGATAGTTTTAAAATCCTAAATTAACAAAAAAACCATGAAACTATTTTTTAAAATCATTAAGAATTTTCAAATAAGTAACTTAAATATGACTTACAATAAGAATAGTTAAAAGTAATATTATATAAAAATTATAAAGTTATCTTTAAAAAAACAATTTTTGTTGTTTTAAATAATTACAATTAAAGAAACTAACAATATTCAATAAATAAATTTAAAAAAAAAAAATTCAATTTCTGAATGCAAATTAAAATAATTAAGAGTTTTCAAATATGTTACTTAAAATAACTTACAACAACAATAATTAAAGGTAATATTATATACAAAAATTACATTGTTAACTTTAAAATCTAAAACAATGTTTGATTTTTTAAATAATTACAATGATAAAAATTAAAATCTAGACCGAAACAAATTTTTTAAAATTAGTTAATCATAAGAAAAACTATAAATATCATTAAACCAAAAATTATATATAATTTTATTTATTAGTAACCCGCAATTAGAGGTCATTAACGATTAGAATTATAATATTTTAAAAAATGGCTATATTATTATATAATTTAAAACAAACAATGTTTATACCAATTTATGATAAAACTTATTATATAAAAGCTAACAACGTTATATATATATATATATATATATATATATATATATATATATATATATATATATATATATATATATATATATAAAGATTTCAGATATATTATTGCATACTATGCAACGTAGTTTAGCAAATTTAGAGAGTTTAAATAAAGAGTTGATACTTGGTGTAATGTTATTTCCTAATGAAATTGTTCATGAATCATGATTATAGGAATTTTTTGCGGGTAAAGAATTTAAGAATTCATAATTTTCGTAAAAATGAATAAGAGAAACTTGAGAAAGTATGTAATCCATGTTTTTTTGTCAATAACATTCAATATTTGTAATTCGCAAACTGATTGTTGTTATTTAGTTAAACGTTTTTAAAATGGGTTTAACTACAAAAACCAACACTGCCTTCCAATTTTTATTTATTTATTCTATTGCTCTTTAAATATTCAATATTCTAAAATCTTTCAAAATTTTTTGAAAAAGGAACACAAATTAAGTTAGTTTTTTTTTTTAATTATTTAAAATCGTAAAGAACTTCAAAGAAATGTAACTAACTTTATTTATATTATATGGAATAAAACAGTTCTAACAATTTAAAATGTTTTTTGTACTGATTTTAATTTGCAATAACTAAACAAAAAATCAAAGTTAGTATAGTTGGTGGGGCATAAAAATTAGTGTTTGACTTCTTGTTGCATATGGTTAGTGGTTCTCCCTTTTTGACTTAATGTTCCACATGGGTGATGCTGACTTCTGTTTTCTTCATGAACCATGAATTCTTTTGGACAAATTCTGAAGTGGATCATTAGTTGCCTACACCTTCTTAATGGATTTAGTTTGACATAAAATAAATAAAGTGGAATGGTGTGGAAGACCCAATACCACGCTTATGTACATATAAAAGTGAAATGTTTTAAGTATTTATAAATCGTAAGTTGTTGAATACAAATGATTCATATCGTCCAATTTGATAAAAAAAGATTTTAAACTAGATTTTATACTAGTATTTTATACTAGTATTTAAAGTATTCAAAATACAGTAGACATTAATGAAATGGAGAAGCTTTTAAAACATATTGGGAATAACCCAACTGGTAGATGCATAATCTCTAAGTTTGAGGATGAAAAATCCTTGTTGATAACAAAAATTAAAGTATTAATATTGATATCTAACAAATCAATCTGCCGTTTAAAATAAATCAAGATTAGTTTCAACTTTTTGTCAATGCTAGCAATATTTTAGATTGAAATATTACCAAAGATATCTTCACATCAAAACAACTCACCAACGTATTGATAATTACTTGTTTATATACCGAACTTACATGTTTTACAAAATTACTTAAGTTATAATCCAATGGATTTCTTATTAGGCTATGTCACCATATTTCAGTTTGGTACCAATTTAGACATAAATATAATTTGATGGTAACGAATTAAAACATTCATATTTAAATAAACTATCAATTTAGAAATAAATATAATTTGGTAACGAATTAAAACATTCATACTTCAATATTAATGAAATATATTTCATTGCATAATTTGCTATAAACATATTGTATTACATAACTGACCTCAAAATATATTGATTGAGAGATTAACTAAGTAAAAATATTTTAAGTTAATATTAAAAAAATAACTAATAGTTTTAAATGATCAACATTTCTCGAATCGATCATTAAAGACACTTAAATATATATAACTTTATTTATTTATTTGTTTATTTTATGAAAATGTACATTTCAATCCAAAATTTCAGATTTTAAAAAGAAACTCTAAAATTTTAAGAATAAGCACCAAATACAATGAACAATTTAAAATTTTTGTGAAAAATATTTTGGTTTTTTAATAAAAGCATACTAAAGTTAAAATTGTTAAAGTAACATAGTGAATTAAAAGTATAACTTATTTTTTTAAATGGGCAACATTTCTTGGATGGATCCTTAAGGACACTTAATTGTTTTATTTGTTTTTATTTTATTATTATTATATTTAATGAAAATATACATTTCAATCAGGAATTTCAGATTTTAAATAGAAAGCTTCGCAAATTCAAAAATAAGTACGAAATGCAATGAACAATTTAAGAATTTCGTGAAAAATATATTGGGTTTTTAATAAAAGCTAACAAAAGTTAAAGAGTTTGTTAAATGAACATATTGAATTAAAAGTATATATGATACAAGTTCTTAAATCAAACATTTGATTGAAAAAACAATCATATTAGATACTTCAATATTAACATTTCGGAAATGGGATGAGAGATTTTAAAAAACAAAATTTGTGCATATGAGAAAAATATACATCAAATATATATATTTTTTTATTAATATGGAATGTCGAGAACAAGTCTGGAATGAACCATTTAGGATAAAGTGGTGTAACGCCCATATTCGTTAAGTAAATTCCTGCAAGTATTTCATTTGATTTTGGACTAGATGAGAGTACGCTGGGCGTACTCAAGGTACGCATGACATAGTCCCTCTGAATGCACAGATCAGGATAACCCTTACTTATGTTGGATGTACCCATGCTTATGTAGGACATACTCAAGCTAGGGGCAAACCTTAATTTTTAGGGTAAGCACCCTATTTAAATTCATTTAGTCCTTCAAGATCATCACCTTTTCAGCCTCCATTGTCGCTTGAGTCATATCTCGAAATGTTAATCCATTTTCCCTAAAGATTGAGCTTGTGCCAGTGTTCTTGGTGTTTGTGGTGCTTAGAGAAAAAGAAGAAGAGTTGTTATGAAGCAAAGGAGAAGAATAAGCTTGTAGATCCAGAGATTGTGCATCATTTCTAGCCTATTAGAGGTATAAAGTTTGAAACTTGAGCATTCAAATCATAGATCTAAGTAGTTGAAGCCTCATGAGGCGAACTACCCTACACATGATTTAGAGCTAGGGACTGTGGTATTCGCCCTCAAGATTTGATGACATTGCCTCCATGGGGCCTGTTGTACTATCCACACGGATCACAAGATCCTAAGGTATTTGATGGATCAGTCGAATCTAAACATGAGGCAACGTGGGTGATTGGACATGGTAAAGGTTTATGGTTGTGAGATCCTTTATCACCCATGGAAGCCCAATGTGGTAGTCGATGCTCTTAGTTGCAAGATAGTCACGACTTTGATTAGGGAAATATCTTTGAGGACGATAGTGACTACACTTTTGGAGCAAATTCAAGAGGCTCAGGTGAAGGCTATGAAGGAAGAGTACCGAAAGACTAAGCGCAATGTAGTTAAGGTGGCTTCCTTTAATTACGATAGCCGAGGGTTATTGACTCTCCATCGGAGGGTGTGGGTTCCTTATTAGGGTGGTACGCGACAAGTAAATGATGAAGGAGGCGCATAAGTCGAGGTTTTCTATTCATCTTGGCGCAAAAAAGATGTATAAAGATCTCTGTCCCGATTATTGGTGGCCATGTATGAAGCAGGATGTAGCTTGGTATGTAGAGAGGTGCTTGACTTGTAGGAAAGTCAAGGACGAACATCAGTGACCTCACGGAAAGATGCAGTCGTTAGACATTCTCATATGGAAATAGGAAGAGATTCCGATGGATTTCATTACGAAGTTGCCTTGGAAAACATGTGGGGTGGATTCGATATGGGTTATCGTGGATCAATTGACCAAGGTGTGTACTTTATTCTGATCCATGAGAGGATTTTGACAGAAAAGTTGGACAATATCTATATCAGGGAGGTTGTAGCACTACATGGGGTGCTGATTTCTATAGTATCCGACATAGATGTTCGACAACCTTCCAGGTTTTGGAAGAGGTTCCACGAGGAACTGGGTACTTGTCTTCATTTCAGAACGTCCTTTCACCCATAGACCGATGGTTAGAGTGCGCGGACCATCCAGACAATGGAGGATACGTTGAGGGCATGTGTTATGGATTTCGACGGTAGTTAGGATACATATCTTTTGTTGGAGGAGTTTTTGTATAAAAAAAATTATCATGTCAGCATCGATCGACATCCTTTTGAGATGCTCTACGAGAGGAAGTGTAGGACCCCTATATGTTGGGGCGAGGTGGTACTCAAGACGATTGTGATGATTCAATAGGTTCGTGGTAGACTGCAGCAACACATAATCAATAGAAGAGCTATGCCGATAAGTGTCGACCAGATCTAGAGTTTCACGTTGGAGATATAGTTCTCCTGAAGGTTTCGCCTTGGAAATGTATCATCCGATTCAAGAAGAAGAGCAAATTGGTCCCCAGGTACATTGGTCCTTTTAGGGTTTTGGCCCGGGTGGGTCGGGTGGCTTATCACCTGGATCATCCAAAGGAGCTTAGTCAGATTCACAGTACTTTTCACGTCTCTCAACAATGAAAATGTTTGGTTGATGATTCTGCAATGGTTCCATTGGAAGACATTAAGGTGGATGAGTGCCTGAATTATATCAAGAGACCGGTAGTGATCCTTTACCGGAAGACAAAAACCTTGAGGAACAAGGTTATTGAGTTGGTAAAAGCATAGTGGCAACACCGCAAGGGTTTTGAGTGGATGTGGGAGCCAGAGGAAGAAATGAGGGAACATTATCCTGAGTTATTTGTAACACTGGACTTTGAGGACGAAGTTTGATTCAAGTGGGGGAGAGTTGTAACGCCTAGATTCACCAGGTAAATTCTTACAAGTATTTCATTTGATTTTGGACCAGATCAGAGTCTGTTGGGCGTACTCAAGGTACGCATGGTGTACACCCTCTCCATGCGCACATCGAGATAACCCTTATGTATGTTGGGTGTACCGATGCGTACTATAACATTCAATTCCATGTATTTTCCTCTTTGTTCCTTGAAGTTTAAAATATATTGCGAAAATGGTCCCCTCGTAAGTTGGGCGTACATTTTGGTACGCTTAGCGTAAAAGTATACCTTGGATCGTGAAGCTTAGCCACTTATGCTGAGCATACGTGGTGTACGCAGGGCGTATGCGGCCAAAGTCTAAACCCTAATTTTTAGGTCATGAGCCTTAATAAGCATCGTTATGGCCTTGGGGAACTCACTCTCATCAGCCTACACTGCTATTCACGTCCCATTAACCCGGGTTTACCATTTTTAGTGACTCTTGAGCGTAGAAGTGACTTTTGTGGCATTTTAGTGAGTTTTCAAGAAAAAGAACTTGGAGATCAATCATTTGTTGTGTAACACCCCAATTTTCCAATAAAAAATTTTATTTTTGAGTAATGAACTCATTTCCATAAAACATAAAATTCCAATCAAATTTGTTTTCAAAATCAATAACATCAAACAATTTATTTATAATATCAGAGTATCCCCAACAAAACGTCAGAGATTGCATGTTGCGCCATCACACCGGGCTCTTGCCCTTAGATCCTGAAGTACCTGAAACAACCAACAAACTGTAAGCTAATGCTTCGTGAGTTCCCCATAACATACCCCACACAATCCACATAATCACATAAACCATCTCAACCATACAAGCTATATAAGTCATACATATAAACATATAAAGATGCCATGGAAACCCTCTAGGGTCTTACACCAGGTGCCACTGGAACCCCCACGTGGTCTTAACCCACTGCCATGGGAACCCCCACATGGTCTTAATTACCTTCCATGGGAACCCCCACATGGTTTTAGCTAACCAAATAAATGTCATATAAGCTAAACATGCAAACATACTAGGATGTCATGGAAACCCCCAAGGTCTTACACCGAATGCCATGGGAACCCTCGCATGGTCTTATTCCACTGCCACGGGAACCCCCTGGGGTCTTCTATGCGAGTATCACAAGGACAACTACCATATCACATGATCAACTAGAGTTCCACATAATACATAATGGGATGACCTTATTGCCTTCGACCCATTGGTATGGTGAGGAGACTCACCTCAAATGCAAACTATAGCTGAGTAGGTCCAAATGCCCAGTCTCAACTCTACCACCTCCTTAGTAATAATCTATTCCTTAGGTATAACCTAACCCTTCAAATCCCTTAAAAGTCAACCCTAGTCAAGGTCAAAGTCAAAGTCAATGCTCCGATTTGACTTGACTCGTCGAGTTATCCCTGTAACTCGTCAAGTCCATCCCAAAGCCACAATCACAAGATTGCGATCTAACTCGTCAAGTACTCTTACAACTCATCGAGTTCCTTCATTTTCTAACAGAATCGTGGTAACTCCAACCCAAATCGTTAAGTTCCCCTGTGAACTCTTCGAGTTCTCTAGTCTGTCAACCCACTTAATGCATTAAGCCCTTTTTCTTGAATCCAAAGGTTTAAGTTTCCAAATTTACCCCCAAAGATCATCTTATAAGCTTTAGACCCAAACCCTAGCTCCTTTGAGGAGGGTCTTGACTCATTAAGCCTCAAACCCTTACTTTAACTTTTCATATTACAAATCTGAGATCCTAAGGTGGCTTAATCACATACAGTTTCAAACTTTACATCCATGCATGCTAGAAACACCCTCTAAGGTTCGTTTTTGGCTTCATAATAGACATATAACATGAATGAGACATGGAGGTTATTAAAGTTTGCAACTTTAATCCTCTAGAGGTCTTATAGAGGCTAGATATACACTCTCAAGCTCTGGAAAACTCTTTTCTTTGGACATGAAATCCAAAGTCCCAAAACCAAGATCTAAACTACAAAAGATGAGATCTAAAGAGCTACATGTCAAGGTTGAGACTTTATACCTCCAAGATGCAACTTTTGATGTAGAGTTTCTGGATCCAAGATCACCCTCCAAGCTTGATACTTATCTCTTCTAAAACTTCCTTCAAATATCTCAAAAATTACTTAAACACTCACAAAACTCAATGAACAATAAGGAAAGCGATTCTAGGGTCTTCTTTGAGCAAGGGGGGTGGTAAGGAGGCCATCCCTAGGAGTTAGTGTTCTTTATATAGGGTACAATGCCTAAAAATTAGGGTTTTCATTTCCAGCGTCAACTCGTCGAGTTGGGCTCCTCAACTCATCGAGTAGGTCCTTCAATCTACACAGCTGGAAATCTCTCTACTCGTCGAGTTAGAGCCTCCCAACTCATCGAGTTTCTTCCAATATTTAAAAATAATTAGTGCTAATTCATACCTGAACAAGGTGTTACATGTTAAGGTTGAGCTTCTAGATCCAGAGTCTACATCAACTTAGGAAGCTTTTGAACGTAAAAAGTTCTTATCTTAATGATTTATTTTGGTTGTTAGTGTTTAGGGCTTGTTTATGTGTTCATTTTGGTCCCATGGGTTCTTTTTTTGAGGTTGGCCAACTCCAGAAGTTAGAATTGTTAGATCTTAGTCCCTTCGAGGCGTTAGATGCATAAAAATGTCATCTTGGTGATTGATACGAGTCCACACATAAATGTAAGTCCTTAATGTGAGCCTTGTTGGATAAAAGTTGATGTTGGATTCCATTAAGACATGCTAAGGCATAAATTTGCCAACTTTATGTATTAGAACCCCATAATGATCGAGATTTGACAGTTGGATTGTACAACTATAAGGATTAAACACCAAATGGGTTAAGGTGGTAAACAACTCAGTTTGGTGCGCGTACCAAGGGGCATGCAACACGTGCTAACAAGCGAACATGTACACCGAGTGTATATAGTGTACACCTTTTAGTGGGCTTTTGGACTTCAGTTGGGACTTAGACATGTGGGCCTTAACTAATTTTTGGGCTTTGGCCTATTTTGAGGTGGGCCTCATAATTCTGTTTGTGGGCCTTAAGTGGTATGAGTTGGGCCTCTTTAGGCCTTAGGGCCTATTATTTTGTTATCGGCCAAGGTTGGTTAGGCCCATTATGGGTAAGGTAAATGGGACCTTATCTTAGGAGTTTAGATTTGGGATTTAGGCCATGGTTATGGTTTTAACCTAATTCTAATTAGGGTAATTTGTGTATGTTCAGTGTAGGATCTTCCGGATCAGTAGCCAAGCAGTTAGTATTTATCAGCAGTTTGAGTTGAGTTTTCTCACTATATCCATTAGTTGAAGGCAATAATGTCGGCTCATTATTCTTTATGTGGAATGTTAGTTGTCTCTGTGATGCTTGCATGAAAGGCCATGATCTAGCCCCTGGTAGTTGTTTGAAAGACCAGCATCTGACCCTTGGCACTTGTATGTAAGATCAGGATTTGGCTCTCGACATTACAAGGAAAGACCATGGGGTAGCCCATGACACATTTATGTAAGACCGGGATTTCGCCCTCGACATTGCAAGGAAAGTCCATGAGGGTAGCCCATGGCACTTGTATGATTTGGTATGTGGTATTTTGGGAAACTCACTAAGCTTTTGTTTACAGTTTATATTTGTGATTTTCACGTACTTCGGGTACTAAAGGGAAGGGCCCGACATGATGTCACGACATTTATTCCTCACTATTTTTGTACTTTTGATATTGTACTCTAATGATTGGTATTATTGATTAGGTAATGGTTTTGGAACTATGCGATGGTTGTAACTCTGGTTTTTAAAATGAAAATTTTTATCCTGGTTTTTAGGCTATTATAAGTTGGTGTCAGAGCCTTGGTTTGACGGATTCGGGCACACTTTCGCGTGGGTCAGAACTCAAATTCAGGAAATGATAATCATTTCAAAAGAAAAAGAAATTGAATTTTTGAAAAATATTATTTTAAGTAAAAGGGGAGAGTGTATGCATGCAATCAACCAAGCTCAAGTAAGTATTTCCCAAGTTACCCATACTTATGTATTGTGATTAGAGTGCTTGATATGTAAACTACATGCTAGATTAGGGCTAAGGATACCTTCAAGAATCATATGATAGAACTGCCGTATTTGCATGATGCTTTATAGCTCAATAGTATTTGATGCGATGTATAACTTGGAATTGATATCGGTTCAGTTATTTGCTATGTGTATGCTTTCAAAGTTGTATATCCGTAGGATTTTATAGCTCCAAAATGATCAATTTATCCTCATTTGATGTTTCTTGTTTGGTTGTGGACTTATGATAGAATCTTCATTCGACAATCTATGTGATCCTACTTTGTGTATAACTCACATGCATAAGGCAACCATCGATGTTGATTAAAGTTCTTTGTATTGCTAGTCGTTAGAGTAGAGTGTTCCTATAAAAGTCTAGGATATATATGTTATGTAAAATATGTTGTTCTTGGTTATGGTAAGGTAACTTAGAGGAATCAGAATTTACCTTGAGGAAGGTATAGGTAGGTGTGGAAGTTAGTATTGGGCCCGTACTACTCGAAACACATGAGTTGTACCTGAGATAAGTGTATATTTAGGGATTCTAAGGGTACCTGTGTGTTGCGAGTTTCCCTCGAGTGTTGTCTGATTGTTTATAACTTGTGTTTCAGTTTGAGTATTATGGTTATTCATTTGGGATCAGGAAGTACTGGTTCTGGCTCTGGATTAGGTTCAGGTTTTGGCTCTAGCTCAGAACTGATTGTTAAGAGCCTGCGTGAGCTTATTGTAGTCGAGGTTACTTGCGGTATTTTTGACCCTACCCCCGTGATCTTTGGTACCATCAAGGAGGGAATTCTAGAGCTCATGGAGGAGTGGCTTAGGTTTTTTCAAGTTGAGATTGTTGCAGGGCTGGCTAGGGCGTGGACTCCCTCATTTCTGGAGTTCAAGGCGTGTGGAGCGCCTGAGTTCATTGTGGTTAAGGACCCCATCACTAGCCGACAATGGACCGCTAACATGGAGAATCATTGCACAAGCTTTTTCCCTGAAGGGGTTAAATATGGGATTCATGTCCTTCTTACTGAAGGAAAGAGGATAGGACTAGTGGGAGGATGTTAACCCAGCCAAGGGGACACAAGGGGTGGTAGAGATGTCATGGGGGGACTTTGTTCATAGATTCCAAAGGGAGTTTAGACCAGCTATAGAGGTGCAATAGCTGGCGAGGGAGTTCCAGGACCTTCACCAAACTATAGAGACTGTGACTGAGATCACTGCCAAATTTAGGGAGAGGGCATTGTTTGTCCCATAGTACGCTGCTGATGAGGAGATGAGGAAGATGAGATATCACACTAGAATGAGGAATGACATTAGGGAGTTTGTAAGCTTCTCGTGGTGTAAGACCCTAAGTGACATGAATGAGAAGGCCCACGAGCGGGAGATTGAGTTGGAGCTCCAGCCGAAGCGAAAGCCAAAGCAGGTTCAGACAATTGTGGGTCAGGCCAAGAGACCCAATACATCTGATACCCAGACCAGAGGCCAACAAGGTCGGAGCTGTTATGCCAACTACGACAAGCCGCACAATGGAGCTTGCCGAGTAGCAGGTTCAAGCCATTTCAGTTGTGGACAGTCGGGCCACCTGAGTAGGGATTGAACTAAGAAGGCTCTAAATTTATTTCATTGCAATCAGACTAGCCATAAAAAGGATGATTCTTCGAGACTGACTAGGGGAGAATTAGTGGTGCCTGCGCCAACCACCTTGTGGATTACGGATGGCTGCCAGGGCAAGGTGGAGGTCATGGTGGTAAAAAGCAGGGCTTTTCAGTTGACCACCGATGAGGCCCGTGCAACATCGGATGTAGTTATTGTTATGTGTTCTAACCCTATCTTTTACAATTCCCTTTGTTTATGCTTATCTTTAGTATGGTTTTGTAAAGGGACCTTTTTGGTCAATGGTTTGTCTGCTCATGTTCTGTTTGATTCGGGTCTACTTGATTCTTTGTATTTCTTGAGCTCAGCAAGAAGTTTCGAAATGCTCCAGGGACTTTGGATTCCCCTCTGGAGATGGAAATTGCAAATGACTATACGGTGAGTGCTTAGAGGGTTTCCCGTGGGTGTAACCTAAACATGTTTAGCGAGAGGTTCTCTATTGAGCTGGTGTCGATCCCTTTGAGAGGACAGAAAGTTATTATTCGGATGAATTGGTTGGGCTCCAATGGGGTGGTTATTAAATACGAGTGACAGTTGGTGAGGGTTTGAACCCCAAGCGGGGGAGTACTGTTTATTACTATTAAGAGAGATTCTCATCGGTTAACTCTCTTTTCAGCTGTGAGGGCCAGGAGATATTTGTAATAGGGTTGTTCTGGGTTCTTAACTTATGTTTCTGATGTGTGGGTTATGGCCACAACAATGTTAATTAGGGTACCTATGTACGAGATTTTCCTGATGTTTTCCTTGAGGATTTTCCGAGAGTGCCTCCCAAGAGGCAAATTATGGACTCCATTAAAAAACATTTAGATCAAGAATTAACTAACAAACAATTTGCAAATAATTCCTATGATCTACCAAAACTCATAAGTGTATGAACAATCATGTTAATGTTGGATTAGTGTCTATGTCCATAACTATTTTGGTATGTACTTGACCCGATGGTGCATGGTCCTTTTGGGTTGCCTTCACCAAAGCAACTTGATAGGATGAATTATGGAGAGAAAGGATTAAATATGATTTATTAATATATTATGGGAATAATATATTAAAGGAGAAATCATATTGTTTAATTAATATTAGTCAATAATTAATTGGTAATTAGTTTTGTGACTAAAAGAGATTAATTAAACTTAAGGGACTGGAATTGTAATTATAAGATAATTGCAATTTGGGCCATGGATTGCCTTGTATTAAGGGATGGACGAATTCTAATGGGAAACCCATGAGGAAATCATCCATGGGCTTAATAAAAGGAGTCTATGGGTTGCTTAGGGCTTAAGCATCCAAATTAGGGTTTCCTTGTTAGGTAACCCTAATAGCCCAACTATATAAAGACCCCTTAAGGCTCAAAAAACGTGGCTAATGTTCTTGTAAGGGTTTACACACGTTTTTGGCAGCCTCCAACCTCTCTCCTCTTCATCCTCTTGCTTATGGTGTTTGTGAGCCATTAGAGGAGTGACACTTGTGACTCTAAGCCTTCCAAAGTTAATACAAGGAGATTTGGGATTGTTATTGCTACATAACAATCAAGGTAACACTATAAACTTATTCTCATGTTAATATGATTATATGTATGCTAGAATTAGGGTTTATAGTCTTGGATTCAAAGCATGTACAATAGAGAAACCTAGATCCAAGCATTAGGGTTTGTATGAGCACATAGGATGTCTTATGACTAAAACCCATCAGTGGTATCAGAGCCTAGCTTGGTTTCAATTGTATTGATGCATTGTATAACTGGAAAATCGTTTTTTGGGCTTTATGGCTGAGGAACTCGGCGAGTACCGCAGTGTACTCGGCGAGTAGACCTCAACTCGGCGAGTACAGTGTGGTACTCGGCGAGTTCGAGCGTCAGATAATGCTTATCTCGGGATTTCTTGCTGTTTTTGCATTTGGATAGTTACCTTATCATGTTAGATCAATATAAATCCGATTTTATGATATATATGACTATATTCTTGATCTAATTAAAGATAATTATCAATTAACAAGATAATCGTTTCCTTATAAGATAATTGATTAATTATTTTGAGTAAATTGATAAATTGTTAAATAAATCAAATATGATAATTATGTGATTAAATGTTAATTTAAAATTATTTGTTATTTGATCCTTGTTGTTATGAAAGGTTTCATATTTTCCCCTTTAGGTTTTATAGTTTAAATTTGAACCCAAAAGTTTTGAAGTTTTGAAATTTAAATAGTTAAAACCCTAATGTTTTGAAAAAGGTTTCAAAACTTGCCCTCAAGTTTTGGAATTTAAAAGTTGATTAAAAGGTTTAATTAGAAATGTTAAATTCTAAAACCCTAGTAAAGTTTTGAAAAGTTCAAATCACACCCTTATGGTTTTATTAATTAATTAAGGAGTATAATTAAAAGAGGTTTAATAAATCCATAAAAGTTTAGGTTAACCTTTTAATTGAATTAAAAGTGTAATTGTTAGAGTTAACCATATAGTATTTTAAAAGTATAAAATACACTGTATACTATATATAACATTAAAAGTCTAACATTATATATATATGTATGAGTAAAAGTCAGTCTTACCATTAGTAGGCCTCATTCACGAAGCTGGTCTATAAGGGGTGTTTAAGGAAATTGCCTATAAAATGGCGATTGAATGGGTATCCACTCTTACCCACCGCACTCTTGACTAGTGGAGGGTCGTTAGCCGAACGGGTAGGATAGGACGAAACCTTCCATTATAAGTATAATGAAATACAAAGTAACTAAATGTTTTTCAAATTCCCAATCTTAGTTACTTAGGCAAAAGTGAATTGATGCAATTCCCTGAAATTACACTTTGTGCCCTTGCGAAGACGTTAGTGGAGCGTGTGTGGTTTACCGGCACACTAAATGGTTCTAAGCAAAGGTAGAAAAGGGTGACTCAATGTTTGTCATAGTTCGGTGGAGCGTGTGTGGTTTACCGGCACATCGAATAGGTGATTGTAACATGTGAGGGCACCATGTAGTTTGCATGGTTATTCACACCCGCTTTGTGATCCTCGGCATCCCAGTCACAAATTAGAGGGGCATATTGAGATTTAAACATGCCATTGAAATGTTCAATGAATCTCAAAGGATCTAGGAGTTTTCATAGATTTAAAACTTAAATTTCTTTTTCGTTTTTCATGGTGGAAATTAGTGAATCGTCATTCACTTACCTTCAAATGTTCTGCAATTTGGGTTACGACATCCCTCTCCCGAGTTGTAGAATATTGTGTTGGGTCTTAGCCTTGGAATTTCATTTGGGTGATTTACCAAGGAATCAATCAATCAAATAACTTGAATTCGTTTTTCTCCCGATGTCAAAGTTCGACAACTATGGTCTTCTCAAATCCCGTGGAACAAGCATTCCACATGAAGATGATATTCCACGATTCGATCAAGAAATCATGCTTCACTTCCTCCCCCTCCTCCAATTATTCTCCCTAACCCACAAGATTGTAAAATTGAAAGGTTCAATATCACTCAAGCCCTTTTGGCAAGTAAACATAAAGAGGGCAAGTCAGTGTGTGCACACGTCTTAGGGATGAAGTCACACATTGATAGATTAAGAATGATGGGATCCGTTGTCGGTGAAGTGATGGCTGTTGATTGGGTTCTTCAGTCACTTCCTAACTCATATAGTGAGTTCGTAAGAGAGTACTATATGATGAACCGCGACGTGACCCTTATAGATCTCACCTATATGCTTGTTGCTGCTGAATCAGAAATGGTTTGGCGCAATAGAAAAGCAAAGTTGATTGGTGAATCTGCCTTCAAGACCTCTATGGATATAGACAATGGCAATGAAAGACATGCAATGATCAAAAAGTTTGATCATAAGAGAAAGGCGATGTCTGAAGTAGTTCCATGTGTTGTTCCAAAAGAGTCAATTTGCTTTTATTGCCAAGAGAAGGGGCATTGGAGACGAAGTTGCCCTATTTACCTAAGAGATCTAAGAGATGGGAGAGTCAAAAGTATGACTACGCTTTAGGTAAGAATCCACTATCTAACTCCATTAAGTTCCTATTCATTGATTCTTAATACATGATGTGATAAGATTGCATTTGAATGTTTTGAAGGATCGGTGAAAAGAAAGGAAGCTTGATAAGAGAGCAAGATGAATCTAATCACAAGAGATGGATCTCGATCTCATGGACTTGAAGATTGGATTTTGAGCTTAGATAGTTATGATAGAGTTGTTAGAAATTTTCTTTTTACATAGTTTTCAATAGATTTTTGCATTGTAAGGACAAATGTTTTTCCGCTGCTTTTATAAATAAAACAAATTTTGTTTAACTTATTTATTTGTTTACTTCCTTGCAATGAAATTGTTATGAAAATTGATGCTTGCATATTTCTACAACGAATGGATATGATTCTTAGTTGTGTTATTTATGGAAATGTCAGGAATTTACCAAATAGGGAGAGTTTCTCATCGCCCAAGTTTCAATTGGACAGAAACTTGGAATCATGCAACGTGGATTCACGATGAATGAGAAATTACATATTTGGAAATTAGCCTAATTCATTGACAAAGTGTCAAGTGAAGGACTAGGAGATCGAGTACACAAAGTTGTGTGTTGATCAAGTTCACCATAAGAGTAACAAAGATATTCGTCATGATTTACTAAAGGTTTAGTAAATATGATTATGCTTATAAGATTAAGTGTAATTCTGAATTGATTGAAAATGTTTAAATCAATAGCAGAACGAATAAGACGAGTCAAGTAGGCAGAAAGATAAAAGTTTCTCCATTCTAAGAAGAAGGGAGAGTACCTTTTATGCTTTATGATAGGTCTTAATGATTAAGAACCATATCTCAATTGATCCTCTAAGTGAGTCTTGGTACAATTGTATGTCCAAGAAGAGGGATCAAAGATTGAAGAAATGGTCAAATCAAGAAGTCAATCATACTTCGTTCCAAAACAAGTCTTAAAGTCAAGATTGTGACATGTGAGTGAATAGTATTAAGAAGGTTTATAACATTCATCAATTGTGGAAAGTTGTGATGTCTTGGACACGACAAAGACCAACTAAGACCAAAATTATGAAGTGTTTTGTTTTGATATAAGCTACACTAACTCTTGAATATTTGTTTATCAAAAAATGTTTTGATAAGAGAATCGTATATATCAAGGAGTCAGTGGGAGTCTTAATAGTCTTGAAAAGTTTCAAGAACAAATCAAATAAGCCTTATTGATCATCACTAGCACACGAGTTGAGGTTTACAACCTATCGTGAAGACATTATTTTGTTTCTGTGCCAATCCAATCGAGTTAATTATGCATGTGAGTCCTATGAGTTCTCATTTGAATGCATAAAAGGCAAGGACCTTGATCAATGGAAAGTACATTGATAGGAAAAGGTGAGCTACTTAACTACTTGGAAGATGTGGTGGGTAGCTGTGCTACCATAAGGCAAGAAATCAAGATTAAGCATGTTCGATCCATATGAGTTTGAATTTGTCGTAAACTTTGGTTTTAACAAATTCACATGGATAGGAACACATACACCGTTTAAATCTAAGTGTCATAAGATTTCCTCCTTCATGAAAATGATTGTGAGAAAATGCTTTCACTAAGAAAGATTTTAAAAGATAGTGATTGTAAAATTGCATTCTTGAATTTGATCATGGTTACGACATCCCTTTCCATAATTTGAATTGTGAGGTTTGGCAATTAGTCTTAATTGTTAAGACACACATATGAACTATCTAAGGCAAAAGTGTATAAGTTCAAGAAGCCTTGATAAAAGATTATCAAAGCACTAAGTATTAGAAACATGAACTTAAGAAATTCAATAAGTATTGTTTTTCTGAAAGTTAAGATGTTTATGAAT
Source organism: Lactuca saligna (assembly GCF_052625555.1). Taxonomy (NCBI): domain Eukaryota; kingdom Viridiplantae; phylum Streptophyta; class Magnoliopsida; order Asterales; family Asteraceae; genus Lactuca; species Lactuca saligna. Next base: position 194,283,388 of record NC_136424.1, on the reverse strand, counting down.
ACATGTCGAAGCTAGTGGGAGCATAAGTGTTATGTTTCATAATAATCATCATGATAGTGGGAGCATAAATGTTATGATTGTATGATTATTAAGGCAAGTATTGCATAGTTGGCAATATTAATTATAGAAAACAAGAGTCATACTTTGCAAAGTTGTAAGAGTTGAAAGGTTGTTTTGCTATAATTAAGGGAGAGAATATTATGCTTCATTTCAAATCTAAAGGATTAGGTTGTGGAATGTTAATAAATTTAGTCAAAGGTACATAGTGTGTTCTTAAAATTTCGATTATGATTACGGAATTCCTCTTCACAATTCGAATTTTGAGAACATAGAAAACAAAACATTGTGCGTCGTGTCCCATACGCTTCGAGTATAGGATCGATTGCAAATGATTTAATGTTTGACCATTCTAAAATTTTCCAAATGTCTAGTGAATTTAGAGGGAAAAGGGACTAGAATTGGTTTTGACTAAAATAATTAAACAACTATCAAAGGACAATCCAAAGTTCGACGAGGATTGGTCGCTTGTGAGTAGTTGGAAGTATAGTATTGGAAATTATGGAAATGTTTCCATATTGAATGGACAATATCGACCTAATTACGAATAGATAAGATTCTATTAAGAATGAGTTGTCATATGGAAAATATGGAAGCGTGTCCATATTGGGAAGTAAATATTTAAAATCTATGTCTAGATTAGAAACTTTTATGCAAAAGGATGTTCAAAGGAATGTACTTTGAGAGAGAGACATCATATCTAAGGAATTGTCTTGTAACAATCTATGTTAGAGGAATTTGTAATATCATTGGCAATAGTCTTTGAGACTTTGGTGTAGTGACATTACAAAAGGATCGTTGCATAAAGTGTTAGAATCTAGTATATTCTATAAGTAACAAGAATTTGATATTCTTACACTTAAGAAAATGGATTTGGAGTTGTGAAATGAGAATGATTGGAAATGTGTTCAATTTGTCTATTTCACAAAAGTAAGAACCATAGGTAAACATTGTGTGCATGCTAGGAGCATGGGACAAGTGTAATAATTCAAGTAAAAAGTTGATTACCCGAAACGACAAATAATGAGTAATCGATATGGTGATAAATAAAACGTGTTTTGTTTATACTCAAAGGTTTGAGGCCATATGGGATTAGTATTATTCTTGTGTTTCACCTTGCATGTTTTGACTTCCAAAATAATTGAGTTTATTAAGAATAATCGAATTATTCAAACGGGCCACAGTCGTTCATATGTTGGAAGTAGATATGAATGAAGATTGTCATGAATTGGTGTGTGGATTGTCTAGAAGAGTATTAGACATAAGAAAATGTTTGCTGCAACGTTCATGAGTGCTTATGAATATGATTTGAGCATTGGATTAAACCCACGCTCACTTGGATCACTCCATGAATTGTATTACGAGTGATTGGTGAGACGATAACATCTTATATTCTTGAAACCGAGATGTGTGAGTTGTATCTTGCTAATCGGTTGCACATTGATAATATGTAAACGCACTAGTAACTTGGTGTTATAAAACATATTGTTGTGTGTGATTTGGTTGGTGAGTGCAAGCAAGCATTGTATCAAAGTTTATCCGTTCCTTTTATCCAAAGTAGGATAGAAGCGATATCTTTTGGGCCCCTCGATGGTTTAGTTATGACATACGTAAATGCTCGGCCGGGCTAGGGCTAATTTGATTTGTTCAATTAGTCTGTCGTCATAAATCAGAAATCAAGAAGTAGTACAAAGAGAATGATTAGAAATCATATCTCAGACGATATCAAGAATGGAGGAATATATGATCCCTTATCTAAGGACACGCGTATCTGATAGGATCAGAGTTGACAGTGGCTTTGGAAAGCTACGATTGCAGATCGGGATCTGAAGTCATACGCAGAATAGTTGTTAGACTTATCCAAGTGGGAGACTGTTGGATTAGTGTCTAAGTCCATAACTATTTTGGTATGTACTTGACCCGATGGTGCATGGTCCTTTTGGGTTGCCTTCACCAAAGCAACTTGATAGGATGAATTATGGAGAGAAAGGATTAAATATGATTTATTAATATATTATGGGAATAATATATTAAAGGAGAAATCATATTGTTTAATTAATATTAGTCAATAATTAATTGGTAATTAGTTTTGTGACTAAAAGAGATTAATTAAACTTAAGGGACTGGAATTGTAATTATAAGATAATTGCAATTTGGGCCATGGATTGCCTTTTATTAAGGGATGGACGAATTCTAATGGGAAACCCATGAGGAAATCGTCCATGGGCTTAATAAAAGGAGTCTATGGGTTGCTTAGGGCTTAAGCATCCAAATTAGGGTTTCCTTGTTAGATAACCCTAATAGCCCAACTATATAAAGACCCCTTAAGGCTCAAAAAACATGGCTAATGTTCTTGTAAGGGTTTACACACCTTTTTGGCAGCCTCCAACCTCTCTCCTCTTCATCCTCTTGCTTATGGTGTTTGTGAGCCATTAGAGGAGTGACACTTGTGACTCTAAGCCTTCCAAAGTTAATACAAGGAGATTTGGGATTGTTATTGCTACATAACAATCAAGGTAACACTATAAACTTATTCTCATGTTAATATGATTATATGTATGCTAGAATTAGGGTTTATAGTCTTGGATTCAAATCATGTACAATAGAGAAACCTAGATCCAAGCATTAGGGTTTGTATGAGCACATAGGATGTCTTATGACTAAAACCCATCAGTTAACACTTTCAACAATCATATAAACACATATAAAACTTGAAAATTTGATAATAACCTCAAAATTGGTTTACAATAATCATTACCACATCAAAAACAGGTTTTGTAAGTCCAAAACAGTTGAAGGTAATGATTCTAGACCAATTTTAGCACCAAAACTCGAAAAATCTGCACTCTGGCCTGCCAACTCGTCGAGTGCATGAACTGACTCGTCGAGTTGGTTGAATATATGCATAGACTCGTCGAGTTCCATGAGGGACTCGGCGAGTCAATTGGGAAGAGAGTAGAATTTCAACATTTTTCAGCAATTTGCATCAAGTATAAATAAAGCAAGCCTAGGCTCTGATACCACTGATGTGTTTTAAGCATTCTAACACTCCTATGGTGTACATGCAACCCTATAAAACTTGGATCTATTTTTTTTCTCTATTACATATGCAAATATTCAATATTCTAAGGTTTCATCCTAACTAGCATAATATGAAGTATATACAATACAAGAATCTAGTAGAATGACATACCTTTTGATGGAGTTTGAAGTCTTGAACCTTTAAGAGCTTAGTGCCCCAAGTGTTGCACCTCAAATGGTTGACACAACACCAAGAACAATTGGAATAACTAGAGAATAAGGATACTTGCACCAAAATCGGTTTTGCCCTCTTGTGTACACAAACTAGTCTCATTTCATAAACCATAGACCTCTTTATATAGTGTGGAGGATTAGGGTTACAATTTATGTAAACCCTAATATCCATGACCTTTCGTTTCCATAGGATCCATGGGTTAAAGCTCCATGGACTATCCATGGACTTTCCATGCAAGCCTAGCCGATTCTAAATAAGCATTAGACTACACACACACACACACACTCTCTCTCTCTCTCTCTCTCTCTTTATATATATATATATATATATATATATATATATATATAAGAGTCTATATTTAATTAGTTTCTTTTGATCGCTAAATTAATTGTTGATCAAAAACTAATTAAATAATATGAATTCATACAAATATATTAGAACTTGTAATATATTAATATAAATCGTAAGTATGCTTTTTCTCATTTTGTCTATTCAATTGTTCCGATGCCGAGCAACCCAAATGGACCATGCTACTCTCTGGTCGAATACATACCAATAATAGTTATGGGCTTAGACATCTAATCCAACACTATATGTATGGGGTTCGGTGTACTAACTACACTGACCATAAGAGTTTGCTATGTTTGATTGACCAGCCGAATTTGGATATGCGGAAGAGGAGGTGGCTGGATGTGGTAAAGGATTACGATTGTGAAATCCTGTACGACCCTTGGAAGGCCAATGTGGTGGCCGATGCTTTAAGCCGCAAGGTGGCGAGTACTACTATCAGAGATGTTTGCTTGAGAATGGTTGCCATATCGCCTCCTTTAGATTTGATCAAGTAAATTTAAGTGGAGGGTTTTCAAAAAGAGACTTAGAAGATTGAGCGCACTGTCAGGGACGACCATGGATTGCTAACTTAGTGTGGTAGGGTTTGGTCCTGGCATCAGGCAGAAGATAAAGAAGATACTAAAGGAGGCGCATAAGTCAAGGTTTTCTATCCATATAAGGGCCATGAAGATGTATATAGATTAGAGGATTAGTTATTGGTGACCCTGTATGGAAATGGAGGTAGCTTGTTTTGTTAAGCGGTTCCCGACGAGTAGGAAAGTCAAGCCTGAGCACCAGAGACCCCACACAAAGTTGCAACTGCTACCCATTCCCATGTAGAAGTGGGAGGAGATCACTATGAACTTCATCACAAAATTTCCTAGAACGATGCATGGTGTTGATTCTATCTGGGTCATCTATGACAGATTGACCAATAGTGCACATTTCATACCGATTACAGAGAGCATATCCATGATGTGTGTAAAACGCACTAGTTTTAATCCTATTACTTCAAACACAAATTAAACACACGAAAGGCAGTGAACCTATCGATTAATAGTATAGTTTAAGCAAGTAGGGTATCGAACACAGAGAACGGTAACAATCAAAATAATTACTAATATTGCCTAATTAAGAACAATTAATAAAAGAGGGGGGGTTTTCTCTAGTTTTGCAAGACTAGAAACTTAATCAATCAATTAACTTTCAAACAAATACAATTAAAAAAATAAGAAGAACAAGAAAGGATAACTAGATTCAATGATAAAAGAGACTTCTGTTCAGATTTAATTCACTTATTCCTATGGTTGATTTCGTGGAAAGTGCAATGGATCAATATGTCAATGATTACCGATTCCTAATGTGATTGGGTTCATGTTCATTATTATCAATCCTTTAGTAGACAAGTTAATTCAAACAATGGCCAGTTGATTAAACTAACAAGTTTCCTAGTGTTTAGTTCGTATCAAGTAAGACATGTAATAATAGCTAATCAGATTTGTTCAATTCAATCAACTCATATGCGGTTGTTCATCACACATGCTCACACAATGATTTACCTATTTTCTAGTCAACCCTAGTTTTATATTCATTATTCCTAGGCATACAATCTTGTATTCACAAAACTATATGAATCAAGTAATCAAGAAGATGTTCATGCAACTTAATAACTTACTTATTAACAGAAAATATTTATCATCAATACATGAGGATCTTTAACAAGCTTAACAAGATGAATAACCAAATTAATATTAATCCAACCACTCAATCAAACAATGTTCATACGATCATCTCATCCAAACAGAAGTAAAGAGCTTTTAGGTCATATCTAAAGCATGTAATAACCTAAAATCAAAATCTAATGACTCAAACACGGTTCAAAAAAAAGATTAAAAAAGAAGAATGATTATTTGCATTTGATTCTCTTCTAAATTGCCTCTTATGTTGAATTCTCGAAATTTAGGACTCCAAGAACCCTTCTGGCCTCCAAAAATCGTCTAAATCCTCTAGTATTAGTTTGGTTCGAATGAGTTTTCTATATATAAATTATGAAAACAGGGCCAACTCGACGAGTTTTCACTACAAACTCATCGAGTTTTTTTGATAATCCGCGTATACAGTGTGTACGGCAAGGCATCTTTGAATCTGGAACATTCTGACCAACTCGTCGAGTTGAGGCCCAACTCATCGAGTTCTCTTGGAATCAACATTTTCTCAAAACAAGAAAGCCGTCCGAAATTGTGTCTAGTTTTCAGAACATTTTGAATCTTGTCAATCGGAGTTACTGTTCATGAGATATGGCCAAAACACCGACAAGGGGTCAAGTTGTCCACCAACGTCCTTCTTTCTTCAAAACTCAAGATCCAAGCTTCCAATCGACAATTCCGCTTCCTTTTTTACCTGAGCAATGCTTTTATTGCTGAAATTGAAATATTAAGCTAATTAAGTACCTTTTGTCCATAAAATGATATAAAATCAACAATAATGAATAAGATAATAAATGATTTCGATGACTAAATAAGCCCATATCAAAATACCCCATACTTGACTTTTGCTTGCCCCCAAGAAAAACTGAATTTTAGCACACTAATATCACATAAGACAATCCCAATCGAACCCAGCCATTATGCCAAGACCTCAACGCATGCATTTGTGTCTAAATTTTTTCCTAAGGACCCCCCTCAATTGTAAATACTTACAATCCTCATAAACACTCGACCACTTCTTTTGAACAACGCTCATTTTATGCATCCCTCCGAATGCATCCCCAAGCATACATATGATAAAATAACCTAGAAAAGAAAATGACAAATAAAAGACAAATACAACTTTTGATTGAATCTTTTATACTTTGTAGCTTTTCTTCATGATATTCTTCTTTGTATGCATAGCTTTGTATATTCTTTATTCAAACATTTCATCACTCTTTCTTTTTCAACTTTTTTTTCTTTTTTGTTTCTCTTTTTTTTTCAACACACTTTTCCCATTCAAAACTAAAAACCTAGAAAAACATATGCTTAAGCAAGGGAATTTAACTTCATCCTTTATTGGTTAAAGGCATTAGTCTAGAGTGCAATGACTACTTGAGCTGTCCTGGATACATTTCTGGTACACGATGCTAAACATGTTGTGATCCTCAAACTAAGTGAGGTTGTATTTTTGTCCCATGATTTCACTAGAATAAAGGGGGCCACAAATGCACTATAACGTATGTTGGCTCAACTAAACATTTGGGTCCTCATAAAATCATCAAACACAATACTATCATAGAATCCTAATTGCTTTTACCATAATTTTCTAAATTAACCCTAGTACTTTTTATGCATTTTTTTTTTCAAACCAAGCAAGGATTCTAATTTTGACTAAATGTAATCAACCCCCTATCCCACACTTAAGTTATGCAATGTCCCCATTGCATGTTAAAACAATTAAAGAACACAAAAGTAAAGATAGAATTGGAACAGACTCTCCTGGGATAGAAGTTGCAAGGTTGATATTCTTCATATTAAGCTCCATCTTCAGCTGACATTAGACATGGGAACAGCTCATCCATGCCTTGGGTGTCAAATCTCGTGTGGTACAACTCCAATTATTCAGGAAAAAGCTCTTGGAAATGCTCAGAAAATGATCTCCTTATACTCTTCAGTGACGAGACTCCTTTTTAACCATTTTAAACATTAGACTCATACTATCACTCAAATATTCAAATCTTCTCGTCTAGACTCGACCCCTCACTTTATTTCTCTCACACTTTTAATTAATTCATCAACTCTCACCCTAACTTCTGCAAGATCAAAAACAAATACCAAGTAATAATAATAATAATAACATCAAATTAAAAAAAAAATCCTAAATTATCCCTAAATACTAGAAATTTAGAAAGAAAAAGAAAAGCAAACTCTAATGACGGGTTGCCTCCCGCAAGCGCTTCTTTTTGTGCGAGTCTTTAGCTAGACTCTCAACTTAATAAACTTCCAATAGACTCAATGCCAATCCGTTCGTTTCATTGAATATTTTCTTTGGACCAATTTGTAAAATATGGCTCTTTGCTTCTAAAATTGGCCCAACGAGATTAAATATACAAAACCCAATAATCTTGATAAGGGTTGGGACCGGTTGGATACTAATCAGAAATGGATCGCGCTTCAGACCAACTCGTTGAGTTGAGGCCCAACTCGTCGAGTTCTCTTGGAATCAACATTTTCTCAAAACAAGAAAGCTGTCCGAAATTGTGTCTAGTTTTCATAACATTTTGAATCTCGTCAATCGGAGTTACGCTTCATGAGATATGGCCAAAAAACTGATGAGAGGTGAAGCTATCCAACAACATCCTTCTTTCTTCAAAATTCATGATCCAAGCTTCCAATCGCCAATTCCGCTTCCTTTTTCACCTGAGCATGCCTTTTATTGCTGAAATTGAAATATTAAGCTAATTAAGTACCTTTTGTCCATAAAATGATATTAAATCAACACTAATGAATAAGATAATGAATGATTTCGATGACTAAATAAGCCCATATCAATCCGCACAGAAGCTAGTTGATATTTATGTCCGGGAGGTAGTGGTTCATCATGTGGTATTAGTTTCAGTGGTCTCAGACCTGGATGTTCGTTGATATTGCCATAATTATGCATATTTTTAGGCAATTTTTATTTACATTTCTATCGATATTTTGGTTATTTGCATAGAACAATGGTACTTATGAGTTTAAATTGTTATTTTGCAGCGAAATAGAAGCATCTTCGAAGATAGGGATTAAAATTGACAAGATATGGAATTTTGGAGGATTGAAGAAAAGAAGAAAGGAAAATCACCCAAAAGACATATTCACGATGTGAACAAGTTATGGTTCACGACATGAGTAGAGAGTTCTAGAAGATATGCATGCGGGTGGAAGAGTCCTTGCCGAACACGGTTATCTCATATTCACGACGTAAATCCTTATGGTTCACGACGTGAACTCGGAAAATCAGAAAACTATAATTTCCTTGGCTATTACGACTTGAGGAATTTTTGGTTGATTGAAGGGTTTCCAGAAGACAATTTTCAGCGAAGGAGAAGTTCCTGAAAGAGGTTTTCAACACCAAAGGAGTAGAGGTTCATAATTTAGTTTACTTATTTGATACTTATAAACATGTTTGTCTATTAGTTTGTGTTTTCTTGTTAGATGCTATTATGAGCAGCTGAATCTAGCTACTCTTGTTTAGCTAGATGAAGCTTCTAACTTATAAATAGCTTAATTTTATATGGATTTATTTAGTTGGTTGCTTGTGTTTGATTTATAGTTACCTATCATGTTTATGTTTATTTCTTTAGCTGCTTAATTTCATGTTCTGTGTAGCTTAGGGACCATTAACTACATGAACTTGTTTACCTAATGATTTAGTGAACATTAAATTGTTAGAGCTAGGATTAACCAATCTTAGTTAGTAATTAAAGTAAATCAACTTAGCTGTGCTAGAGAACGTAGATTTTGGCTATAATTATGTTTACATAATGAATCTTACATAGCATGCCCATAATCATAATTGGTTCTGGGTTTAATTGTGTGTGACCATACATAGTTTTACATGAATTAATTAATTATTGGTTAAGTTAGACTTAAATTAGTATTATAATTATAACCAACTTGATAATCCACAATTATTAGCCGGCCATAAGGACGAAGTGGATTCAAACTAAACAAGAGTGTTTTTAATTATTGATTGAATTTGAGTTAAGTTCGTCGGATCTTGTAAAATCAGATAAAATCCTTTTTAGACTTTTTAATAATTAGGTTAATTTGATAGCAAGTAGATTAATTAGTAACACCGTTCCCTGTGATCGATACCCAAACTTACCCAAGCTATACTATAATTTGAGTAGGTACACTACCTATAGGTGCATAGTTAGTCTAAGTTTGTTAGGTTATAAATATTAAAATTAGTGGGTATTTTTGTGCTATCATTCGTTTCACATCCAGGTTTTGGAAGTAGTTTCATGAGGAACTGGGTACTCATTTGCATTTTAGTATAATATACCACCCTCAAACTGATGGCCAGAGCGAGCGGATGATCTAGACACTCGAGGATATGCTTTGGGAATGTGTGTTGGATTTTGGAGGGATTTGGGATACTTACTTTCCACTGACTGAGTTCTCCTACAACAACAATTATCATGGCAGTATTGACCGACCGCCATTTGGGAGGTTGTATGGGCGGAGGTGCATGACCTCGGTTTGTTTGGGCAAGTTTGGTCATCGGGTCATGGGAAGCATCGAAGTGGTGCTTAAGACCACGGAGTTGATTCAGCAGGTGTATCATAGGTTGCGGGTCACGTAGAGCTATTAGAAGAGTTATGCTGATTGACGACGTTCGGACCTTGAGTTTCAGGTGGGAGATTTGGTACTGCTAAAGGTGTCACCTTGGAAAGGTGGCATCTGGTTCTAGAAGTGGGCCAAGCTAGCCCTCCGGTTTATCGATCCTTTCAAGTTATTTCCCAGATGGGAACGGATGCATACCGGCTGGATTTTCGTAATGAGCTCAGTCATATCCATAACACTTTCCACTTGTCTCTGTTGTGGAAGTGTGTAGCCAATGATTCAATAGTGATATCACTCGATGACATTCAGGTGGATGAACATATGAATTTTGTGGAGAGGCCAATTGTGATTCTTAATAGGAAGACTAAGACTCTGCATAACAAGGTGGTGAATATGGTGTAGGTGAAATGACAACACCGAAAGGGCTCTGAATGCATATGGGAGCCGGAAGACGAGATAAGGGAGTACTACCTAGATTTGTGTGTATCAGTACACTTCAAGGAAGAAGTCTAATTCAAGTGGGGATATTGGTAACATTCGATATCAGATATTTTCCTCTTTGGTCCTTGAAGTTTAAAATATTTTATGAAAATGGTCCCCTCGTACGCTGGGCATACACTTGGGTATGCTTAGCGTACATACGCGCCTTGGTTTAAGAAACTTAGCCACGTATGTTGGACATTCACGGTCATCAACCTCCACTGCTATTCACATCCCATTAACCCTAGTTTACCAATTTGAGTGATTCTTGAGATTGGAAGTGACTTTTGTGGCATTTTGGTGTGTTTTCAAGAAGAAGAACTTGGTGATCAACATTTGTTGAGTTTGAGCTTCTACATCCAGTGTCTACATCAACTTAGGAAGCTTTTGAAGGAAAAAAGTTCTTACTTTGATGAATCATTTATTTGCTAGAGTTTAGGGCTTGTTTATGAGTTCATTTTGGTCCCATGGGTTCTTTTTGTGAGTTTGGGCAACTCCAGAAGTTAATAGTGTTAGAAAGTCCCTTTGAGGTGTTAGATGCATAAAAATGTCATCTTGGTGATTGATATGGGTCCCTACATGAATTTAAGTCCTTAATGTGAGCCTTATTGGACACGTCTTCGGGATTTTTTCCAGTTTTGACTTTGGATAATTACCATAACTGTTTCTAATTGATAAAATACGGATTTTATTGATTCCTTATGATTATCATTGTCAAAATAAAAGATTTTTGTCATTTAATTAGATAATTATTACCTTATTTGATAAATATTAATTCTTTGAATTATTTGATAATTATCTTGCATGAAAATGGATTAGGTCAAAATTAGGTAATAACCAAAATTAATTATTTAATTGTTTATTTGAATTTTGATCTAGATAGTTTTGAAATGTTTCAAAAGTTGCCCTCAAGTTTTGGAATTTATATTTTGGATTAAAAGTTTAATTTTGAAATAATTAAATTCCAAACCACATAATTTTACAAGTTTAAAATTTACCCTATACTATTATAAGATTATAAGTGTAATTATTATATATAACATAAATGCTAGTCTTACCATTAGTAAGCCCCATTCACGAAGCCAATCTATAAGGGGGGTATAAGGTTATGGCCTATAAAATGGCCGTTTAATGGGTGTCCACTCTAACCCATTGCTTCCTTGATTGGTGGAGGGTCGTTATCCGAACGGGTAGGGTAGGATAACCAATTCATCATTAAAAGTATAATGATTAAAAAAGTAAATATTTTGTTATAAAATTCTCAATCTTTGTTACTTTAGACAAAATGTGAATTTGATACTATTCCATGAAATTACACTTTGTACCCTTGATGAGATGTTAGTGAAGCGTGTGTGGTTAACCGACACACTAATTTGGGTCTTAGAAAAGGTGGAAAAGGGTGACTCTATGTTTGTCATAGATCAATGGAGCATGTGTGGCTAACCTACACATTGATTAGGTGACTGTAAAATTGAGGGCACCGTGTACATTTGCATGGCTATTAGCACCATGTTTGTGATCCTCGGTATCCCAGTCACAAACTTTAGGCTCAAACACCTCCAGCTCATTCGCACTCATGAATTTGTATGGGAGGGTGATCTTCGATAGAAACAATTTCAACGATTGGATCTGCAACATAAGGATGGTCACCCGTTACAAGGACAAAGAGCTGAAAGAGGTAAACATCAACACTGTTACTCCGGAGGAGATCGCTGTCTTTGAGGCCCATAAGCATGATGCCACGAAAGTACATTGCATCATGCTAGTGACCATGACTGCCGAACTCCAAAATTCCTACGAGGACTTGTATCCCTACGAAATGCATCAGGATTTTCTTGAAAGGTACCACCAAAGTGAAAGGGAGGAGAGGTACGAGATCATCACTTCGATGATCACAACCAGATGAGAGACGGAGAGTTTGTCACTGCTCATCTACAGAAAATGCAAATATATGTTGACCGCTTGCTGAAGTTAAATGTTAACTTCGATGAAGAGTTGGCGATTGATATCATCCTTCACTCCTTGCCACTGTGCTTCAACCAATTTCACATGACTTACCACATGAACAAAGAGGAGGTCGTGTTGAGAAAGCTTCAAGGGTTGTTGAGGACTACTGAGAGCAACCTCAAAGATAAATCCATTGAACAAACTCGTACTCCTATAACCGCCCCAATCTTGGCTATTGGGAAGGAGAAGGGTAAAAAGAGGAAGGCTCCCTCAAAGAGCCACCATACAGGAAAGTCCCATGATGGCACCTCTTATGGTGGAACCAAGGCTGGTCCGATTGGACCCACATCCAACCCAAAGCATGCAGAGTGCTACTACTACCATGAGAAGCGGAATTGGAAACAAAGCTGCCCGAAGTATCTGCAAGATATCAAGGATGTGAATATCAACCGTCCTTCGTAGGTATTTACACTATTCAATCTAATAACTCATCACATGCTATTTCTTAGGTTCTTAATACAGGATGTGGTTTTCACATTTGTTCTGATTTGCAAGGCCTAAGAAGAAATAAGGATGTGGAGCATGGGAAGATAAACTTGATCATGGGTAACAGAAGATTGTTGCTATCACCAAGATTGGAGTTTACTCTTTAGTTCTTAGAAGTGGGTTAGGACTAGAGGTGAATAATTGTTTCTATTCACCTGAAATGACAAGAAACGTCATTTCTTTTTATGGTTTGCATAAACAAGGATTTGTATTTTCGTTTGATAATGAAAAGGTTCTATTAATGCTTTTCTTAATGGTGTTTTCTATTTTGAAGCATTGCCTTGTAATGGAATATATGAAACTGTGATGGTTGTAGACAACTTAGGCAATGATGTATTGCATATCGAATCTTCCAATAGTTTGGACAAAGCAAGCTTGTGGCATTGTCTTCTTGGACATGTCAACAAGAAATGCATAGCCCAACTCCAAAAGGATGGAGTGTTGGAGTCATTTGATCTTAGGGACGATGACATGTGTGAGTCTTGTTTGCTTGGAAAGATGACCAAGTCACCCTTCACTAGTACTTGTGAAAGGGGTGAGGGTTTATTGGATCTCATACGCACCGATGTGTGTGGGTCCTTTGGATCCACCACATGGGATGCGAGCTGCTTCTATGTGACTTTCACTAATGATTATAGCAAATATGGGTATATCTATTTGGTCAAGCACAAGTTAGAACGCTTTGAAAGTTCAAAGAGTTTAAACATGAAGTGGAGAATAAGTTGGGCAGGAAAATCAAGATGCTTTGATCCGATCGAGGTGGAGAGTACCTTAGTCTTGAATTGCACGAATACCCCAAGGAATGTGGAATCGTTTTGAAATTGACACCACCTAGGACACCACAGTTGAATGGTGTGGTTGATAGGCATAATAGAACCTTGGTAGATGTGGTTCATTCCATGATGAGTCGTTCTTTGCTACCTATCTCATTCTGGGGGTATGCCTTAGAGACTTCCATCCATATCCTTAACTCAGCCCCTACAAAGAAGGTTGTGAAAACACCTCACGAGATGTGGACAGGGAAAGCTCCCTCGTTGGCACATATCAAGGTTTGGGGTTGTGAGGCTTTCATAAGACAAGAGCCTCGTGACAAGCTGGAACCTCATAGTAAGTGGTGTATTTTCATCGGCTATCCGTAGAAGTCCTTTTGATATCTCTTCTATAGACCGAGTGACAATGTTGTCTTTGTTGCGAGGAGAGGGGTTTTCCGAGAGCGAGAACTGATAAGCCAGGGAGAGAGTGGGAGGAAAATAGATCTTGAAGGGATTCAAGAATAGAACGATAAAGGAACCTCTACTGCTGGTGCTCAACCCGAGGAGGAAATTCCTGTTGAATTGATTGACGAGTCCTTACATCTTAGACGTTCCAGTAGAGTTAGTGTTCCGCCTGTGTTATATGGTTTTCATTTAACAAGTGAGGGTTATATGTTTATTAGTGATAGTACACTATTAAATTTGGATAAACCTAACAGTTATAAGGAAGCCATGGAGGGCCAGAGTCAGCGAAATGGAAAGAGGCTATGGACAATGAGATTCAGTCCATGTATGACAACCAAGTTTGGAATTTGGTTGACAACGTTCTAGGTCGTAATAAGGTCGGGTGCAAGTGGATCTTCAAGAAGAAGAACGACATGGATGGGATGGTGCACACTTATAAGGCGCGATTGGTTGTGAAGGGCTTTACTCAAACTCCTGGAGTTGACTATGATGAGACTTTCTCACCAGTTGCGAAGATAAAGTGTATTAGGGTGATGCTAGCTATACTTGAGTTTCACGATTATGAAATATGGAAGATGGACGTCGAAACTGATTTCCTTAATGGGAAGTTCGCTGAGGATGTTTTCATGAATTAGCAAGAGGGTTTTGTTAGTGCGAAGCATCCTAATAGAGTGTGTAATCTTGAGAAGTCCATTTATGGATTGAAACAAGCGTCTCGCAGATGGAATCTTTATTTTGACGAGAAAGTCAAAGAGTTTGGCTTTCTGCGAAACCAAGATGAATCATGTGTATATGTCAAAGCCAGTAGAAGTATAGTTAGCTTCCTTGTATTGTATGTTGATGACACACTACTCATAGGAAATGACATTTCAACCCTGCAAGAAGTTAAGTCCTGGCTTGGGAAGTGTTTCACTATGAAGGACTGTGACAACCCGAAAATTTTATTCTTATAAAAGTCAATGTTAGTCAATAAAAATCATACATACAAATTTAAAATACAAATTATTTTTATTTTTCCTTAAAATGCTTAGAATATTAAGTTGTAAATATATGAACTTTGTGTTCATAGTATAATGCTTTAAAGAGGTGAAGCCTTAGGAATCCGATAAATTTAGCAGAGCATTAGAAGCTTCGGACTGTGAACTCCTCGACCGTGAACATGTCTCGCAACCATGATCTCTGGTGCCGTAAAAGGTTCTCGGCCGTGAAAAGGCCTAAGACCGTGAACACTTCGGACCTCACCTTCGAACCCCACTTTCTTTCATATATATTCATATTTGACTGATTAATCTTCATTCTTTCACTTTCGACTATGAACCTCTCCTTTTCTCTCAAGATCTTCAACCACAAAATCTCATTTTCTCTCAGGTATCATCCTCTCTCCTTTGATCTTCTTAGAAGATTGCTTAGGATCTTCAAGTGTTCTTCATTTCTTCAAGAACATCTAGCCATGAAACCTTGGATCTTCATCATCTTTTTGCTGTGAACCTAAGAACATCAACTGTTCTTGGGCCGTGAACACATCTTCTGGACGTGAACCCTCCTTTCAACTCTCAATCTTGCTTCTAACACCTTATTTGTAAGTGATACTTGCAAATTAGTGGTTTTCCCTATCACTTGTATGATCATATTCATTAATAGAATACTTATATGTTGCATAATTTGTTAATTAGGACTTGTTTTGTCCTGGAACTAATTATGGTGCAAACATCCTATGCCGAACCGCCAATCAAATCACTCACGAAAGTTGAGTTCATACCCCTATGTTTCACCGTTTTTCACGCTTTAAGGCGCGGGGGGGGGGGGGGGGGGGGATACAAGTCTAAACACAAGGATATTGTGTTTACAATAAATGGTTTTCTTGAAATATATTAAATGACATTAAGTCACCAAAAAGCTTTTAAAATGTTTTATAAACTCTTTCTAATTTTTATTTTGTATAAATCATATTTATATGTATATATTTATATAAATAAGATTTAAAGGGCTTATGACTAATGATTCACCTTACTTCCTTTTCCTTGCCTGGATGTGGGTTTAGTGTAAAGTATTTGTCCGTATGCCATTTCAAATTTTACTTATATATCTTGTTTATATGTATGAATATAAAAGTTAGTTCAAATCAGATTTCCTATTCCCTTTGTAACATATCGAGCAAAGGGAGTACAATCATGAAAATCACTTGCATAACCGAACGCATAAATAAATTATAATAGGTATAATTTACGGGTCAGATCGTGATAACAACCATCTTAAGAATGTATAAAGATTAGTTACAAAGTTAATTACAAAAAGGTTTTTCATAGTATTACTTGTAAACTTGTTAAATCACTCAATTTTTGAGACACGTCTTCGTGTACTTATCTAAGTACCAAGGAAAGGTAAACTTATTAACTAGAGTCTCATGGAGGGAGAGCGTGATTTTGTGTATAGATCTATACGGGACTCACATTCTCGAGTTACATATAATGAAGACATGTTAGACTGTAGAATGCAAAGTGTTCTGCCTTACTTTCTTTTCCTTGTTTAGATGTGGTCTTAAGATAGAACCCCACAACCTATTATCCATCTGACCATGATTATATGTAACATGTATAAGCTAAGTGATCACTCAAAAGATGTTAGGAATCTAATTACTTAAAGTTCAACACTTAGTTATAATTGGTATAACTTAAATGACTTTCAATTGTTTGTTCTATAATTCCTTAACTTATACACCAGAGTTATATATGATGAAGGCCTGATAGACTGGAGAATGTGTAATTTACGTTTTACTTCCTTTTCCTTGTTTTGATGTGGAATTACACAATCGACTGTCCGTCTAATCCATATCATATATAGCATGTATAAACTAAGTAATTATGGAAAGAACTGGTTTAAACATTATCATTAGGAAAATATAGGATTTTCTTGTAGATCATGCGAACATATTCAAAGAATAAAGAATATAATTTATATAACAAAATACTTATGCACTCACTCAACTTAAATGTTGATACTTGCTTTCAAAATACTTGTATTCTCAGGGAACTTAAGACAGGTATCCACACCGGAGTCGCGAAGACGGAGCAGTAAATTTTCATCTTATATTTTGATACTGTTATAATATAAAACATGTAATGTTTTAAACTCAATGTAGACACTTTACTATCAATACTATGTATGTTGTTACTTTGCTTAGTATGATACAATTTTTGTGATACTACATATGACTTCCTCCACCCCCACACGTTTCCACCATTCCGGTTTTTGGGGTGTAACAAGGACTTCGAAGAGGCTGACTATATTCTAGGAATAAGGATAGTGAGAAACAGGAGTAAATGACTAATATGACTTAATTAGAATACTTACTTGGACAAGGTACTAAAGCGTTTTAGTATGGAGAATTACAAGGAAGGGGAGTTAGCGATCCAAAGTAATGCCAAGTTGAGTAAGACTCAAAGTCCGAGTACCGAAGTCGAGATAGCAAAGATGAGTCGAGTACCTTACGCTTCCACAGTTGGCTCGATCATGTATGATATGAATTATACTCGCCCTGATGTGGCTTTCGATTTGATCATGGTCATCGGATATTAAAGGGAACCCTGGCAGAGCACATTGGACTGCACTCAAGAATATTCTTAAGTACCTTCGGAGGAGCAAGGAATGGTTTCTAGTCCTTGGTGGGAGTGATGACTTAAGGGTGTGAGGGAATAGTGATGCCAGTTTTCAGACAGACCGAGATAAATATCGATCTCAGTCAGGCTGACTCTTTCCATATATGGAGGAGCAGTGACTTGGAAAAGTTCCAAGCAGGAGACCGTAGTTGATTCAACGTGCGAATCAGAGTACATAGCGGTGAGCGAAGCGTCAAAGGAGGAATTATGGTTAAAGAACTTCATTGGATACCTTGGAGTTGTGCCAGCCATAAAGGAGCCCATGGAAAATTTCTGTGATAATGAAGGAGTAGTTGCCTTGACTAAGGAACCGAGGGATCAAGGTGGATCTCAACATATCAATAGAAAATATCACTTTATTAGACATTGGGTGGAAGAGGGTATCGTTAGAAGAGAACCCAACAGATCCCCTTATGAAGGGACTGAGTAGGGTTAAGAACTTGCAACATACTAGGAGCATTAGGCTGAAGGAAGATATTAGTTTAGATTAGATAGCTTCAAAACGTGTGATGGATAAAATGTAATTAACAGTTGATGATTAAATAAAGGAGTATTATTTATGAGTAAATTTCTTGTCTTGTGTTAATTATTTACCTATTATTTCACTTTGCGTGTTTTGACTTCCTGAATAATGAGATTATTCGAACAGTCCACAGTCGCTTATACTTTGGAAGTAGGTATGAAAGAATACTATCATGAATTGGTTTGTAGATTGTCTAAAGTGTATTAGACAAAGAAAAAGTTTGATGCAACATTCACGAGTGCTTATGAATAATATTTGAGCATTGGATTAAACCCACGCTTGCTGGCATCACTTTATGCAATTTATCATGAGTGATCGCAAGACGATAACATCATATAGTCTTAAAACCTAGATATATGGTTTATTGCTTGCAAGTTGGTTGTGCATTGATAATGTGTAAATGCATCAGTAACTTGATGTTATAAAATACATTGTTGTGCATAATTTGATGAGTGAATTGTAAATGCATATAAGTCGAAGTTTATTTATTCCTTTTATCCTAAGAGGGTAAAAGTGGTATCTGGGCCCCTCGATGATTTGGTTTGACTTATGTGTTGGGCCCGGTTAGGACTGAATTGATGTGTTCAATTAAGTTCTATGTTAGACGAATTAGAGGTCGAGAAACAAGCTGCTAGACAATAAGTATGACTATGTTCCATGTAATTGTCTGCACGATATCTAAATTGTATGATCCCTTATCTAAAGGACAGGTTACTGATAAGAACAGAGTTTGACAATGTCTTTGAGAGCTACGAATGCTAATCAAGTCTTGAACTCGTACTTGCATTTATAGTTACTAGAGTTATCTAAGTGGGAGAATGTTGGATTAGTGCCTAAGCTTGTAACTATATTTGGTATGTAGTTGACCCGGTTATGCATAGTCCTTTTGGGTTTCCTTCATAAAGCAATGAGACAGGATGACTTATGGATAGAGAGAGAGAGAGAGGTTATTATGGTTTATTAATTATTATTTGAATAATATATTAAAAGAGAAATCATATAGTTTAATTAATATTGGTCAAGAATTAGTTACGAATTAATTTTGTGGCAAAAAGAGATTAATTAAATAAGGGGGACTAAAACTATCAATTATAAGATAATTGAGTTTGGGCTGTGAATCCTTATGGTTACAAAGGGGACGAAATTTAGAGTGAAAGCCCACTTTAATTTCGTCTAAGGGGGCCTTATTCCAGAAGGTACTTAAACTGCTTAGGGCCTATTAAAAGGTATCATCTATTTAAAGGTATCATCTAAACTTGAAGATTGATGATTCCTGCAACTATTTAAAGGTATCATCTAAACTTGTTTTATTATAGATCTCGTGTAAAACCTGATTCCTGGGGATTCGGGGAAGAAACCCAATGGATTTGACGCTAGGTTGAAGGGCCACCAGGGCTGGGATCGCTGTGGGAAATGCAGTACGTCACATGAGGGAGTTTGCCGCACTGGGTTGAGATCTGGTTGTTATAAGTGCAGCAAGACTGGGCATTTTGGCAGGGATTGTTAGCCCCTACCCCCACTGTTCAGATGTGAGACCTGATTTGCTTTCATTGCAATTAGAGGGGCATAAAAAGGCGAATAGCCCCAGGTTGACAACAGCGGCAACAGCGCCAGTGGTGGCGTCAACTCCAACAACTACACGGGTTACGGATGGCTGGAAGGTCAAGCCAGATGCTCCAGTGGTGAAGAGCCGAGCTTACCAATTGATAGCCAAGAAGGCACGTGCCGCACCCGATGTGGTGACGGGTACGATTTCTTCTTCCAAATCTTTTATGTTATGACACTATGATTTGGATATGTTATATGTGTGTGCTCTGGTTAGGATCATTCCATGTGAATGATATCCCAGTTCAGGTGTTGTTTGATTTCGATGGTACCCGGTCGTTTGTCTCTCTTGTGCTTAGCAAGAGGTTTCCTGAGTCCCCGGGCATGTTGGATTTCCCTCTAAAGGTAGAGATTACAAATGATCAGTCGGTGCGAGCGTCGGAGGTTTTCAGTCATTGTGTTTTAAGATTGCTCGAGGAGCGCTACCTGGTGGACATGGTTCCCATATCTCTGCGGGGAACAAGGTTATTATAGGTATGGATTGGCTAAGCCCCAATGGGTCAGTGATTGACTACACGCAACAGTTAGTGCGGATGAGGATACCAAGTGGGGGAAAGCGGGTGATTTAGAGTGAGAGGCCACAATGAGGACCAGCTTTATGTTCAGCATTGAGAGCTAGGCACTACTTTCAGTAGGGTTGCGCAGGATATGTTGCCTATGTTATTAATACCTGGGAGATGGGTAAGGCGACAGTGGGCGATGTGCCAGCGGTACAAGAGTTCACGGATGTATTCCCCGAGGAGCTGGCTAGGATATCTACGGAGAGGCACGTAGAGTTCAGGATCGACCTAGTCCCTGGTGCAGCTCTGATAGCCAAGGCACCGTATCGTTTGTCCCCTCCTAAGATACAAGAGTTGTCTACACAGCTGCAATAGCTGTTGGACAAGGGATTCATTAGAATGAGCAGTTTGCATTGGGGATCCTTGATTTTATTTGTGAAGAAGAAGGATAGGTTGCATCGGATGTGTATACATTATCAAGAGCTGCATAAGGTAATGGTGAAGAACCGTTACCCACTCCCGAGGATTGATGACCTTTTTGACCAACTGCAGGGCGCATCTTGGTTCTCCAAGATTGATTTGTGCAGAAGGCTGCTTTTCAAATGCGTTCTGTACACTATAAGTTCATGGTGATGCCTTTCGGGCTCAGCAATGCTCCTGCAGCGCTCATGGATCTCATGAACCGCGTGTGCAGACCGATGTTGGATCGGTCAATGATTGTTTTCATCGATGACATCTTGGTTTATTCGAAGACACAGGACTAGCATGAGGAGCACTTACATGAGGTTCTGGATACTTTGAGGAGGGAGAGCTTATATGCTAAGTTCTCCAAGTGCGAGTTCTAGTTGCGCGAGGTGCAGTTTCTTGGGCACCTTGTAAACCAGAACGGGATTTCGGTTGAACCGACCAAGGTGGAGGCCGTGATGAGGTGGGAGGTTCCGAGGTCTCCATCTTAGATTCGGAGCTTTCTAGGACTGGCAGGCTATTATCGGAGGTTCATCCATGACTTCTCCAAGATAGACGTGCCACTGACCCGGTTGACGAGAAAAGTCGTGGTCTTTTGCTGGGGGCCTGAGCAACAAGTCGCATTTGAGACATTGAGACAGAGGTTGTGCGAGGCGCCAATTTTAGCCCTACCGGAGGGCATAGAGGATTTTGTAGTATATTTTGATGCATCCATCTCCGGTTTGGGTGCGGTATTGATGCAGAGAGGGCATGTTATCGCTTATGCTTTGAGGCAATTGAAGCCTCTCGCGGCTAACTATCCGACGCATGATTTGGAGCTAGGGTCTATTGTCTTCGCCCTCAAGATTTGGCATCATTACTTCTATGGGGTTCGTTGTCCATTTTACACGGACCACAAGAGCATGTGATATCTCATGGATCAGCCAAATCTAAATATAAGGCAGCGTCGGTAGCTTAATGTGGTAAATGATTATGATTGTGAGATCCTCTACCACCCGGGAAAGGCCAATGTTATGGAAGACTCGCTTAGCCGCATGGTAGCACCGATTAGGGATATCTGTCTAAGGATGACAATTGTGACTCCGCTGTTGGAGCAGATTCGGGAGGCCCAGCAGGAGGCCATAAAGGAGGAACAGCAGAAGAGCGAGCGGATTGTAGGTCAGGTTTCCTCCTTTGACTATTATATTCGGGGATTGTTGACTCTTCATAGTAGGCTGTGGGTCCCATATCATGGAGGTGTGTGCCAGGTATTGATGGAGGAGGCGCACAAATCCAGGTTCTCTATCCATCCCGGGGCAACAAAGATGTAAAGGGATCTTTGTCTTGATTATTGGTGGCTGTGTATGAAGAAGGATGTGGCGTGGTTTGTGGAGAGATGCCTGACCTGCAGGAAGGTCAAGGTTGAGCATCAGAGACCTCACGACAAGGTCCAACTGTTGGATATCCAGCTCTGGGAGTGGGAGGATATTACTATGGATTTTATCATGAAGCGTCCCAGGTTTGTGCGTGGAGTGGATTTGATTAGGGTCACCGTTGATCGATTGACCAAGAGCACCGATTTTATTTCGATACAGGAGAGCATGTCGGCCGAAATGTTGGCCGACATCTATATCGGGGAGGTAGTGGCATGGCACGAGGTGCTAGTTTCTCACATCTAGGTTCTGGAAGAAGTTCCATGACGAGCTGGGTACTCGTCTGTAGTTTAGCTCTGCCTTCCACCCACAGACAGATGGTCAGAGCGAGCGGACCATCCAGACTCTGGAGGATATGTTGTGGGCGTCTATTTTAGACTTTGGGGGTAGTTGGGATACTTACCTTCCTCTGGAGGAGTTCTCCTATAATAAAAGATATCATGCGAGTATCGACCATCCTCCTTTCGTGATGTTATATGGGAGGAAGTGCAGGACCCTGATATGCTGGGATGAGGTTGGTCAAAGGGTCATGGGGAGTACATAAGTGGTACTCAAGACTACGGAGAGGATCCAACAGGTTCGGATCAGGCTTCAGACTGCTCAAAGTCGGCAGAAGAGTTATGCGGACAGACGTCGATCGGACCTGGAGTTCCAAGTCGGGGATATGGTAGTCCTGAAAGTGTCACCTTAGAAGGGCATCAATCGATTCAGGAAGCGGGGATAGCTAGGCCCCCAGTATATTGGACCCTTCAGGGTTGTAGCCCGGGTGGGAAGGTGGAATATAGGTTGGATCTTCCGGCCAAACTCCATCAGATTCATAGCACTTTTCACGTTTCGCAGTTGTGGAAGTGTCTGGTGGATGACTCGACAGTGGTGCAATCGATTCAGGAAGCGAGGATAGCTAGGCCCCCAGTATATTGGACCCTTCAAGGTTGTAGCCCGGGTGGGCAAGGTGGCATATATGTTGGATCTGCTAGCCAAACTCCATCATATTCATAGCACTTTTCACGTTTCCCAGTTACGGAAGTGTCTGGTGGACGACTCGACAGTGGTGCCATTGGAGGATATTCAGGTTGATGATAGCCTGAATTGCATCGATCGGTCAGTGACGATCCTTGGAAGGAAGACGAAGAATTCAAGAAACAAGAGAGTAGAGATGGTAAAGGCGTAGTGGCAGCACAACAAGGGCTCGAAATGGACCTGAGAGCCAGAGGACGAGATGAGGGAGCATTACCCCGAGCTTTTTCATGACCCAACTACAAAATTCAAGGATAAAGTCTAAAATAAGTAGGGGAGATTTGTAACACGTGATTCCTGGTACGCAGTTAATTCTAGAAATCTTTACATTTTCTCTGGGGCTCGACGAGTTGGTGGCCTAACTCGTCGAGTAGAGTTGTGACCTACGGGAAGTTTAAGTGACCTACTCGACGAGTCGGGAGACCGACTCGGCGAGTAAGTGTTGTTTGAGTGAAACCCTAAATTTAAGGGTTTGCATCCTATTTAATTAACTTATATCTCCCCATCTCATCCTCCATCATCCCTTATACTTCCAGAAGGCATTATCTTGAAACCCTAGCCTTGTTTGAGTGTTCTAAGGCCATTTTGTGCATTTTGGTGGCTTGTGAAGCTTGATAATAGTAAAGGAGCTTGGGAGTTCAAGTTGGAGCTTGGAGATCCATAAATTTTGTTCCATTTCCAACTCATTTAAGGTAAAAAGCTCCTATCTTAATGTTCCATGTAATTAATCATCTTTAGGGCTTGGATCTTGGTATATTTAGGGTTTTCTAAGCCATTTTTGGATTGTAAGTGTAATATGGAGTTATGACTACAGATGTTAGACTTTGGAGGGATCTCATGGCATAAAGGTGCCAACTTTATGGCCATGAGAGCCCCATGCACCTTTTAGACATCAATTGTGGTCCTTTAGAGCTAAAAGACCCATACATGGACGTAAAGTTAGTGGCTTTACGTGCTATATCGACCCTAGGAGGTCAGATCTACCCTTTTGATGGGATGAGCTTAGCAGAAATCAAGTTTATGGACATGGAATTTAGTGGACTTGGCAAGTTGTTCTTGGGACTTGACGAGTCGGGTAGTGGTTCTCTAACCTTTGCGATTTTGAGGGTCTGGTTGAGTCTAGATAAGGCCTCAACAAAGACGGATGAGATTATAGACCTGGAAATCATGGGGCTTGACAAGTGCATGAGCAAACTTGGTGAGTCCAAGGCAATCTCCCAATCCATGAAGATGGACTCGATGAGTTGTTCATACAACTCGGCGAGTCATAGATTGGACACATTCAAACGAGGGAGATGAGTTCGACGATTTTAAGGGGGAACTCAATGAGTCAGATGTAGAAAGTCCCAATGGTATGATGGAAGGAGAACCCATCGAGTTCTTGCTAGATTCGACGAGTAGATTCGGGGATTGTATTGGGTTAGAGGAGTATGGACTCGACGAGTTGGTAGACCAACTCGGCGAGTCAAGTCAACTGGATGATGACTTTGATTGGATTTGACTTAACCCTGGTTAGGGTTACAAGTACAAGTTGATAACTTAGAGGAATTTTCGTGTAGGGATTGAGGAGTCGAGGAGAGTCGGTTTTCACACCAAGGATAGTTTGGATGCTACACGACATTGAGGTGAGCCTTCTCCTAGTAGGGGTGGGTCTACGGCCACAATGTCGCCCTACTAGTAAGAGTTTTGGGTTAGATAATTGTCTTTATGATGATTATATGGGATTGTTATGTGATATGCTTGCCATGAATGATACGATTATGCTTGATATGCTTACCGTGCTTGTTATGTGTTAGCAGTAGAAGGGGTGAAAAAGTCCCCGGTTACCGGTTGAAAGATATCGAAGGGGAGGTTAGTTCCCAGATACCGGTTGAAAGATACCGAATGGTAGGTTAGTTTGTAGTTACCGGTTGAAAGATACCGAGGGGGAGTTCAACTCTCGGGTATGCCTGATAGTTACCGGTTGAAAGATACCGAGGATTATGCATTATTTGGTATGAGTATGATGGGGGAACTCACTAAGCTTTGTGCTTACGGTTTTTAGTTTTGGTTTCAAGTACCTCTTAAGCTAAGGGGAAAGAGTCGGCTGCGTAGTAGCATATGACACCTTCTCACATGACTTTTCCACATTGAAACCTGGGATTTGTACTCTGATATGATACAATTTACTAGAATGGTTTTGGGACTATGGCTTATGTTTTTATGTTAAAGGAAGTGTAATGATGTTTACTGATAACTATTTTATAAGTAATATAATTTTAAACAAAAAAAAAATTTGGGTCCAATTTTGGGATGTTACATCTCATCTTCATAGTATGCTAGATTAGGGTTTATAAGCTTTGGATAAATTTCCATGTACAATAGAGAAACCTAGATCCAAAGCTTTAGGGTTTTTTGTGTGCACATAGGATGTTCTTTTGCTCAAAACTCATCACAATCTTAGTAACTGTAAATCTAAACAAATGTGAAATCCACATCCTGTATCAAGGACCCAAGAATGAGAATATGATGAGTTTTTGGATAAGATAGTGTAAATACTTGACAAGGTTGGCTTCACTTTGCCATCCTTTATCTCTTGCAAGTATTTGGGGCAACTTCATTTCCAATGCCCCTTATCATGGCAGTAAAAGCAAGTAGCCTCTTTTGGATTAGAGGCTGAAGGAGCTTCATAACTGGACTTTCCTTTGGGTCTATTGCTTGAGGACCCGACTTGAGACTTTCCCTTCCTATTTCCTTTCCTAATAGCCAAGACGGGAGCAGTGGCAGTAAGAGTTGAGGCAATTCTTTTTTCCTTTCATTCCACTCTCAACTATTCTCATTAAGCTCTGAAGTTGAGCCAATGTGGTCTCTTGGATATTCACATGGTAAGTCATAATGAACTGATCATAACAACTAGGTAATGAGTGCAAGACTTTGTTAATAGCCAATTCCTCATCGAAGTTCACATTGAGCTTCAACAAGCGATTCACATATCTCTTGCATACGTTGCAAGTGGCTTGTGACAGACTCTCCGTCCTTCACCTTGCTTGTAATGAGGGACTTTAATACCTCATATTTTTCTTGACGAGCTCGTTTATGGTACTTTTCCATCAAGTGCTTGCTCATCTCATACAAACAATGATCCTCATAGAACCTCTGCAGCTCAGGATTCATAGTCACCACCATGATGCATGCCACTTTGGTAGCATTATTGCAATGTCTCCTATACTCAACCATTTGTTTAGGAGTAGCTTTTGTTTCATTAATCTCATTTAGCCCTTTTTCGAGCACGTATTCCTTGTCCTCGAAGCGTAAAGCCATCTTTATGTTTCGCATCCAATCATTATAATTGGTTCTTTCAAAAGTGACTTTTGAACAGATGCTCAAGAGCGGGAAGTTGTTGGAGGAACCAGAAGCATTTTGTGAAGTTGAAATTTGATTAGATAAGAATAATCCCTAATATAACATATAAATGAAATATTAAGGCTAGGATCCAACTAGATATTTTCACAACATAGACGAAGGATGATGTAATCTATTTTTGAAAAAAAATAATAAAGATAGGTAAATGATGATTTACCAATTTAAGCACAAAAAAAAAAAAAAAAAACGAAATTTGAACAAATTAGGTTTTAAATGAAATTCCTAGATCCATTGAGATACATTGAACTATTCAATGGCATACTTAATCTCGATTATGCTCTTTCATTTGTGAATGGGATACCGAGGATCACAAAGAAGATGTTAATAACCATGCAAATTATCTTGGTACTCTCGTTGTCATTTATCATCTAATTAATGTGTCGGTTAGCCACACACGCTCCATCAATCAATGATAATTTATGAGATACCCATTGCCACCCTTTATTTGTCCATATTAGTGTGCTGGTTAACCGCACACACTCCACTAATGACTCATATAAAATGCAATGTGCAATTTCATGGAGTAGCATCAAATTCACATTTTTTTAAAGTAACTAAGATTGGAAATTTAATAAAAACATTTAGCTACGTTATATATTCCATTGAACTTATTAATGAGAATTATGTGTCCTATCAAGCTTGTTCGGCTAACGACCCTCCACCAATCAAGGAAGCGGTGAGTGAGAGTGGACACCTATTCAAGCGCCATTTTATAGGCAGTTTCCTTACCCCCACCCTTTTATAGATCAGTTTCGTGAATGAGACGTACTAGTGGTTCAACTGACATGTCTTATACATATAGTAAATATTAAACTTTTAATTTTACATATAGTATACGGTGTATTTTAAACATTTTAAAATACTATGGTTTTTTTTAAAATCTTTAAATTTCGAAACTAAAAGCAATTTTAATTTTAATTTAAAATTAAAAAATTCTGAATTAATTATTTAAATTCCAAAATTACAAACATTTAATTTAATTTAAAAATTAATCCCAACAAATATTTCACAATATTTATTAAGTACAATTAATATTCAAATTAATAATTTTTAAACATAAAAAATTAATTATATTAAGCACAAAGTAATTATTTTAGTCAAATATTTATATCCTAGTTTTGAGGCATTCAATTTATCATCAAATATGTATAAAAACCAGATTTGGAAGATAAACACAAGAAGCAATTATCTCTTTTAACAATATTAGGAAGATTTTTGAATCAATACCGAGCTCACATCGTGAGTCATAATGCTCATGTGGTGAGGAGCAGTTTTTCCAAAAGAACGATTTGTGTTGCTTGATTGAAATACCAATTTGCAATCAATTCAATCAGAAAACAAAACCTATGTTTTGATACGATTGTTGGGTTTTTTTAACAATACATACAAATCCTATGCGTGCATGCAACCCTAATTTTCCCGATCCATTTTGATCAAATATTGGGAAAGCCTAGAAGCATCTAGGGATTTTCGAAATAATCAACAAAGAAAAGAAGAAAACTAACCTTTTAATGTTATATAGTAATAAGAAACAATTCCTTGAAGATGTTGAAGAAGCTTAAGAACTAGTGTCTTAAGTGTAACACCTCTAATGGCTCACAAACACACTTGCAAGAGGATGATATGACAGAAGAGTAAGATTTAGAATTTCAACTCTTCTTAGGGTTTTTGAAAGGTGGCCAAATTCAAGAAGGGTGCAGATCTTTATATAGTTGTGGTTGCGTACAGCTAAAGCTAGGGTTTGTTAGAGGAAACCCTAATTTCTCAGCTTAGCGTAAGCAGCCCATTGACTCTATCCAACAGGCCCTTAGATGAAATTTATAGGGCCTCCCTAGAGGATTACGTCTAACCCTTTTAGGGAGGTCTAAATGCCTAAATCCACAACTATCAATAAATTATCAAACAATCCCTATAATTTTAATCAATTCCTTTAATCCCAAAATTAATTCCAAATTAATTTCTGGTTAAATATTAATTAAATAATATGATTTCTAATTAATATATTATTTCCACAATATATTAAAGAATTATTTATAACAGTTTATTAATCAAATAATCAATTCTTCCTCATTCTCAACAAAATCATCTTATCTAGTTTCTAGTATGAAGGCAACCCAAAAGGACTGTGATGCTATCAATTCAAATACATACCAAATATAGTTGTTGCTTAGACACCTAATCCAACTATTCACTCCTCACTATTTTCCGCACTTTTGATATTGCACTCTGATGATTGATATTATTGATCGTGTAATGGTTTTGGGACTATGTGATGGTTGTAAGTCTGGTTTTTAAAATGAAAAAATTTATCCTAGTTTTTGGACTGTTACACATACGTATGGCATACTCAAGCCAGGGTAAAACCCAAATTTTTAGGGGTTGCACCCTATTTAAGCTCATTAAGTCCTTCAAGTTCATTAGCTTTTCAGCCTTCATTGTCTCTTGACTCATATCTTGAAACCCTAATCCATTTTCCCTAAAGATTGAGTTTGTGTGTGTGTTCTTGGTGTGCATAGTGCTTAGAGAAGAAGAAGAAGATTTGTGAAGAAGCAAAGGACAAGAAAAAGCTTGTAGATCCAGAGGTTATGCATCATTTTTAGCCTATTGGAGGTATAACTTTTGAAACTTGATCATTCAAAGCCTAGATATAGGTTTAGGGTAGAATTTAACATCTTTTGGTCCCATAGCTTGGTCTTTTGGAGTATGGGCTACTCCAAACTATTTGAGCCATCCTTTTAGACTTTTGGTTTTGCATGAAGTCATAAAAATCGTATACAAAAGATTAAGACTCAAACACGCATGAGTTGGTGATCACATAAGGGAGCTAGAAGGCTTAATCCAGGGTTTGAGCCCCATTAAGTCATGTAAAAGCATAAAGTTTGTAATTTTATGGCTTTAGACACTTTTATGAGCATGGATCCGAATTTTGGAAGATAAAGATTATTAGGTTAAGACAATGGAGCAACTTCGACTGAATGAACAGTACGTCGAGCTTATTCCTGAGAATGTTGCGCATACTAGGCAAGTGCCCTGATTCCGGATCAATAACGTACGTTGGGCGTACGAGCCACGTACGTTGTGCGTACGTAACCAGTAGTAGCAAGACATTTATGAAATTTTAGGCCATTTTGGATCTATTGGGCTTTTGGGTTTTTTTGTTAGGTTTGGAATTCCTTTTTGGGCTAGTTTGGATTGGGCCTTGGTGGGATAGGCCAAACAAGGAAAGAGTTAAGCAACCATATGCCTTTAAAGCCAAGATTTAGGGTTTGGATCCTCGGGTTGGATTATTAACCTAATTTCTAATTAGGGTTTTATGCTTGTGGTATAGAGATAGGATTTTACGTGTTAGACACTTAAGTGTTATTCGATACTTTCAGTCGGCGGTGAGTTTCCATCATTGTATCCATGGGTCGAAGGTATTAATCCTAGTCCACTAGTTTGTGATATAGTATGATGATTGTCTTTGTAACAGTTGTCAGTCATGTCTGTGCTTGCTTAATGACTCTGTGATTCTTTTGTATAATATTATTTGGTAGAGGTAGGGGTGAAATAGACCCGGTACCGGTTAAAATAGACTAAAGGGGGTTGCATGCACCTATATATGCTTGATTGTATCTGGTTGAAATGGATCAAAAGGTATTGCAAGAACCCATATATGCTTGAATGTATGTTTGTATGGTATGGGGTATTTTGGGGGAATTCACTAAGTTTTGTGTTTATGGTTTTCAGTTTATGTTTCAGGTACTTCTAGCTCGAAGTGGAAGGGTCCGAGCCTGATCGCACTGCATCCACCTATGATTTTCCACATTATGTGATTTTGAGAATTTGTACTCTTATAAACTGTTGTTATGATACACTTTCGATTGTTTTGATATGATTATCGTATGTTTTGAATGAATTTAAAAACAAAAATTTTATCTGTATTTTTTGGTTGTTACAAGTGGTCTTTTTTACATAACATAAAAAAACATTATTATATTAGAAAAATCTTATTATAATGGTTAGTTTAATCAATATCGTCTTCCATTAGAAACTATAGTTGTTAGTTGTTAGTGTGTTTTTGTACATTATAAGTTTAATTAATTTTATATGAACTCAAATACATGTAAATTTCATACATTATATATGTAGCTAATTTCATGCATTCACACACACACAAAAAAAATAAGCAAATTAAACCAGGATAATACAAATTAAATTATAATAACTAAGATTCAATACAAAGACGCAAATTTCAACAACTAAAGTGTTACTTAATATATATTAAGGATATGAATCCCAACATAAAAGACAGCAGCCCACATGAAATACAATAGCCCACATCTTTATATCATGTTTACAATTCATTACTCTGTATAGTCAATTATATAGTCAATAGATCCAATAATGTCTCCTATATGTACTCATGTATACTCGCTCATATTCAGTTTGTAATCTGCCTATATATGGCGTGTGAATTATGGAATGTAATCAAGTCTTTCAATCATATAATCATTGTTCTATATGGTATCAGAGCCGCTTAGCTCCTAAGAGTCTCAATTTCGATCCAATTTACTCCCCTCACTCAAATCTCAATCGCCATGTCAAGTGTTATGGAGGTCACAACACACACACACTTTCCAATTAAGCTCACAGCCAACAATTTTCCTGTCTGGAGGAAGCAGATCGTCGCAACCCTAACTGGGTTAGGTCTTGAAGGTTACCTTGATGGCTCGACAGCAGCCCTAGCCAAAAACCTAACAATAGACAACACATCAAAAACTGGGTATCGACAGGATCAAATCATTCTTGGAGCCCTATTGGGGAGCTGTGCAGAAACCATCCAACTAATTGTATCTTCGGCTGAAACAGCACAAGAAGCATTCAAATGTCTCACATATAGCTATGCAAGCGTTTCCCGCTCTCGCATTATTTCTCTAAAATCTCGAATGGCAAACAATCCAAGAGGTACCCGATCCATCACTGAGTTTCTGCATGATATGAAGAATATTGCAGATGACCTTGCTCTAGCTCAAAATCCGGTTGATGAGGAAGACTTAATAGTTCACATATTAGGATAGTTAGGTGATGATTACAGACACATAGCCTCAGCTCTAAAGATTCGTGAAACCCCTACAAATACCCAGATCTTTTTGAAAAATTGCTTGATCATGAAAGGAATCTGAAAGACACATATACGTCCTTTGTTATCACAACAGTCAACAATACCCAAAAATCCAACAATCGATATTCATCAAAATCCTTCTATGACAACCTCAATCAACCTAAATTCAACAACAACAACTCAGGCAACAATTTTCGATCCAACTCAGGCCCCAATCGTTCGTCTAGTTAGTACAACGGAGGTAACAACTTCAACAGAGGTAATAGAAACAATAGCTACTACCAATTTTGCAATATCCCTGGACACGATACTAAAGAGTGCAGGAAGCTTGCTCGGTTTCTTAGAGAAAACAACATCAGTATTAACACCTCTACCAATCCCACAGTCAACTCTACAACAGCTTCCTCCCCAACCACAACATCTCCATGGATGTTTGATAGCGGGGCATCTCATCATGTGGCATCCACTCCAGCCTCATTCCACACCTTGTCAGAGTATGGCGGACCAGACGAAATCGTGTTAGGAAACGGTAAAGGAATATCCATCTCTCATATTGGTCATTCCTCCCTTCCTACTTCTTCCTGTCCGTTAAATTTACATAATGTGCTATTTGTTCCTTAGTTGCGTAATAACCTTATTTCAGTGGCTAAACTTTGCAAAACTAACAAAGTTTCTGTGGAATTTTTTCCCTCTTTCTTTCTTGTTAAGGAACTACGCACGGGCACAATTCTCATGCGGGGCACGAACATCAATGATGTCTACTATGCAGCCATTTGCTCCCTTCGTCAACTTCCAAGAGTCAACTCCACAGTCTCCTCAAATAAGTCGGTCACCTCCTGGCACCATAAGCTTGGTCACCCATCGGTCAAGATTTTCAAGTGTCTTCTAGCTCGTTTAGGACTCTCTTGTAATAAACATTCAGATGTTTCTGTTCATTGTGATTCGTGCTCTATAAATAAAAGCCACAAATTACCCTTTGGGTTAAATTCTTTTACTGCTACCAAACCTTTGCAACTCGTATATTCTGATGTTTGGGGCTCGGTACAAACTTCCAGCGATGGTTTTTCCTATTATGTCACCTTTGTCGATTTTTATTCAAGATACATTTGGCTTTATCCAATGAAATGAAAATCTGCAGTCTCCACCCTGTTTCCTTAATATCGCAGCCTAGTTGAAAATTTGTACAATACCCCCCTCATCTCCCTCTTCACTGATAATGGAGGAGAGTTTCTCAAACTTGCCTAATACCTCAAACAAAATGGCATTTCTCATTTCACTACACCACCTCATACCCCTGAACAGAATGGGATTGCTGAGAGACGACACAGACATATAGTTGAAACCGAGCTTTCACTTCTTCATCATGCCAACTTGCCTCTCTCTTTTTGGACTCATGCTTTTCAAACAGCAGTCCATGTTATAAACCGAATGCCCACCCAAGTCCTTAATTTCAAATCTCCTTATGACAAACTACACAATACTCCACCCATATACAAGAATCTAAAACCATTCGGATGTCTCTATTATCCGTGGTTGCGACCTTACTCCCTAACTAAGCTTCATCCCCGATCTATAAAGTGTATTTTCCTTGGCTACTCAACCTCGAAATCAGCCTACAAATGTTATGAACCCACTACTCACAAACTTTATCACTCCCGCCATGTCGAATTTATTGAGCACATTTTCCCATACCAGAATGAACCCGAAACTCCTCTGCCCAAATCGAATGAGTTTTGCATCTATCTGAACCCAACAAATGATAACACCACCAGCTCATCCATCCCTCCCTGCTGCCCTACACCATCTCCTACATAACAAATACCTATCCAAATTCCATCCATACCCTCCATACCAGCTACACCATCACCTAGCACACCACCAATCCAAAACAACCAATCTGATCCAGCCTCACCTCAAACAGCCCCACAACAGCCACCCTTATCCTCACCTACTGAGTTATCCCCTTCCACAGTTCAATTCCCTAACCCTTCTCCTCCTCCATCACCACCACCGTCTCACCGACCTCGCAAACCTAACCCAAAGTATTACAACAATAATCTTGTCAACATTACTACGCTTCATCCTATACTACCTACCCTCGAACCTTCCACCCATAATCAAGCACTAAAAGATCCCAAATGGAGGAGTGCCATGGATTCTGAATTCAATGCACTTTTACAAAACCAAACTTAGGAGTTGGTTCCGTTAGCCTCTCACAAACCTATTAGCTGCAAATGGGTCTTCCGAATAAAACGCAACCCAGATGGCTCTATATCAAAATACAAAGCCCGTCTCATAGAAAAGGGATTTCTTGAGCAATATGGGAAAGATTATTTTGACACGTTTAGCCCGGTCACTAAACCCGCCACTATTCGAACAATCCTCTCCATAGCCTTATCAAACAACTGGCCACTACGCCAACTAGATGTCAACAATGCCTTCCTACATGGCACATTGCATGAAGAAGTATTTATGTCTCAACCACCTGGATACATTCACTCTCAATACCCGGATCACATCTGCAAATTAAAAAAAATCCATTTACGGTCTCAAGCAAGCTCCACGAGCTTGGTATATTGAACTTGCTTGCTTTCTCCTCACCTTTGGTTTTCGAAAATCTCAAGCTGATGCATCTCTTTTCATCTATTCCCATGAAACCATCATATGCTACTTCATGGTTTATGTCGATGATATTGTCTTAACCGGCAATAACAACAAATTCCTTACTCATTTTGTCACCTCCTTAAGCACAAAATTCTCTCTCAAAGATCTTTGTATGCTTCATCATTTCTTAGGAGTTGAAGTCATTCCAACTCCCACCGGTTTGTTTTTGTCCCAACATAGGCATATCCAAGACATTCTAAATCAATTCCATATGGAAGGTGCCAAAGATGTTACCACCCCCTAAGTGCCATGGAACCATTATCTCTCATTGATCAATCACCCACTGTTGATGCCACACCTTATCGAAAATTAGTTGGTTCTCTCCAATACTTAGCTTTCACTCGTCCCGACATTTCATTTGCCATAAACAAATTGTCTCAATTCATGCACGCTCCTCGTCAAACTCATTGGCAGGCCCTTAAACGTCTCCTTCGGTACCTTAAAGGTACCATTCACCATGGTTTAGTCCTTAACCGTAATTCCTCACTCACGCTCTCGGATTTCTCCGACTCTGATTAGGGTGGAGTTCATAGTGCAGGTTGATCTACAATAGCATACCTGCTGTATTTGGGTACGAATTTAGTGTCATGGTGATCGACAAGACAAAAGACTGTTTCTCGCTCTTCCACCGATGTCGAATACAAAGCCTTGGCAAATGCTTCAGCAGAACTAATTTGGCTCAAAAACCTCCTTCATGAGCTAGGTGTGCCTACAACTACAGCCCCAAAACTCTTCTGTGACAATACATGTGCCACGTATCTTTGTGCGAATCCTATTTATCACTCGAGAATGAAGCATGTGGCCCTAGATTACCACTTTGTTCGAGAACAGATTGCATCAGGTCTTCTCAAAGTCCTTCATGTCCATGCACAAGACCAGCTAGCGGACATGCTGACCAAACCACTTCCACGAGCACCGTTTCTGAAAAACCGATCCAAGATTGGAGTCTCTGATGGAGCCTCTATCTTGCGGGGGTGTATTAAGGATATGAAGCCCAACATACAAGACAGCAGCCCACATGAAACACAATAGCCCACATCTTTATATCACGTTTACAATTCATTACTCTGTATAGTCAATTGTATAGTCAATAGATCCAATAATGTCTCCTATATGTACTCCTGTATACTCGCTCATATTCAGCTTGTAATCTACCTAGCTATATATGGCGTGTGAATTATGGAATGTAATCAAGTCTTTCAATCATATAATCATTGGTCTATAATATAACATTAAACATTGTGATTGAAGTTTTACGTCTATAACATTTGACAATCATGTGTTGATCATGTTTTTTTGGTTATGGGCCAATCTAGAGTAAACCAAACATGAGCTGTATTGTCTCGTAAGATGCTTATAGAAAGCCCAAAATGCATGAATAGTGAGAAGGAAATTCCTTACAAGTTGCATTAGTTTCACTTTCTACATAGATTCGACAATTTGATACTAAGGTGTTGTTTGTTTTCTTTAAAAAAATCACTTCTGGCTACTTATTGCTACACGGCGTAGCACACACGCAACACTTAACTCTTTGAATTTGTTTGTTTTTAGATGACTTTTGACTTATAAACTGTTGTGCGTGTCCTGCCTGGCGCAACACTTGACCTTATACATCAAACCTCTTCACTCCTTACTTTAACTTGTTGTAGTAGTCTGCATAGGTTACAAAACAAACAAACTTTTTGTTACATGTTGCAGTCGTTTGGTCCCCATCTTTTCCAACAAAGGGTTGCAGAGATGGTCCGCCGACTTCATACATTTTCACTTCAAAAAAAACAACACCTAATACAATGGGAATAGGCGTGACACCGTAGAGGAGTGCTAATTATAAGTAGTACTGTGTAATTTATTTATTTATTATTTTTTTCCTTATATAGAAAAGTTACATTAAGTAAACCAAGGCCAATTATTTTACTTTGCATCTAATAGAGATTTGAAACTTTTCAATAACGTGTCTAGGACGAAGCGAGACTTAATGTCTACCATCACATGTGATTTCTATCTTAAGACATTGGTCATTTTACAATGATAATTCCTTGAGCAGCATGTATGTCATTTATCATACAATTTAAGTATTCTTATGAACGGTAGCAAATTTTGAACCAAGCAAAACCGTCTTTTCTTTGCTCGGCTGGTTTTGGTATTTAATTATCACAGACTATTTTTTCACATGGGCAGTTGTATGTAGCGCTGTTTAGGGCCACCACTCCAACTTCCCTAGAAATCCTCATAAACACTAATGACCCCAACACGTACAATAAAAAAAAGCAGTCTATAAGGATCTATTGTGCCGAGTTATTCCTAATGAGGTATATAGTACCACTAGCAAACGATCTTTTCACATTCTTATAACAATTATTCATATTCCTATAATCGTTATTTCTAACATATTTTCTTATTTTTTGTATCTATACTCACACCTATACATTTGAACATCATACTTCGAATTTCAATGACATGTTCAACATCATACAATACTTATTTTCACGGTTTTGCTCGTACCAGATGAGACCAACCAATCATGGGTAGTATATCCGATCTGAAGTGCGATGGCCATCAGAGGTTCCCTATAGGTTAGAATACTATGCAAGTGGAAAAATGAAATTCGTCGATACGAAACTTGGTACCTAGCTGTCGACATATTTGTAAGTTCATAAAAACCAGCATCTTATACATCTACATACAACAATCACAATCTATGGACACTATTTCACAATTTACTCTCTTCGTAGGGAGATGCCATACAAATTCTTGAACAACAGACCAATCAAGATTACATCAAATCAGTACTTAATGTGTCGAATTGCTACACCATATCGGAATACAGTTGCCAGACATCAAAAGGTTTTGGAAAATGAATTCTACATCGATGTTGACCTCATTTTCAAAATCAAACCGCTTCCAGACACAATATATATACCCAAAACTTGCTTTCGCTTTGTTTCCAAATCACATCTCATAGAACTCGGAGAAAACCCACTTTATTATTCAGGTACCACTTCACAAACTCATTCTATTCCATACACATGATTCAGACACTAACACTTACTGCCATTCAGACTTCATTGGTGTCCTATCCAAGATCAGGGACTACACCAAGCACAATGAAGAACCATTTGTGCTTCTGATTCTAGTAGACGAAATGAAAATATCATATCCAAAAAAAAATGCAATTATCAACTCTTGGCCCGGTATTCAATAATAAGACCACACATAAAATGCTTAGTGGCAGCAAAATCGCAATAAACCTACGAAAAGAATGCATCACTGCCCCACACAAATTTAATCATGAACTCCTGATCCGGCCTCCTGCAACCACGGTAGTTGCGGTGACAAATCTAAAACCATCTACCTCCAATTATAGATACATTGTTGATTGAAACTTATACAACTTGTAACTATCTTCTTCAAGGATAAAACGTTTGTGGTAAAGGCATCAATCATAGACTTTGTGTTTCAAGACAACTCATACCAGATAACATGTTCGAACTGCAGAGAACCAATCTTTAAAAGGGCCCACAATGATACTGTAGCGCTCACGTAGCCATAGAAAAACCAACATTTGTGTAAGCATACCTCCACATTAAAAAAAAAGATTATTATGCTATATACTACACTAATAAAACCTTCTTCAATGAAGCCACAAATTCACTCTCACTATCGCTGACTCAAGCGACTAGATATCTACAATCACATCTGATACCTCATGCCGAAAATTGCTAAACTCCACTCTTGAAAAACTGCTATCCGATAACTCAGCTATCAACAGAAAGACCCTACCTTCGAGTGTCATCAAACACAAAGGACAGACAAAAATAATGTCAATTTATAAAGGCATCCACTCTGGACAACCTTCTTATCATAAAAGTATACACAGAGGAATTTAGAACTGTCCAGCAGACTATAGTCCTGAAAACTCCGTCATAAATTCCAATGACGACGTATGTATCACGTCACAATACAACCGATTTGCTTGCATCAACGACGTGCATGCACGTTGTATGTCATATAACTTTACTGGTACGTATACAAGCACCAAAATCAAACCCAAAAAAAGAAAAATCTCTAATACAAACTTTCTCTCATACAGACGAACCAACACTAACGAATGATCTAAAGCACACCCGCAAGGAATGGATGCTCTATTACACAAACATTCTTTTAGGACCTGTTTCTTCCGCTTTCCTATACTTAGTAGATCATTATGTATAAAAATTCCCATCTATTGGTAGTATAACCAATGAACAATATGTACTAATCTTTTGAATATGTAACCCTGCACGAACAAGCCACTGCATGTAATTTCGAACAAGTACCCCCGTAAGAATTCAACACTTGCAAACCACAAACCTAAGGCCGGACAGAGTGGTGAGCGGGGAGAGGTGCAGGATGTTTCCCGCACAGGGGAACATCGCACCGTAGGTGCGGGAAGGCTCGCGCAGGAAGAGGGTGAGGGGTGTTTCCCGCATTCTCACTCTTCATATGATTGGTCCGTTTTTTTTTTCTTTTATGTTTTTTAATATTTATAAAATTGTATACTTATTAAAAAAAATATAAAATATATATCAAAATTTATGGTTTTTAATTCCCTACGAGATGAGTATAATATATGTATGAAATATATTTTTTTTTAAATAAAAAAATAGTGAGGGGAGCTTCCCGCCCATTCATTAAGTTTTAGGTGAGGGAAAGAAATGTGAGGGAAAGAAGGGTATGGTCCACAAAAAGTGAGGCAAGCTTTCCTCCCACTCCCTTCAGTTTAAGGCTTTACGTTTCAAAATTAAATCCAATAATTCAATAAATAACAAAATATAAAAAAGTTTCATCCATCACATTCCAAAAATTTATCTTCTACATATCCATCTATCATCATATTACTTATGTAAATAGTAACTAAAAGCATACATTTTTTTCCAGCATTTCCGAAATAACGAACGGTAAAAAAGCTACATAGAAAGAGTCAGAAAACTACCCTTATAAAACAAATACTCACTCAAACAAACAAATGTAACACCTACAATAACTGCAATTTAGACTTTAAAACCACAAACCAACACCTCAACATTTAAAAATCAAATCCAATAATTCAATAAATAAAAAATGACAAAAAGTAACAACTACATTAAGTAAAGATATAAACTAACACAACAATTAAGGCCATGCATGAACTCCAGATAAAAACTAAAGTAACACAATAGTTAAGGCCATGCATGAACTCCAAATAAAAACCAACCGAAGAAGCTGTTGGGTTTTAGCCATAAGAACTTTCCTATGTGCGCATGCAAAACCCTATTGCTTGGATCTAGGCTTTCTATCAAACATGCTTTTGAATCCAAGACTTCTAATGGCTAATTAGGTTAAACAACAACATTAATACAGATCTAGAATCATACCTTTGAGTTCCTTGTTGATCTTCTAGTCTTGGAGCTTCTAGAGTGACAATTGTCACTCCTCTAATGGTTTACAAACACCAATAGCAAGCAAGATGATTCAGGAGAGAGGAGAGGGGATGGAATTCGGCCAGAGGTTCCTTGCTTTAGGTTCTCAAAGATTGTCCACGAATTCCACACCCCAAGGGCCTATTTATACCTTTAGACTCCTTAAGGGTTTCACCCTAAACCCTAATTGGATAATCTTCACTTAAGGCTATCCAAATCCATTCCATAGATATCCTTATGGACTATTTTGAGCTATCCTAAAGCTCTTAGAAACCGTCCAAAGTCCATCCTAATGGATTTATAGTCTAAAGTCTAACTATCAAACAATTGACAGTTTATACCCTCTTATTTAATTAATCTCTTTAAGTCACCAAATTAATACCAATTAATTTATGACTTATATTAATCAAATAGCTAAATATTATTCCTTATAATATTTACTCTCTCTTAACAAATCATCCTTCAAGTTGCTATGGTGAAGGCAACCCAAAAGGACCATGCACCACCGAATATAGTTATAGCCTTAGACACTATTCCAACAGTCTCCCACTTGGATAAGTCTAGTAACTATACAAGTATAATACGGTTTGCAATCGTAGCTCTCAAAGACGCTGTCAACTCTGATCTAATCAATCTTGTCCTTTAGATAAGGGATCGTACAGTCCTCTGTTAGATATCATGCTGACAATCCTATGGAATGGTTAGTCTAGCATTTAGATTTCTCGATCTTCGATTTATTTGACATAGAACTTAATCGAACACATCAATTCAGTTCTGACCGGGCCCGGCACATAAGTCAAATCAAATCATCGAGTGGCCAAGATATCTCTTCTACCCTCTTAGGATAAAATTTACAGATAAACTTCGACTTATATGCATTTACTTATTCATTAACCAACTATACACAACAATGCGTTTTATAACATCAAGTTACTGATGCGTTTTCGAATTATCAATGCACAATCAAATAACAAATAATAAACCATATATCTAGGTTTTAAGACCATATGATATTATCGTCTTGCGATCACCTTTTATATCGTATTCCATAAAGTGATTCCAGCAAGCGCGGGTTTATTCCAATGCTCAAAACCAGTTCGTAAGCACTCATGAACGTTGCAGCAACTCTTGCTATGTCTAACACCATTTAGACACTCTACACACCAATTCACGACAATATTCATTCATATCTACTCCCAACATATGAACGATTGTGGACCATTTGAATAATTCGATTATTCCTAATAAACTCAATTATTCTGGAAGTCAAAACATGCAAAGTGAAACAATAGTTAAACAACTAACATGTGATAGTAACTTTACTCATAAATAAAACTTCTTTATTTAATCATCAAATGTTAATACATTTATCTATTATACGTTTCTAATACAATCTAATATATGCTAATATCATCCTTCAGCCCAATACTCCTAGCATGCTGTAAGTGCTTAACCCTACTCAGTCCCTTCGTAAGCGGATCTGCTGGGTTATCTTCTGATGATATCCTCTTCACTACGAGTTGTCCTTCTTCTACACGATGTCTAATGAAGTGATATTTTCTGTCGATAAGTCGAGATCTACCATGATCCCTCGGTTCCTTGGTCAAGGCAACCGCACCTTCGTTATCACAGAAAATCTCCATGGGCTCCTTTATGGCCGGCACAACTCCAAGATCACCGATGAAGTTCTTCAGCCATATTGCCTCCTTCGACGCTTCGCTCGCTGCGATGTACTCTGATTCGCACGTTGAATCAGCTACGGTTTCCTGCTTGGAACTTTTCCACGTCACTGCTCCTCCATTTAGGGTAAAGACCCAGCCCGACTGCGAACGATAGTTGTCCCTGTCGGTTTGAAAGCTGGCGTCACTATACCCTCGCACCTTCAAGTCATCACTCCCTCCAAGGACTAAGAACCATTCTTTCGTTCTCCGAAGGTACTTAAGGATGTTCTTCACCGCAATCCAATGTGCTTTGCCAGGATTCCCTTGATATCTGCTAACCATGCTCAAAGCGAAGGCTACATCAGGGCGAGTACAAGTCATAGCGTACATGATTGAGCCAACTGCGGAAGCGTATGGTACTCGGCTCATTTCTGCTATCTCGGCTTCGGTACTCGGACTTTGAGTCTAACTCAACTTGGCATTTCCTTGTATCGGTAGTTCTCCCTTCTTAGAGTTTTCCATACTAAAACGTTTTAGTACCTTCTCCAAGTAAGTATTCTGACTAAGTCCAATTAGTCTCTTACTTCTTTCTCTTACTATCCTTATTCCCAAAATGTAAGAAGCCTCTCCGAGGTCCTTCATAGCGAAGCACTTCCCGAGCCAGGACTTAACCTCCTGCAGAGTCGGGATGTCGTTTCCTATGAGTAATATGTCATCAACATATAGAACGAGGAAGCTTACTACACTCCCACTGGCTTTGACATATACACAAGATTCGTCTTTGCTTCGTACAAATCCAAACTCTTTGACTTTCTCATCGAAGCAAAGATTCCATCTGCGAGACGCTTGCTTAAGTCCATAAATGGACTTCTCAAGCTTACACACTCTATTCGGATGCTTCGGATCCACAAACCCCTCTGGCTGAGCCATGTAAACATCCTCAGCCAACTTTCCGTTAAGGAAAGCGGTCTTGACATCCATTTGCCAAATCTCATAATCATGAAATGCGGCAATTGCTAGCATCACTCTAATAGATTTAATCTTCGCAACTGGCGAGAAGGTCTCATCATAGTCAACTCCGGGAGTTTGAGTAAAGCCCTTCGCAACCAATCGCGCTTTGTATGTGTGTACGTTCCCATCCACGTCGGTCTTCTTTTTGAAGATCCATTTGCACCCTACGGTCTTACGTTCGGGCACGTAATCAACCAAATTCCAAACTTGGTTATCGTACATGGATTGGATCTCGCTATCCATTGCCTCTTTCCATTTCGCAGACTCCGGGCCTGCCATGGCTTCCTTATAGCTATTAGGTTCATCAAGATTTACTAGTGTACCATCACTAATATACGTGTCCCCTTCGGTAGTAATATGAAAGCCATAAAACTGGGGTTGAACTCTAACTCTATCGGAACGTCTAAGAGGTAAGGATTCGTCAATCGGTTCAACCGGATTTTCCTCCTCGGATTGAACGCCAGTGGTAGAGGTTCCTTCATCTATCGATTCTTGAATCTCTTCAAGTTCGATTT
Organism: Lactuca saligna; assembly: GCF_052625555.1. NCBI lineage: Eukaryota > Viridiplantae > Streptophyta > Magnoliopsida > Asterales > Asteraceae > Lactuca > Lactuca saligna. The sequence continues at coordinate 194,240,280 of NC_136424.1, read as the reverse complement.
GCCTCCCACTGTCTCCTTGGCTTATGAGTTCTCGCTCTCGGAAAACTCCTCTCCTCGCAACAAAGATAACATTATCTTTCGGTCTATAGAAGAGATATCCAAAGGAAGTTTGCGGGTAGCCGATGAAAATACATCGCTCACTTCGAGGTTCAAGCTTGTCGTGAGTATCTCGTCTTACGAAAGCCTCGCAACCCCAAACCTTGATATGTGCCAACGAGGGAGCTTTCCCTGTCCACATCTCGTGAGGTGTTTTGGCAACCTTCTTGGTAGGGACTCGGTTAAGGATATGGGCGGCAGTCTCTAAGGCATACCCCCAAAAGAAGATAGGTAGTGAAGCACGACTCATCATAGAGCGAACCATATCCAATAAGGTTCGATTACGCCTTTCTGCCACACCATTCAATTGCGGTGTCCTAGGAGGCGTCAATTGCGAAACTATTCCACACTCCTTAAGATAATCGTGGAATTCAAGACTTAGGTACTCTCCTCCTCGATCGGATCGAAGCATCTTGATTTTCCTGCCCAATTGATTCTCCACTTCATTCTTGAACTCTTTGAACTTTTCAAAGGTTTCTGACTTTTCCTTGATTAAATAGATATACCCATATCTACTATAATCATCGGTAAAGGTCACATAGAAGCGGTTCCCATCCTTCGTGGTTGATCTAAAAGGTCCACATACATCGGTATGTATTAGGTCTAATAGTCCCTCACCCCTTTCACAAGTACTAGTGAAGGGTGACTTAGTCATCTTTCCAAGTAAACAAGATTCGCATGTGTCATCTTCCCTAAGGTCGAATGACTCCAACACTCCATCCTTTTGGAGTTGGGCTATGCGTTTCTTGTTGACATGTCCAAGACGACAATGCCACAAGGATGCTTTATCCATACTAGTGGAAGAATCAATATTCAAAACATCATTTCCTAAGTTATCAACAATCATAACAGTTTCATATATTCCATTACATGGTATAGCTTCAAAATAAAAGACACCATTTAGATAAGCCAAAATAGAACCATTCTCATTATTAAAAGAAAATCTAAAACCTTGTCTATATAAACCATGAAATGAAATGATGTTTCTAGCCATTTCTGGCGAATAGCAACAATTGTTCAAATCTAAAACTAAACTATTCTTAAGCACCAAAGAATACACTCCAATCTTGGTCACAAGCGACGATCTTCTGTTCCCCATGATTATATTGATCCTTCCTTGCTCCACATCCCTACTTCCTTTTAGTCCCTGCACATTAGAACAAATGTGATAACCACAACCGGTGTCAAGAACCCAAGAAATAGCATGATTAGAATCGTTAGATTTTATTGCATATATACCTGCGAAAGATGGCTTGATCTTTCCTTCCTTGATGGCTTGCAGGTAATCCGGGCAGCTTCTCTTCCAATGTCCTATCTTGTGGCAGTGGTGGCACTCTGCCTCCTTCGGGTTAGAGCAGGGCTTAGAGGGATCAACTTTGGTCCCACTAGAAGAGGAACCATCTCGAGCTTTCACCTTTCGATAGTTATTTGAAGAAGCTTTCCTCTTCTTTCCCTTCCCTTGACCAATAGCCAAGACAGGAGCAGCAGACGGATTGGGAGTTGGTGCAACAGACTTGTCCTTGAAATTGCTCTCAGCAACCCTCAAGAGACCTTGGAGCTTACTTAGAGTGACCTCCTCTTTGTTCATGTGGTAGGTCATCCTAAATTGATTATACATCGGAGGCAAAGAGTGAAGCACCATGTCGATCGCCATGTCTTCGCCGAAGTCAACGTTTAACTAGCGAAGGCGGTCGACATACCTTTGCATCTTTTGCAAGTGCACGGTAAGAGATTCTCCATGACCCATCTTAGCGGAAATCATGTTGGTGAAGATCTCGTAACGCTCTTGTCTCGCGTTTTGGTTGTACCTCTCCAACAAGTCTTGATGCATCTCGTATGGATACATGTCCTCGTAGGACTTTTGGAACTCGGAGTTCATGGTGGCGATCATGATGCAATGTACTTTCGTCGCATCTCGCTCATGGGTTTCAAAGGCGGTGATTTCAGCGGGAGTAGCAATTTCGGGGTTGATTTTCTCGAGCTTCTCGTCGAGGACATACTCTTTATCCTCATAGCGAGCAATGGTGCGAATGTATCTTATCCATTCGCCAAAGTTCGTTCCATCGAAGGTGACCTTTTGGCAAAGGCTCATCAACGTGAAAGAACTAGCAGCAGCGTTGTTTGCGTTTGACATCTATAGAAAGGACAAAGATAGATTAGAACAAGAATCCCTAATTATCACCCAATAAGAAAAATTAGGGCTAGGATCCAACAATAACATTTACACACTAGAAAAGGGATGCCGTAATCCAACATGCAAATAAATTGAAGGTAAGTGAATGACGATTCACTAATTCTCCATCACAAAACTTAAACTTTTAGTCCTAAGTGTTTTTGAGAATTCCTAGGTTCGGATGAGATTCATTGAACTATTCAATGGCATGTTTAAATCTCGATATGCCCCTCTTGTTTGTGACTGGGATGCCGAGGATCACAAAGCGGGTGTGAATTACCATGCAAATTTACATGGTGCCTTCATTGTTACGATCACCTATTCGATGTGCCGGTAAACCACACACGCTCCATCGAACTATGATAAACAATGAATCACCCTTCGCCACCTTCGCTTAGAACCAATTAGTGTGCCGGTAAACCACACACGCTCCACTAACATCTTAGCAAGGTGCAAAGTGTAATTTCATGGGATTGCATCAATTCACTTTTCCTAAAGTAACTAAGATTGGGAATTTTTTAAAAAAATTTAGTTACTTCGTATTTCTTATTATACTTTTAATGAGAGGATGAGGTTGCCCTATCCTACCCGTTCGGCTAACGACCCTCCACTAATCAAGCAAGCGGTGGGTGTGAGTGTACACCCATTAAGAGCCATTTTATAGGCCGCAACCTTATACTCACCTTATAGATCGGCTTCGTGAATGAGGCCTGCTAGCGGTAAGACTAGCATTTAGTTATACATATATACATTATTCTAATAACATCATATAAGTATAGGGTTGTATTTTAAACTTTTCAAAATTTAGGGTTTGAAATTTAAGTTGTCTAAATTAAAGCTTTTAATCACAAATTTAAATTTCAAAACTATAGGGTAGGTTTTAAACATTTAAAAAAATGGAGGATCAAATAACAAATAATTTCAATTAACAATTAATATCTTAATTATCTTTATTTGATTTATCTTTGATTTCTTTGAGGATAATTACCAAAAATAATTAAAACAATTAATTAATTATCATATAAAGAAACTAAATATTTAATTAGTTGATAATTACCTTTAACTAGATCAATATAACACTTATATTTATCAAAAAAACGGATTCATATTGATCTAATTAGTTTATGGTAAGTTTGGATAAGATAAACACAAAGAAATCCCGAATCTGGCCTTTCCTGACGCTTGGACTCGCCGAGTACACAAATGGACTCGCCGAGTCAGGCCTACTCGCCGAGTCCACTTTGGAACTCGACGAGTCAGTGACTCAAAACCAAAAAAATTGAATTTTGCAGGTTTTTTTCAGTTATACAAGCAACAATTTGTAGAAAACCAATCTAGGCTCTGATACCACTGTTGGGTTTTAGCCATAAGAACTTTCCTATGTGCGCATGCAAAACCCTATTGCTTGGATCTAGGCTTTCTATCAAACATGCTTTTGAATCCAAGACTTCTAATGGCTAATTAGGTTAAACAACAACATTAATACAGATCTAGAATCATACCTTTGAGTTCCTTGTTGATCTTCTAGTCTTGGAGCTTCTAGAGTCACAATTGTCACTCCTCTAATGGTTTACAAACACCAATAGCAAGCAAGATGATTTAGGAGAGAGGAGAGGGGATGGAATTCGGCCAGAGGTTCCTTGCTTTAGGTTCTCAAAGATTGTCCACGAATTCCACACCCCAAGGGCCTATTTATACCTTTAGACTCCTTAAGGGTTTCACCCTAAACCCTAATTGGATAATCTTCACTTAAGGCTATCCAAATCCATTCCATAGATATCCTTATGGACTATTTTGAGCTATCCTAAAGCTCTTAGAAACCGTCCAAAGTCCATCCTAATGGATTTATAGTCTAAAGTCTAACTATCAAACAATTGACAGTTTATACCCTCTTATTTAATTAATCTCTTTAAGTCACCAAATTAATACCAATTAATTTATGACTTATATTAATCAAATAGCTAAATATTATTCCTTATAATATTTACTCTCTCTTAACAAATCATCCTTCAAGTTGCTATGGTGAAGGCAAGCCAAAAGGACCATGCACCACCGAATATAGTTATAGCCTTAGACACTATTCCAACAGAAGCAACCATCATTTCCCAATAACACAATTATTCCTTATATACATCTATTACCTAATATACATAGGTGATCATATACTTACATAATAGGCTACCAACCCCATAAATTTGAAAAAAAAAATTTAGGTCATTTTGGTCACTTACTTTTAATTTTGTACTTATTTGGTCACTTAATTTTTTTTTAGTTTTAAAATGTCATCAAATTTTTGGCTTTCTGCTCATTTAATTACTTAACATTTGGTTTAGTCACTTAACTTTTGGATTAGTGCTAATTTAGTCACCGAACTTTTAAAATTGTGATTATTTAGTCACTAAACTTTTAAAAAAGTTTAAACGTTTAGTGACTAAATGAGCACAATTTTAAAAGTTGTGTAAATAAATGAACACAAATCCAAAAGTTAAGTGACCAAACCAAAATTTAAGTGACTAAATGAGCAGAAAACCAAAAGTTTGATGATCTTTTAAAACTTAATAAGAGTTAAGTGACCAAAGGAGCACTGTGACAACCCGTTATTCCAAATCAACAAAAGTCAAATCCGATAAATAAAGTTTCGAGTTTTATTTATTCGTTTAATTGAAAAGGGTTAGAAAATAATTTAAATATATAAATAGAGTTTATATAAGTTTTTGGAATAAAAAATACTCAAAAAAAAAAAAGCCAAGATTTTTCTCTCGAAAACACAAAACCTTGTTACAGCAAACCGTTGTCGGCAGAAAACCTTCGGACCGAAAACTATTCTCGGGCAACAAAGGGATTTCAGCCGAGAACCCCCTTTTCGGCCGAAAACCCAACCGTATATAAGTTTTCCATGCAAAAACTTAATCATTTCCCATCAATTTCACTCGAAAACACCCTCATTTTGCTACCAAGGATCAACCAAGAACATTCAAAGCTTTAATAGAAAACCTTCAAATCTTCATATTTTCACAAAGAACATCAAGAACAGCCTTTAAATCTTCAAGTGACCAAAAACCACCCAGGTCCGAGAACCTGTTTTTGACCGAAAACTGGTGTTCGGCTGAAAACCATTTTTCGGCCAAGAACCACCTTGGAACCGAAAACTCCCTACAACACTAGTAAAATTCTCAGTAATTATTCATAACAAAGAAACGAGAATTTTCTAACACTTAAATTAATGGTTTCACTAATTTAAATACGAATATGTGTTTAATTATCATTAGGATACCATTAATCCCGCGTATATCAACTCGAGGGTCATCTTTCCAGTCTCGTTGTCTAGCACGTGCACAAACAACTGTGAGTTCATACCGCCATATTTTTCCAAGCTTTTTCAATGTTTTTAAGGGGGGAATACAAGTAAAATACAAGAAATACTGTGTTTAAAAATATAATTTCGTTTATTATATTTTCTTACCGTTAACATGCATTTGAACTTGGAACTTACTAAATGCGACAAACATTGTTACTACTAGACTTACGAACAATTTACAAAACAAGTTAAGACGCAACTACTTTACAAGCACATCTTTTAACACGGAAACAAACTTTTAAACTACTTTAAGTATAATTTATGGAACAAACGTACTACTTTTACAATGATACATATTAATTACAAAAGGGTTTTCATTGTATTATTTGTTATTTCGTTAAGGGAGCAAATTTGTGAGAGACGGCATCGAGTACTTACCCAAGTATCTAGATAAGTCTACCTTATGAACCAGAGTCTCCTCGAGGGAGAGCATGAGTTTGTGTATAGATCTATATAGGATTGACAATCCCGCACCTTGACTATTAGCTACAATCATTCTGGGTGACAAACGCCATTAACGTATACGATGTCCGAAGTACATCGTAGGGTTTAACGTCCTTCAGTATGATTATAAGAACTCACTAGGATATAACATGGCCTCGTTCACATAATAATATACTTAATAAATAGTCACTAAGGTTAATAACTATTTGATTACTTAGTATATACATCAGGGTGATATGAAATTAACATCCAACATACAGTGGGATGAGTGATTTACGCCTCATTTCATGTTCCTTGTTTGGTTGTGGGCTTAGGGAAGAATCACCCAATCGATTGTCTGTTCGATCTAGATTTCTATAACATGTATGTACTAAGTGATCGCAGGAGGGTATTAACATCACTACCAATTTACAGGACAAACACATTTTCGGCTAGTTTCATTTACTAATAAAGGTACACTTTAACAACTTAAGTATGGGAAAATACTTGTACTTTTCAGTTTCGGAACACTAGACACAACAATTCACTATTTTGGAAAATATAGGATTTTCTAGGACAAACATCAGTACTTTACAAACAAACGGTTAACCATTCAACTTAAGAACAACTATGGTTAATTCTATAATTCCTTAGTTTATGCATCTAGGTTATGTATGAAGACTATCCGATAGACAATGGAATGTGTGGTTTTCGCTTAATTGCATGTTCCTTGTTTGGTTGTGGACTTAGGGCAAATCCACACAATCAACTGTCCGTTCAATATTGATTTGTATATAACTAGTGTAAACTAAGCAGACATAGAAGGAACTGGTATTATCATATTCTTACTAAGAAAATATAGGATTTTCTGAAGGAACATATTCATTACAACTTACAAGACTATTATAGTTAACTCTGTAAGTACCTAGTGAATACATCAGGGTTATATACAATGAGGATCCTACAGACAGTGGGATGTGTGCCTTGTGCCTCATTTTCTGTTCCTTGTTTGGTTGTGGGCTTGGGGTAGAACCACACAATCGATTGTGTATTCGATCTAGATTGTATATAACTTGTATACACTAAGTACTCATAGAAGGAACCTAGTATGAGTCATTTTACTTATCATTCACTACATCAGGAAATACAGGATTTCCTGGGGAAAACTTTACGTTTTATAAAGAATAAAGAACCTATTTTCTAAAACAAAACGCTTATAAACTCACCAACTTTAATATTGACACTTTCAAAACCACTTGTATTCTAAGGGCTCTAGTAGATAGGTACTCGCGCAGGTTCCAGAAGATGCATCATAATAGCTTCAAGTCTTTATTTTTCTTTTCATTCTGAAGTCAATCATATGTGAATTCGAATACAATGCAAACACTATATTATTAATACAATAGTTTTTGTTGCATTGATTACTATTATTCAGTTATTGTGATAATATACATGACGTCCTATGCCCCCGAACGTTTCCACCATTCCGGTTTAGGGGTGTGATAAGCACAAAACCAAAAGTTAAGTGACCAAAAATGACCTTAACCAAAACAATACTAAGTAACTTCAACACAACACTTAATAAAACTCAGCCAACTACCTTATACATTAAATTATACATTGCCTATATAAAGAACCCCTTGACTCATCAATTATAGCAAAATATCACAAATGAAACCACAACGGATCAAAAATGGAGATTATCATGCAAGAACTCACTGACCAAGTGAAGACCATGAAGCTTACGCTCTCTGCAGTCCAAAATACATACACCATACTATTCGATATGAGACAAGAAATAATCAAATAGTCACCAACATTTCTCCCATACACTCACTACATCATCACGAATGAGCTCATCAAAGATATGGATAAGGAAACACCTCTTATGATGGACATCTTTGAAGCCATGCAAGATAAATTCAATGCAACAATGGAGGCCTATACCAAGATCATCAAAGACCTTCCCCATATATAGTTGATAAGCTTCTTATCCTGTTAGCCAAGAAGTTAAAGACTAAATCATCCATGTAATCTTTTTATCTTTTCTATGTATGATCTTAAAAATTATTAAGTTGTGTTATCTATATTCACTCGAAATTCCCCACATACATAAGCAATAGTTAATCCATATCCAAATACAAACAGGGCATACAACACACATAAACGTTATTTACCTCGCCATACAGAACCACATATGTGTTATCAAGATAAGTTTTATACACAACCGTTGTTAACAACATTACCTCTTAAATCCAAAAATAGAGAACAAAACTCTATCCAAAAAAAAAAACAATTAATACAACTACTCATAATATCTGCTTCAATAGATAGACGCTTAGGCTTCTTAAATACAGTAGATTTCTACTTTAAGTCCAATCCATCAGTTGCACTTCGAAAAGTAATGTCCGTATTAATTAGGGCATCAGAAACTTCATCAACCACAACACCCCATCTATATACTTGATAACACCATTACCATTTTATTACCCCTACACTCACAACTTCAATTAGAAGCCCCTTTCAAAAAAAAATGAAGCCACAAGAAATGGAAAACATCCATGAACTTTTCATCTAACAACTAGAAAATGAGAAGCACTCGCTCTAAAACCTACAAGATGAATACTTCGACCACCAACAAACAAAAAGAATGTTCTCCACATATTAAAATTTCTTAACAAAAAGAATATATATATATATATATATATATATATATATATATATATATATATATATATATATACACACGCACACACACACACCTAAAAATTCATTCAAACAATCACCACTCTAGTCTAGCATATCACCTGTTGCTACAACCACAAAAATAGGATACCACACCATCTAAATAGTAGACAATGCAACTTAGAAATGCGTACTAATATCCACGTTTTTACCAGAAGACCAACTCAAACTTTATAATAATATACAATAAGCCTAATATCCAATCCTCTCATACAGTGCATAACACTAATCGTAAGGAAATCACATAACCCGTGGGGAACCAAACTGTTAAAACTGGCTTGTTCTCACTCATCACCTAGCTATGAGAAATTCAAGATCTCATAGAAGCAGCACAAACTAAACTTGCAGGAGGTTTCATCATGGAAAACAGATCTTACACCATCATTTCAACAGAAGAAGAACAACCTCACTACAAAATCCTTAAGAAGCTCCTTCAAAAACCTAGCACGAACATCCTCTCTATGTAGGACAATATAGATTTTATGATTGGACCTATCCACAAAAGGATTCCAGTCTATAAATGTCTGATAAATGTTGAACCACTTGACTAGAAACCATCTTTAACGTAATGGTTCCAATGTATTTATTTAATAACCCATCTTTAATGTAATGACTTCCATGTATGTTAATAAAGCCAACTTGTATAATGGCAAATCCAACCCCCACAAAGTGAGTTTCCTCTCTAGTCTCTTATAATTACTAAAAGTGAAACCTAAATTCTTAAATGAAAAAATTATGGCCCTTAATTGCATTTCATAAATAAGTTTTCCGCTCTTAGATCATTTTGCTAACATCACCCTTGTCACATGTCTCTTTTCCCACCTAAAGAAATTAATATCATATTATCTTGAATCATGATTTTAAATAATTTTAAAATAGTTACTTTAAATCTTATACTTGTAATGGCATAAAATTAGAAAATGATATGGAGTTATGGATTTTCCTATTTTAAATGGCTAGACAACCATTTAAGTTCATGATCTTTAATTTTCTCTCTCAAACCATAGCTTCGAGAAAGAACACAAATGATAAACCTTTTGACATGTGCTTGGATTGCTGCTATTACATTATTCTAGTGCTTTCTTATTCTATTGCAAATCAATTTTGAAGTTATAGCAAAAAACAAATCTTAGCCTAGGCAACAAACTCAATTGGCTTTTCAGTTTTAGGGTTTTATGTTTGTCTAATAGGAAAATGACTCTTAAGGGTAACCAATTGTTGCGTTTGTTTTCATTTGCCCCCTTTCCTTAATTTTTGTACTCAATATACCGTCGAACTTGTTGTTTGTATTCACCATAACCCTTTTGGTCGACTTTTGATCTGTGATAGTCAGTCAAAGGGTTATGGTAAACACAAACAACAAGTTTGATGGTATATTGAGTACAAAAAAAGGAAAGTGGCCATATGAGAAGAAACTCAACAGTTGGTTACCCTCCTGAGTCATTTTCCCCAAAAATTTAAATGAAGTTAAAGTTGCAAAATTATCAAAGACTGCAATCTTCTTTGGCCGTAATGTATATGAAGAGCATTTTAGAGGGGTAATTTCGTTAAAACATGGTATATGTTATGTTTACTGTGGTTAGCTGTTAACACCTCTCTGCAAAAGGATATGATTGTGTTTGAGAGGTATATTTATTAGCATAAACGTGTACCTCAAGGTATATTATGGTGATGTGTCTGCAAAAGCTGAATGATATTGTGCATATTAATTTTTATCTTATCCCATGAATTCGATTTTAAAGCTAAGTAAACTCAAAAATCACAGCACTTGTGATTCCACTCGTTTGTAGACATGTCTAGAATCCATGATATGATAAATCATTTGATTGGAAATGTAAATGTAGTCATGAAATACACCTGCTTAATCAAGATGTATATTGTTCTTTTGTGGATTATGTTTTGAAGAGAAGCAAGAATGAATCCCATAAAGTCATTAATGTCAGGATGAGATGACATGTGATTTGCTGTAAATGAGTAATGGGGAAATAAATTAGGAGGGTACCCAACTGTTGTATTTGTTATCATTTGGTCCCTTTTTTGTACTCAATATACCATCAAACTTGTTTTTTGTGTTCACCATATGCCTTTGCTGGCTATCACAGGTCAAAAGCCGGTCAAAAGGGTTATGGCGAAAACAAACAACAAGTTCGATGATATATTGAGTACAAAAAAGGAAAGGGACCAAATGAGAACAAACGCAACAGTTAGTTACCCTCAAGAGATATTTCCCCTTGTCTAATCGATTCAAATCACATAATTTATTACTTGCTTTCATCTCTTATTTTGCCTCCATCTGATTTCCTACAATTTAATAGTTGTGACAAGTATAAAATTTACATTTAATTGACTTAATCACTTTTATGTTCTTCATTTTTCAGATGATGGTGTTTGTAAGAATTAGGAATGAATGCTTTTCATTTTTTTCAAGAAGGAAGAATGAAGATTTGTAGGTGTGGTGCTTAGGAAGGAAGGAATGGAGTAAGGGGTTGTTTTTTTGTTTACATAATGCACTTAATTCATAAAAAATTAATAGATGTAGGTGTTTCTATTATACTTAATCTTAATAAAATCTCTTATAAAATTAAGTGAAGAGTAGGATGTTGTTAACGTTTAGTGGTAATTTCATGTTTAATCTTTCTAAAAACGCCCTCATCTGATAACGTTTCCCACAAAATTAGGAGAGTTCACTCACACGTTAATGAAAATTACATGATGAACTCTCCTACTTTCTCCTCAGTTCTTCCTCCTCAAATCAAGTAATTGTAGAGCGTACTGTTATATATTTTGAGTTACTTATCTTCTCCTTCTATTCATCTTCTTTGTCTACACATTTCCTGCATCGTGTACCCTTTTATGTCTGTACCCTTTTATCTTCTCCTTCTTTCTTCTCAAGGTACACTTTCTTTTTAATTATTTTGTAATGATTTTCCTAATAAAAAGGTTGAATCTTTCCTATTGTATGTCTCTACCCTTTTATCTCTTGCCCAAAATTTAAACATCAGAACTAAATTGTGAGATTGACTTTTTTTGAAATTGGCTTCTAGTATTGTGATGGGTTATTATTTTTGCAATTAAAAAAGTTTCTATTATGATTTTCACATTGTTATTAAGACATTTGGTTCAATGAAATTGATTCTTTTGGGTTTAGATGGCTTCCATTTTAACAGTAACATATTTTTATTTATGATGCATATTAGTTGTTTGATAAAACTCCTGAACCAAAAGAGTTTCAAAATCTTTAATTTTCATGAAATCTTTAATACAACGGAACATATGTTTGCTTTTTCTTTTTCAAACAACTTTTCTAAAGGCATATATAGATGAAAACTTTTTCATCACTTCTTTTTCATACACCACTAAATACCCATTTGCCTCTTCAAGAAACAACACTCAGTTTTGATAATTTAATAGACAACGATTATGGTTTTCATTTTCTAATCATACAAGGTTAAGTATTTTACTGATTGGTAAATAATACAGATTATATTAACTTTCCATAGCTTTAAACAATTGATTATCAAATGAGAAATCTTGCTGGTCACAAATGGTTAGTAATGATGGATGAACTATACCAGTAAATAAGATCAAGAAGCTCCCCCACAAAATTATTTGTTGACTAGGAGATTGCATTTCATCTTCATTATGTTGGTGCTACATAATATGGAAGTATTGTTCCTTTTCAAAGCCTATTCTATATCATTGTGTTTCGATTCGATATGAACATTAACCTATTTCTCTAGATGGAGAGAACATGTTTAAATACCTAATAATATTGAGTTTTAATTTTCTCAATATACGATATCTGACCTTTTTTAAATGCTAACCTCTGAAATTTTGATTTCATGTATAGGTTCAAATTTCATACACACTCAATACTATAAACGAGCACTACCTTCTTCCATTATTCAATCTTCGAGTAAGAGAGTTTTATGTTTGGTTCTAGAGAACCAAGGAGATGGCCTGCAACTAATGAATAAAATTAAGTTTCTATTTCTTGCATATAGTTTGGGTTGATTGCAAGAAGTTGAAACTTACCTCATTAATTTCTTTATTATACTCTATTTTAGGGACTAGAAAGATAAGAGAGAATACATGCTTCAACTAGTTTCAGTCATCAGCTGAGTTTGCCAATGAGTTCCTCTAAGTTATTTGTCACTGAATAATTATTGTAGTTTCAACACAATAGCCTTTAAGGAGTAGGCTAAAAGGGGTTGCGTCACTCATACACGAAGCATAATAGAAAGGGTAAACATTCTTAGCTATTTGTCATTTGGATATCATGAAGATGATAAAACCATTTTTGTTCTTTTCTCGGTAAGGCGAATACATACAAGTGAAAAAATCTTTGTATGGTAACTTATCATCAATATGGACAAAGTAAGATCATTTTTTATCAATTATCCTTCTTAAATGTCTACTAAGAATCTTTGTATATGATACTTGTGGCAAACAAACACAACATACATGTTGGATTTGGTTGTCGATTACATCAAAAAGCATTAAATACAAGTTGAGGTATGCCAAGAGAATGGGCAAAACCTCGCAAAATATGTCTTCACATGGAACTAGAAATAAAAAAAATGTTCCATTTATTTAACAAAATATGTTTATCTTTAAGATAATTTTTTAGTTACATTTTTTATATATATTTCAAGAATGCAAAATACATCAAACTTCATCTCAGATGGTATGATACAACCTAATGGTTAAATTGATTTAGCACAATGGCTATAAATAATGTTCTTGAATTATTATCAATCCACTTGGAAAGAAGGAAAACTCTTGCATTAAAGAAAGCCTTTAATCAAAAGGTAACAGAAGATGAGCTCAATTAAGAAAATTAAAATCATGTAAGTAAGTTTTATATATATTGCCATACATTTTGATTTGTTTATTTAAATTTGTGCATTTGAATAGGTTTTTAATGTTGATCGTGAAGCTTGATAAAGTAAAACAAGAATCATGTTTGAAAGACGAGTCTTTGAGCAAATAAGAATGGAAAACCAAACTTTAATTTTCAGAAGAAACATTATATTTCACCTCAACCAAAAACAACCTTCATAATATGAAAACCAAACATGGTTTTGGTGGTATTATTATAGAGGTTGGTTTTGGTTGGGTTAGTCAATCTGCACTGCTTCCGGTAGAGTAGTAGTAGCCATGGAAACATGGGTAGTATATAGTCAACTAAAAAAATCAAAGTCTTGGTAGTTTTAATATTAGTTTGGTCTATAATGTGTTTTAATCACAATCTCCAAAAGCTATATATAGTCAACTAAAAAAATCAAGTCTTGGCAGTTTTAATATTAGTTTGGTCTATAATGTGTTTTAATCACAATCTCCAAAAGCTATGGGAAACAAATGTTTAGGTGAGCCATTTTTATAAATTTTGCAAGCCCAATTTATGTCTACCGGTTTGAAAATTATATTTTTGTTGGTTTGAGTAGGATTTCCCACACAGTGTTATAATATAGTGATATAAATCTTTGTACTTAATTATACATTAAAATATGAAAATGTTGGGCTTATCATTGGTGGAGAAGGATGGACATGAAAACTATATGTGAGTCTTATAACTCTTGGTTTTTTTCTTTTTTTCTTTTCTTAAATAACATTTTTAACAACTTAAATAATCATTTTTACAATATTTCAGATGTGCATCAATCATTTTGAAGTAATTAAAATGGCGGAGGAAAGTGCAGATCAACATAGAAGAAGTGCAAGAGAAAAAAAAATTCATTATCAACGGTCTGTCTCAGGATCTTCTATGATTAAATTTATATAAAAGATTTTCTTAAAAAAATATATAAATGTTTTTGTATAGTGTTCAAATTGTTTCAAAATACTCTTCACAAAAGGATCTCAAACCAATTTCAACTTAATAATCTTTTGAAGTATAAACGATATCAAAGCAATTTTTTTTCTACGTAACAACCAACTTTTGTTATATGCAAGTTAATGGCAACTTACTTTTTTCTTTCTTTTTGTATTTAGGAAGGTATAATTGATAATTTGACCAGTCGTGTAATATTTTGGACATGGACTATTTGTAATATTTTTGTGAGGGACCATTTCTTTAATGACTACTTACTTTCGATCATACATGTTACATCACATTATCCATAAACAAATCATACTTTCACAATAGGTTGTTATTATGACTAAAAGTTAATTGCAGTTTTAATAAAACAAACTTTCTTTTTGGTGTTTCTAAGGTTTCTTATATATCAATGTACCTCATATATATATATATATATATATATATATATATATATATATATATATATATATATATATATATATATGTGTGTGTGTGTGTGTGTGTGTGTGTGTGTGTGTGTGAGAGAGAGAGAGAGAGAGAGAGAATTAAGCATTGTTTGTTGTCGTTATATCGACTATTTTTTATTATTTACCATGGTTGTTGAAAAATCACAATTTCTTAATGATTTTTACATATGTGGTCATAATAAAGCTCAAAACGCAATCGTGCTGAATGGGTAGTTTCCAGGAAAATAAAGGCAACCTTAAGCTTCCAATTTAAAAAATGCTCATCAAACCTTTAAAACTAACATTTTATTTGATAACATTCTAAGTATTCATATTCCATTTATTTATGTAAGTTTTTTTCAAGTTACCCATTTCTATAATTCATTTATATAAGTTTTGTGAGTTTACCCATTTCTATAATGGGTGGATTTTTAAAAACACATATTTTAATAAAAAAAAAAATAGAAAGTAACATTGTTATTAGCCTATTACCTAAACAAATGCAAGTTCGTCACACTTAAGTGTGAATAAATGTATATTGCTCTTATAGGTACACAAATACATTGTCTTTATTGGTAAAAAAAAGTAAAGTTATTTGTTACTTCTTGTAACTTATGTCTTTACTTAGTTCCCAATTCCCATAAGCTCGGTTGCTATTTCTAGTAACCAACATTTTGATGTTGCTTAATAGTAGATAATATATGTGCCCAATTAATGTGATCAACCTTGTGTATACTCTTCTTTCTTTTTATTTCTTTTTAAGATTTTAGATGTTTTTGCATACGTTGTCAAAATAAGTGATGAATAGGATGTAAGGGCAGAGGTGACAAGATTAATGACTATGACGATGAACTTGTCATCATTAGATAACTGATGATAATTATTTTGTTTATTGTTGAGAGAGTTTTATAGTTACGACTGTAGTCTAATGGTTATTACAATTAGGGTTGTTTTCTTTCATGGTTTTTTAAGCAAAATGGTTGTCTTTGATATACATGTCAATATATTGTTTTTAATTTTTTTTACCATGGTTTTTGTTCTTGCTATTACATGTGGATGAATTCATAGATTTTTCTATATGTTTTTTTTTGTGCATTGTTTATTATGTTTGATAATTACAACCATCCAACTATGTTGTCCACTATTGTGATTTTTTTAATTACTCCTTTTAATTTAATTTTTCAAAGCATCAACATTTGTAATAATTAAATGGTTGGATTTATTTTAATTACTCCTTTTAGACGAATTTTTCATACCCTATATGTTTCTAAAGAGTTGTGGTTTTTCTGAATAATTGTTGGATTGACTTGAATATTATAACAATTAAAGAGTACAACAGAAGCACCTCTTCTTACCAACATATCAACATACTTACGGCTAATTGCAAAATAGCCATTTATTATAAAAAAATGGAATTATGTTTCTATAACTATAATTGGTAGATTTGTTATAGTACAATGTAATAATGATGAAACATTGATCGTTCATTGTCATTAATAAAAGTCGAGGACAAACAATATCAAATGTTGGATATCCTACTTGCATAGGCTCGTCTTCAATCATGGTCAGTTATATGTCGTTTATCATGTCACAAGTCAAAAAAGGATTGAAATTTGAAAGTACTCATATGTGACAATGAAGGTTGTCTAACTAATAAAACAAAAAATGTTGTTTACAAATAGACCCTTCAACAATTACAAATATTGATGCATTTTTTTTCAGACATTTCAATGTTACCAATAACATTATGTATGTTTCTATTTATTTATCTTTTTTATTATTGTACCTACTTTTTAAAAAATTTAAGATTTTGCGTTAGCTGAATTGCTTTTCCACTTTATTATTGTTATCTTTTTGCTTGAACAAATCACCTGATGATTTGCAGAATATGGACAAAGTAGAGGATAAAATATTTTTTTGGTAGGAAAGATTCATTTTGCTTTTCTTGAAGACACTTATCAAAAGTTTGTTAGGACTTATGGTTGAGTAATATTATCAGTCCAAGTTTATGGCATGAATGATGAATTTTCAATGGTTCTTAACCAACAAATTTAGTATTACTCAAATGATCCTAATGAAATAGGATGAGCCATATAAAAGGTGAAATGAGTCAGGTCAGCAGCTTCTTCTTCTTCTTCTACAATGTAAATAATACATTTTTAATCATTTCTGCAGGTATTCAAATCCCCCATTAACCAGTTATTCTAACCCATTTAAGTTTTTATAATAGTGACATTCAATAAATCATAAAATTATAAATTAATTTAAAATTTTGAATCAATATAATTGATATCTTTCTTTTTTCTAGCTAAATACCTGAAAATCTCTTATATGATATCTTAGGATCCTTGCTTTTTTGGAAATAATGGTTTCCTTATTAAAACACACACACACACACACACACACACACACACATATATATATATATATATATATATATATATATATATATACACACACACACACACATACATTTGCATTGAAGCTGTTATTCTCATGATTTTGGATTGAGGCATATGATTTCCGGTGGTATTCTTCAATTTTTTTTTCCATGTTCTTTCTTTACTCTGGATTTCCTTCTTCTTCTTCTTCTCCGATTTCTTGCATTTACTTTGTTCTTATTACCTGCTACCACTCTGTATTCCTGTTGAGAATTCATGAAAACAATTAATCAATATTTTTTAAACATCTTACTTTCCTTACTCCTTGTATGAACGTTCCCTACTTCAGCAAGTAAAAATCCAGTAATTATCTCTTACATTAGATTTAAACTATCATTATAGGAATATTGAAAAGCATCAGTATTATTAATGTTACACCCCCGAACCAAACGATGGAAACGTCCAAGGGCTCGCGTGACTCAAATTGAATATCATCAAACTGAATATACATGAAACATAACATAAACTTCACAATGCATCAATACATTACAACTGACATTGTTCACATCAATTACATTGTTTAAACATTACATATCCATAGCATAAATTGTTTGATAGTTTTCAAAAGCATAACACCCTAACATACTTGGTATTACTCCTCAGCTTACCTGTTACCTGAGATTACAAGTTATTTTGAAAAAAAAAACGTCAACATATGGAATGTTGGTGAGTTCATAAGCAGGGTTGTTATGAAAATGTTTTGTGTAGTTTATAAAAACCCAGAAAATCCGATATTTTCTGAAGAAGACAATTGTTTATACCAAAGTGTGAATATCCATAGGTTTATGCATGAATGATTTCAAAGCGTGTATAAATGAGAAGTTTTGCATTATAGTTATTGAAAAGCACAAGTGAATGGTGTTGATTTCCTCAAAAAACCTGATGTTTTCCGATAACATAATATTATATAATTGTTTTGAATTGTTATACCGTCACAACGAATTATTATTATTTTTCCTTGATTACTCGGATAGTATTGTATTCATTTATGTGAGTCGTTATAACCATGCATGATAATGACTAGTTAGTCTATGTTAGCATTTTGATGAACACCGGAATTGATCTTAAGATTTTGTCACCCTAAACTGGCCAAGTCTAACTGTAGCGAACAGTTGAGGTGTGGGGGAGTCACCCCCGTATAGATCTATACACAAACTGTCACTCTCCCTTCAGCAGACTTTGATTATAACTACAGACTACAAACAACCCATAGAGGTGCCTCCTGTTATTACTCATTGAATCCAACATGAATTTAATTACCATTGATTAGTAACCTGTATATGTTTACTGAATTGAAGGTAAGCCTAGTAAACGAGGAGAAGAGGATTACAAGGTCCTGCTAATTCCACGTATTATTTATGGCTATTGGGTATACGAAGGACATGATGACCCATTTCGCATTTGATTTATTTAGACCTTACTAGCAATGTTAATGGGCCACTGAGGCCCAAAAGCACTTGAAAGCCATTGAGGGTCCCTTAAGCATGAAATTGGGTCACAGGAGGCCCAATAAACATTTATTATTATCGTTGGGCCCTAAAGTCATGTTAATGGATCACGAAGGCCTAATAAGCATGATTAGGAACTTTCAGGCCCAAAGATTTGAATATTTACTTGTTTTAGGTATTGTATAATTGTCAGAAAAATTGATTTAATGATTGTTAGATTTGTAACGGCACGAGGTCGGTCGGTTATTTATAACGATATTTGGAATTATATGCATATTCATCTTTCTATTTTCGTAAGTTGTAATTTGGTGTTTTTGACCCAATATCTTAATAATAAAATAATTGACTCAAAAATATTGGTTCGACCCCTTCCATCCCTTCTTTAATAAAAATGACAGTTTTAGTCCTTTATTTAAAAAAAAAAAAAAAGACATTCTAGGCCCTTAAACCATTTTCTTGACATTTTTGACCCATAGACTTATTTATGTGATGTTTTTAGCTCAACATTTACTCTTTGGTAGTTTCAGCCCCTCCAGTAAAGAGTTTTTCAGTTAAAGTCCAAACTTTTCGCAACTTTTACAATTTTGGCCCAAAATCCAAAAACTTTACATTTTTTATCCTTGTTTGGAAAAAAATCATTTTAACCCTGAATTAGTTTTGTTTACCCTTTTACCCCTTGTTTTGAGAAATTTACCATTTCAATCCCTTGAAAACCATCTTTTTCGCAATTTTTGGGCCTATGGGCCGAAAAAGCCCAAAAATTGGTTCCATTAGGCTACAAATTACCTTTCTAGCCCTTTGAACAACATAATATTCATAAAAACATATATATATTAACTGTTTTGACTCTTTTTGGTCCTTAAGAGAACCATGAATGAAAACCTTCAACCTTTTTGTTTAATTGACAATTATAGTCCAAAAATGAGTTTTGTGTTGAATTATGTTTAACAAGAGCTTAGATGATAGTTGTTCTTAACTTGTTAAGTGTAATACATCTTAGATCACATATATTTCCTCCTTGAACTATAGATCTCAAAATATCATTTATTTTTGGCACATATCTACCCCCATAACACAAGAAATCACACATATCATACCAATACACATAGATCTACACATTTTACTTGTATTCTCCCCCATAAAACATATGAAAACCTAAAATAGAGGGGTATGAACTCACCTTTTCTTGTGGATCTCGGTTTTAAAGAAGAAATGAAAGAAAATGGTGAGGTCTTTCGGCCTAGCCAGCTTCTTGGAAGGTCTTTGGCTTAGATGTGTTCTAAGAAGCAAGATCACGAATTTTGCATGAGTTAGGGGAGATTTTCGAGGTAATCAAGAAGTTAAAGTATGGATCAAACAACAACTTACCAAGGATTAGTGGTATTAGGGAAAAATCTTCTTGGAGCCCTTGCGATTTTCGAAATTTTTGATGGAAGGAGGGTGAGTTCTTGAGAGAGTATTCTTGAGATATTATTGAAAGAGAATGAGGTGGAGTGAGTGGAAATCGGCCTAGAAAAAGAAGAACAGAGGGGAGGTGAGAGATGAGGTGATATGTATGGAAATATGAGATTTATACATGGGTTTCCAATGGGTAATTATGAGGTGTCTTGCCCTCATAAATCTACATTTCTCTTTTTTTTTTCCTCTTGGGCTGAGAAAGGGAGAAGAGAGAGGAGGATTTCGGCCTTTTGTGCTTAAGTCCATATTATAGGCCCATTTTGATGATTTTCGGCCCAATTGGTCTTTTGAGATGGTTCACAGCCCAATATAAATCAAAGGATGGTTTTATGACCCATTGGGTTAATTAGAGTTGTCATGGCCCAATAAGGGTATTTTATTTCATTCTAGGCCCATTATGGCCCAAAATGTTAAAGTAAATGAAAGTGGTACAATTAGAGCCCATTTAAGAGTTCTAAGCCCAAAATAGTCAAATTAGAAACTTATTGGTCCATTAGATCCAATAAGGAAATCCTAGTCCATATGGACTTAAATCGGGATTTACTTTAGGGTTTCCAACCTTTTTGTTGACTATTTGAATGTTTGTATTGAGTATTTGATAGAATTTTTGTTGTCATTGAACAAACACCATACATGTTTTCAAGTTTTAGTTACATTGTTATCATTGTTTACTGTTTACAAAGCATCATAATTCCTAGTTGTGACACTTAAACTGATGAGAAATTAACCATTGCTTTGTGTATACAAAATTAACATGGAATTGAAAATAGTACCGATTCTTTAGTACATTATAACCTAAATTACAATTTATATTCTTAAGCTATGTTCCTAAAATATGATGTTTATTTTATTTTTTTTTTCAAATTTTATATCCAGTTCACACAAACAGGAACCTTACCTATACATTATAGCAATGTTCTTTCAAATTATGGCAATGTTCTTTCAAGAAAGAAATTAAAAAACAAATGGGTAAGTCACCATCAGATTATGTCATGTATAACATGATACCACATCTAAATAGCATTGTACTTCATAAAAAAATTGATTTTTAACAAATTTTCCATAAGAAAGTATATTGATTTGCTGTGGGTGACTATTTGCCCCTGAAATTCTACACCTTTTAGAAAATGAAAAAGAGAAAAAAAAAAACTTCAAAACTATGTAATAAATAGCATGGTACTTTCAAAAATTTGAGTTTTGTCTGTTTTCCCCTACTGTAAAAACTACTTTTATAAATTTTCTGGAAATATCCACTTAGTTCCTATATTTACTTTGAATATTGACCATTTATTAATAGAATTTACATAGTAAATTTAGTGTATATTTAATATAACAAGGACTAATCCTGTAAATCTACTTGAACAGGGACCATTTTTGTAAAAAATATTATAGCAAGGACCTATTACTGTAGATTTACTATATTAGGGATCATTTCGGTAAATTTACTTGAAAAGAGACCATTCATCGTATTGACACCTTCAAATGTTGATTCGATGTATATTCATAAGAATATTTAGTGATATTTGCACATTTTATTATTAATTATTTCAACTTGTATGCATTGAGGCTTGTCAAGTTTGACGGAAAATTGTAATATTTTTCTATAAGTGGAGATCGTTTGTGGGTCATTTGAGTTTTCATTCATAATCGATAGGTTAAAGTAGATGTTAGTAATTACAATGCACGTGCAAGTGAATGGTGAGATTATCGAAACAATACCATTTATTTGCTTAAAGGAATTATGATTGAGTATGTCGTTCCAACATATCATTCTCATGAAGTAATTTCATTTCGTTCAGATTTTGAGATAGTGACTATGCCAAATAGAAACATGTGATTGTATATAATTTAAATTGCATTAGAAAAACATTGTTATTTTTTCATGAATATATTTACTATTTTTATTAGTTTATGCTCGAATACTTTTTTTTTTTTTTTTTTTTTTTTTTTTTTTAATTTATAATTTTAATCGTCAAGTCATGTTTTATTTTGTTTTATGACATTCATTTTTTTAAATATATGTATCGAAGAATTTAATAAATTCATTTTAAGCCATTAATGTATAAATTCGTTTCTATGAAAAAATGTCATTTATGTTTACAAATAAAACAAATTTGTTTCCATTTTTGAGTGGTGGTGAATGTTATTTTATTCATCAATATGTATGTTGATTGCTTTTATTGTTTTTGAAAAATAGCAATGTACTATTCCTTTTTTCCAATAATAAGAATGTACTTTTTATATTCACTTAATTGATTCATGTAGCATCATCAATTTATCATTTTTACTTAAATATTCTGTAATTAAATAAGTATTGAAATTATTAATAGTTTTTTATAAAAAAAATTATACATATGAAATGAATGAGTTTTCTTTCATCACACATTAATAGTTAGCAAACGAAGCACAATTAACATGCATAGTATGGATCTTTTTAAATTTTACTCACATGTTTGCATTCACTAAATAGAAACAAGGTTTGTTGCTCTATAAGTGATCATATTTATTCAAGTGTATTTACTATTTATACATCTTTTGAAAACCATCTTAACATTGTGTTGGTTTTTTATAACTTCATATGAATTTTTTATATGTTCCCGGTGTTTTATACTTAATAAAATGAGAAACATATTAATTATTAAATTAGTAAAGAGTTATGGCATCCAATATTAAATTCAGTCTTACATAACCAATTTGGCTCAAACGTAAATTGCAGAGCAAGCTGCAACATGCCGACAAATAAAAAACTGTGCAGTAACGGCCCAAAAATGGTGGTGCAGCAAATAGCCCAACATCTGACCCAACTCTCGTTGATTTTTTCTTGACATATTTACCCTTAATCAAATAAATGATCGAAATTTATCCTTGTGTTCTTACCCTCCTTTTTTTTTTCACTGGTTCCGGGCGTATATATTAATTTGCAAGTAAACCAAAGTTTGTGACCAAAGGAAACAAATACTCGTAATGCTTCCCTAATAACTCCAAACAAGCCATGTGGAGAACCAATAAATGGGTTCTATGATTGGGTTATTTACTAAAATTATATAGTATTTTATTATTCATATGCAAATTTGATAAGTAATGGTTACGGCTAATTATTGATTAATTATCATTTGACTTGCGAGGTCCTAAACTTAGGATCCACGTACACTATGAAACACTAAATGTTAAGTAAATCAAGCGTACACATTGTTTCATCATGGAATGGACTATTTTTACTCGTCATTCATCGCATCATAACTCATATCTTATGCGATTTATTGATTATAAAATGCAAATTAATACATCATGTAGTGCATATTTTAGTGATCTAGTTCAATAGTAATAAATGGTTGAACCTTATTATGCCACCGATGATGTCTTTGCGTGGAATCCGGAATGTTGATCGACAACCATCGTTCTCCTCCTGGGGTGGGGTGGGTGGTTTTTTGGGTTCTACTTGAATCCTACTAATGTTGATGTGGACTACATATGTGATGGAAGTGACACGTTGAGAGCCATAAAAAACGAGCTTATATATGGGGAGGAGACATCACGTAACCCTAATTTGAAAGATGTGGAAAGACTTTATATATCCATCTAGTTTGCTAATTTCCAAAATGACTGATGAATATTTGGAAAGGATGTGATTAGTATGATGTGGTGTTCAATGTATACGTAGCATGTAGGCTTTCCAAGCTTGGAAAGAGATTTAGGTGTTGTTTGTTTTTTCGAAGTGAAAATGTCTAAAGTATGTGGAACACTTCTGCAACCCTCTGTAGCAGAAGAGGTGGAACAAACGGCTGCAACATTTAAAAAAAAAATATGTTTCTTTTTTAACGTCTGCAGATTGCTGCAATAAGTTAAAGTAAGACGTAAAGAGGTTTGAAGCAACTGGTTTAGTACTGCGCCACGCAGCACACACACAACAGTTTTTAAGTCAGAAGTCTTCTGAAAAACAAACAGCTACGCTGGGCCAAGTGTTGCGCGTGTGTTGCACGACGCAGTAATAAGAAGCCATAAGAGGTTTTTTTTAGAAAAAAAGAAACAATACCTTACATTTATCTAATACTTAGTTGTGGAGGTCTCGAGGGTATGATGTGATAAGAGGTTGTGTAACGTCCCTTATATATATATATATATATATATATATATATATATATATATATATATATATATATATATATATATATATATATATATATAATAAAAAATAATAGTTATACCTAGAAGTGGTATTGCAAAGGATAAGTCATTTATGAAGGACTAAATGGATCAAGAAAAAGTGATAGTGATGTTTAAATTCTAATATCGGAGACTATTATGTCCTACACTTAAACCTTAAGGACCAAATGTAACATCTCAAAAATCATAATAAATTTTAATTTTTCAAAAACAACCAAAAGTCATCCCTTGTTTAAAAAACCACTGCTTCAAAATTGTTTATCAAATATCAGAGTATTCCAAAATCCAAATAACAAATATCTGAAGTAATGTGCACAAGCGTGCATTCGCCTTCCCACGATCCTCGGAAATATTTGAAACTATTAACTAAAACTGTAAGCTAAAGCTTAGTGAGTTCACCCGGAGTACTACCACACAAACATATAATCAAACAGATAACAGGTCCACAACCTTTCTGGTTGGATTACCCCTGGCCCACAATCTTTCGGTTAGAATGCTGAAGTGAGTTGGAATCGAGTAATGAATACATAATCAATCAAAGAACATATTGGGTAATTAAAATCTGTTTGGCTCATATTTCGTCTGTAAAAGAGTACAAGAGTTGAGAGTGTATTATAAAAATTAAGAAGCACAAGAGTTTCTCTCGACCCTAATACTTACCCTATTTATAGGGTGTTACAGACACTACAAAAAGTACAAGGAATAAATGTTCTAGTTCGAATTAGACACGTGCCTTGCAAATAAATATAGCATCGAAATCATCCTGATTTTGCACCCTTACATAATAAAAGAGTTTTGGCTTCTCACTAACTACACTTCGACCCCCACAATCCCCCCCCCCCCCCCTTAGTAAGAGTAGTCGAAATCCGTAAACTACATTTCGACCCCTACTATCTATGCCCTGTCTTCAACTTCATCTCTCTTTCAATTATCGATGTGAACAAGGAGATTGGTATATTGAGCATTCATATATGTCTCAAAATCACTGACTTGAAACAAGAATTTTGTCAACTGCCCATTCTTATTCTTACCTTGAAATACAACCCCAAGTGGTTGACGAATAATCTCCCCATCATCATATTTATCAATGTTAATCTTCCCCTTAGCAGAGATTGAGGAACATTCGAAGGTTTATTAACAACAATAGCAAGCTCAATATCTGTAATTGCAAGGAAATCAGAATAGTTGTCGATAAATACCTTAATATGAGCAAACCTAATTAGAAAATTATCATTGTTGACTTCTGGCAGCTTCGAAACATCCACATTGCTTAAAATCCTTGTTACAGTGACCAAGTCATTTAAGATCATGAATGGGAAGTCAGTAATCGAAAACTCAAAGACTATATTATTTTCTCTAACAACCACATAGAGAATTTTTTTTTTAGAATTCCTTCAAATAAATTTTTTCGAGTAATCGTCGTCACCTTTAGAATCTTCACTGATGACCATACTTCTTATTCATTCTTACCCAAAACTGCATGAGATTGTATCTTCAGCCTTTTGAATTCTTCTTTATCTTTGAAGTTTTCAACGATTTTGAATTGGGAAGAAGTGAATAACATGTGATTCACTAGGAAATCAAGTTGATTAAAATCAGTGTTTTCAACATCATAAATCTTCTTAGGTACTTTTTAAAAATAATCATTCAGCCCAATCAAAACTATATCTTTAATCATTTCGTAACATCACTTCTTGCTGGCGTCTCCCTTGTTCAAGCCAGGTGGATCACTTTGTCTTTGCCTCATTATGTTGTTTATTTGCCTTTGTTTTATGATTTCCAAATCTTATTTTGTTTTCTTCTCTTCGTTTCAAGAACCACTGAGATAGTTTTCCCTTTGTCACCTTGATCATATTTCAAAGTTGGTGGCACCAAACTCGAACTTGAAGCTCCTGTTCCTTCCTTTATAATGATTCCTATTGTGATTGCTCTTGTTGAAGTTATGGTTAATGAAATAGGAAGTAAGTCGATACCTGAGTTGAAATCACTTTTCCACCAAATGCTCCTTTCTATGAATCCTTCGAAGACCCAACCCCTCAACATCCTTTATCTCCCCCTTGTAACACTTGCTTAGCAGGTGGATCATTCATTGGTAATCAAAGAACCAACCCAAGGATGGGAGCAATCTATGCTTTGATATTTGTTTTGATGGACGAAATCAACTGAGAAATTGGTTCTTAAGAAACAGAAGATTGATTCGAAAGATCAGCTTTCGAAATGGATTCCTTGATACTGGTTAAGAATTCTTCCTGCTTTGTGAAAACTTGGGAATCCTTCTCGGATTTTTCTTCAAGCTTGATCGAATAGTCAGTATTGAATTCAACCCGCTTTTTAATAGTAGTGGAAACAATATTAACCATTCTATACAACACATTATAATTCTTCTCCATCTTGTCCACCTCTTTAGCTATCTCGGACTTAAGTTTAACCATCTTAAGATCCACATACTCTTTCACTTTTGACACTTGTTCCACAAACAGATCATGAAGCTCCTTGGCAACATAACGAAGCTTTTAAAGTTCATACTCAAAGCTTTTAGAATGAACATTCTACCGTTCAACCTATTTTTGTGCAAGGCTTTCAACCAAACTTTTAAACCGATTCTCCTGAGACTTCAATAAGTACTCCATCTCGAACCAAGAGAAAAACTCCTTCCCCCAATATCTACTTGAATTTGTAGAAGAGAATTAATTTTGTTGTTGAGAATTCTGAACTGTTTACTTGACATGATCATATTATCAGGTACATTTTCCTCTTCTGGGTCGAATTCCAAATTAGCAAAAGAAACCATGATCTCGTCATCATTTGGATCGTCTTTTTGAGTTACTATCTTTCTCTGCTTCAATTGATTGAGAAGAGAAGAGTGTAGTAATTGGTTCATGCATAATTGTGGAGTATATTGGTGAAATGGCTGAAATTGGTAATGAAGTTGGGATAAGTGACGAAAATGTTGGTAAATAAGTGAATGTTTCAAATGTTGGAGTTTTGATGCTAGATGAGAAAAGGATTGAAGTGGGAATGGTGGATGTGATAAGAGTTGAAATAGTATGGGCTTCTTTGTTCTGCATCCCTTCACCCATATTGGCATTTGTACCCTTATCAGTTAAGTCCACAAGGATGTCTGGAGTTCGAACCTCCTCCGTATAGGACTCAGTAGTCGAAACTCTAGGTGGTATGACCTTATTCTTCTCAGGGATTGATGTCGATGTGTGATCATTCGAATTAGTGTTTGTATCTGTATTAGATACGTGTAAAGTGACACCAAGATCTCCTGTCTCCTTGAAAATCAACTTGAGAGGAGAATCCTTTCGAGGTATACGAAGCCCAAAATTATCATGTCGATTATCCTCACTATCATTTTCATTATCTGTTTCGACAATAAATTGATCAAGTGGGTCTTGAGTCTTTCTCTTCTTTTGTTGTAATTTTTTAGCCATATCGAAAGCCTGTCTTTTCTTCGAAGATGGAGAGACAGGAACATGAACTTTTCTATATAGCACACCTCTTCTGTTGAATTGAGGTTTGCGAATCTTCTTTATACCCTTTTGAGACGAATGAGTGTGTGAAGAATCAAAATGTGTTTGCTCATTTAATTTGATCTCAGGTTCTTGAACAAATGGACTGACTAGAGAATTACGAGGCTTCTTGGCTGGCTTCTTGGTTTGCTTCAGAATACCAATCTTCGAAGGACAAATTTCTTTAGAAACTTCCTCAATTACAGGTTGTGGCTTCTCAGTCTCCTTCTTCTTCTTCGTTACTCTAACAACTTTGGAAGAACCCTCAGCCCTTTCGGTGGAAGAATACCAACAGAAACATTAGCTTCAATGGATGCCAAGTACTGAACAAGAATTAGATTTTGCGGGTCAATACGCCTTAACATCACATCTAGAATGCGAGCAACATTAGGAAAAATGACTGGATCGTCAGCAACAAGTCTTAGAGCAGCCAATGTTGAAAACTCAATAGTTTCAACATCCGAGGGAATCAAAATCCCTTCCTGTTCATAAACATCCTTGAGAATCAAACTCCAGTATCGAGCACACAAAACCCTATTTGTCAAATTAGTGTGAGTAATTACTGAACCAAATTCCTCCCATAGTTGTTGGCATAATCAACATTCAAATAATAATATATACCAACAAGCATAGCATAGACTTCTAATTTTGCTTTGTCTAACCCCGAACTGCGACCAATAAATCATCCTAATACAATTCCAAAAAGAAAACTCCATACACAGGGAATACTTGATTTTATAAATAGACTAATGCAAGTCAAAACTAGTTGATTCCCCATCTCGTTGAACATATGAAGAACTTGTTTAGTAGTGGCTTCATAAAAAGGACCTGAAACAGGCAACTTCAATATTTAGGCAAACTACTTCTTTTTAAGCCCTCGTATCTTCTTATTCGTTAGTTGAAACGTAACAACTTTTGTAGTTTTGTTTAAAACTGTTGTGGAATTAGCAAGTGAAATCCAAGTCATTGGAACTGCAAAAGAAGACGATAACGGTGTGGATATAACAAAGTGATATAGGGCTAGAATCAACATCTGTAATTGTTATGGATATTGATCAACTGTTGGAAGAAAACAAAGATTCGTGTTCTAAATCTTCATCAGGGGTTGTGAGGTTTCTTCTTCATTGGTGATGTTTGTGGGATCAACATTGGTTTGAGGAGAAACCATTGTTGTGAATGAAAGGATTGTTGAAGGCGATGAATAATTGATGATATTAGGAAATTTGTTCTGAGAGCATAAAGTCTGAAAATAATATCACCAATTTCCTTTTATAATCGGCGGAATATTTTGAATTTGAACCGATTACCAATAATACACTGCCATGTACTTAACCGGTCACCGTAAAAACTGCCACATCATAAAAGTGATCATCACATTTTCCTCAAATCATGTGAAGATCCTGAACCGTCATGTCCGCTGGATCTTTCATTCTTCCCAACCAGATAAGAACTGCCACTTATTTAGAACTGTGAATAAGTACATATTGTTGTTTCGACACCAAGAGAACATCATTCCTTCGCATTGAGGTAAGGCTCATTTGCTTTTGGGATTTGAAAGCAAAATCATATGCCAGACTTTGCAAAATCTTGCTTTCAAGTTGGTATTCCACAAAACCTCAGGGGTTCCAGTGTAAATGTGTGTCAAAGGATCAGTGAGAAGCAATTTAAAAGAATGTGAGTATTGTGATATCAAATTTACATTTTATACGAAAGCAGTTGGATCCCGGGAAAATATTGCTTCATTCGATATTAAGAGAGACGAAAAACTACTTGTGTGGTTTCCCTTGAAATACAATCGAATACTCAAAAGGTAGGTTCAATTTTGATCAATACCATAACTTAACATAAGTGTGAGTTAAATTAAACAAAATTACTTGGATGACCAGTGTAGTAAAGAAAAAATATGGTAGGATATGATTTGTAGTAACAAGAAATCAGAATGATACCCAGACAAAAATCACATTCCAAAAAGAAGTTAGTACTGGATCTTGTTAGGAAAAAGTGTATTGGGTTTAGAACATTTCATTAAGATCTTGCAAATCGAATGTAATATGATTTTGAATATCGAAAAAGGTACTGAAACAACTGTTTCATTATAATCTTGAACAAAAATGTTCATCGTCAATTCCTTGATAGTTGGGGTTTTTAGGTTTCACCATCATCATGGAAGAATGAATCAGGATCATAAACACAGAGGGTTGCAATATCTACATTCTAATAGGTTTAGACCAGAGATGTCGAGCATATGCACTGAAGTGTGTGATTATGAATTTTTTTTTTTTATGAAAAAGATTCTGTGTAAGTACTTATTGTACCTATGCAAAATATATGGACATTGCAGAAATCTATGTACTCAATATGAGAAGAGAAAGGTAGCTCTTCGAATTTGAACTGGCATCAAGTGGTTCCCAACTTTCTTTCGAAATAATATGGGATCAACTAATCCTTGTTTAAATTTAGAAATTTTCAAAAAAATGATCAAGGTTGCATACCAGGCAATAGGGATGAGAAATTGGGCCGAAAACCCGAACCGAACCGAGAACCGAACCGAACCGAACCGAATAAGACCCGAATAAGTAATTCGATTCGGTTTTCGGGTATCTTTATATGGCTTATTCGGTTTTCGGGTTATTCGGTCCGGGTAACCCGAATAAGGATTTATTCGGTCCAAAAAACCGAACCGAATATGAATCGTCTATTATCAAAATCGTGATGCCGTGAGCCGTGAATCGAATAGGGACTCCTTCTCGGTGACCGATTATACCAGTCGACGTCTCAACTCTCAGTGTTAACAATTATACCAGTCGATTCCTTAAATCTTAATCCTAATAGCGGGTAAACCAAATCACAATTGCAATTAGGCTGTGATTGACATCTCAAGTCTCTCAGTCGACGTCTCAACTTGAAGAACATTGGAATTCGGTGATTTGGTTCTACTTCTTTGGCCGACAGCTTTGCCTTTAATATCGTAATTTTTTTTGGCCGACAGCTTTGCCTTTGATTTGGCTTTAATATCGTAATTTTTTTTTGGCCGACGTCTCAACAATTGGTGATTTGGTTCTACTTCTTGTTGGCCGACAGCTTTGCCTTTGATCGACACATGATCCTTGCGAGTTGCTACAATAGGCTTTGATTGACATTAGGTTTTGATCGACTTCGCTGCTTCAAACTTCTTGAATCGTCTTCTCATATTGTTTTGTAGTTTATACTTGATAAAACTCCATTCAACTCATGGAAAATTGGGTTCCAAATCAAGATACACAAGTAAGTATTTGTATCTTAATCTACTACTCATTGAAAATTGAATAAGAGAATTTAATGAAAATAACCATATATGTTCTTTAACTTGTGTTATTCCATATTGATTTATTTATTTAAATGCTATTATGCTTTAGATGTATGATGAATCTATTTTGTTATTATGCTTTAGATTGATGATGAAGATGTATTTGTTGATAACACACAAGTTGAAGGAACAAGTCAAGCAACAAACCCGAAGAAAAGGAAATATGCCCAAAGGGCGGCTTGTTGGAACGACTATGATGTACTTCATATTGACAAAGTTAGACATAGCAAATGCAAAAAATGTGGAACTTTGCTCAAAACCGAATCCGGGGCAAACGGTACGTCTAGTATGATTAAACATACGGAAAGATGTAAAATGAAACCAAAAAATTTAGAAAAAAAAACTAGAAAACCAAACCACTTTAAATTTCAAAAAAAATGAAAACGGAGAGAATAGTATTGGGACTTGGAAGCATGATGAGAAAAGAATAAAAAAAGCTTTGTTAAACTTATTTGTAGTTGGAGAATTACCATTCAAGTTTGTAGAGAACGAATCATTTATTGAGTATACAAATGCATTGAACGGGAAAGTAATTTTGCCATGTAGAACCACAATTTCAAATAGAGTTACCGATTACTTTCTTGAAGAAAAGGCTAAGTTATTTAAGTTCTTCAAAAATCCCCTAAGTAATGTGCATTTGACGACCGATTGTTGGACAAGCTCATGTCAAAGGTCGAGCTATATGGTGGTCACGGCCCACTTTATTGATGAAGATTGGGTCATGCATAAAAGAATTATCAACTTTAAATCTCTAGATAGTCATAAGGGAGAAGACATTGGGCGCACGTTGTTGACTTGTCTTCAAGAGTGGGGTATCAATAACGTAATGACCATAACCGTTGACAATGCTAGTGCAAATGATAAAGCAATCGAAATTCTAATGAAAAAGCTACCAAACTTGTACGATGGGGGGAAACAATTACACGTAAGGTGTATGGCACACATCCTTAACCTTATTGTTAGGGATGGGTTTGATCAACATCAATCTAGTATCAAGTGCATGCAAAAGGCCGTTAAATATATTAGGAATTCTACACAACGGATTCAAAGGTTCAAAGAATGCATGAAAGAGCTAAATGTGGAATCCAAAAAGTTTTTGTGCAATGATAGCCCAACTCGATGGAACTCCACATACGAGTTATTGAAGATTGCGGTGGAGTTGGAGAAGGTTTTTGGCATGTTTGAAGTCAAAGGTAATTTCATATTCCATTCCATTGTTTTTTTTTTTTTTTTTAATTTTATATTTCAGCATTTTTACAAATTTTTAGCCAACTTTGAAGAGTCATAACATGTTCGTTATTTGTCCGATTAGGCTGATTTTTTTTCCAGCTTGTAGTTTACAATTTGCACTACAGTTTACACTATTTATAGACGTTATTTGGTTGTATATTCAGTGAGTTATAGGCCTCTAAACATTGGATATTAATTCTGAGTTTTTCTGTTTCAGCATTTTTACAAATTTTTAGGCAATTTTGAAGAGTCATAACATGTTCGTTATTTGTCCGATTAGGCCGATTTTTTTTCCAGCTTGTAGTTTACAATTTGTACTACAGTTTACACTATTTATACACGTTATTTGGTTGTATATTCAGTGAGTTATAGGCCTCTAAACATTGGATATTAATTCTGAGTTTTTCTGTTTCAGCATTTTTACAAATTTTTAGGCAACTTTGAAGAGTCATAACGTCTTCATTATTTGTCCGATTAGCCCGATTTTGTTTTCCAGCTTGTAGTTTACAATTTGTACTACAGTTTACACTATTTATACACGTTATTTGGTTGTATATTCAGTGAGTTATAGGCCTCTAAACATTGGATATTAATTCTGAGTTTTTCTGTTTCAGCATTTTTCCAAAATTTTAGCCAACTTTGAAGAGTCATAACGTCTTCATTATTTGTCCGATTAGCCCGATTTTTTTTCCAGCTTGTAGTTTACAATTTGTACTACAGTTTACACTATTTATCCACGTTATTTGGTTGTATATTCAGTGAGTTATAGGCACCTAAACAAAGGGTATTAAAGTCGTTCAACATTTGTATATTCAGTGAGTTATAGGCTACTAACATTTACTTTATTATAATAGATCCTACATTTGTTCGAGACGTTTTGACGCCATCAAAAGAAGATTTCAACATTTGTAGAGCTATGGTTGGATTTCTTGAGAAGTTCAAGGTGAAAACCGACATAGTATCGACGTCAACAAAACCGATGGCACATCGGTTTTTTGGAGAAATATGTGATGTGTACAAACACATTATGGAATGGGCGGCTAGTCCCCAATTTTGTTTGATCGGGAAGGACATGATTGATAAATACGATAAGTATTGGGGCGATCTTGAAAAATTAAATGACTTTTTGTATTTTGCGGTCATATTAGATCCACGGTTCAAATTTGATTTTCTTCAACAAGCTTTTGAGAAGTTGATTAAGTTGAAGAATCCACAAAAAGATCCTATGCTCAACTCGGAAGTCATTTTGAAGGCTAAGGTCTTAATACGGGGTCTTCAACAAAGATTTGAGAATTTTTTTTATTTCTACAAATCAAAGTTTGACAATACCGACTCTTCTCAAAATCAAACACATGGTCATGAAGATGTAGTTGTGATTGATGATGAGAATGACTTCATGGGTGATTTAATAGTTCAAACTGATTACCCATCAGCATCAATGGAAACGGAGTTGACATTATACCTAAACGAGCAGTCAGTTAAATACAATAAAGATTTTGATATTCTACTTTGGTGGAAACAAAATGCATCTCGTTACCCTATTGTATCCCGTATGGCGAAAGGTATAACTTTATTTTTTGTATACTTTTTTTTATAATTATATTTTAACATTTTCTATGTTTATACTGATAGATATTTTGGGACTGCAAATATCTACTGTGGCGTCAGAGGCGGCGTTTAGTACAAGCGGGCGGATATTGGATCCATATAGAACAAATTTGTCTGCAAATATAGTAGAGGCTTTGGTTTGCACTCAAGATTGGGTAAGGAAATCAAGAAAGCAAATTGTGGACAACATTGATGAAATTTTGAAAGACGATGAAGTCGCGAAAGCTTTAGAAGATGCGATAAAGAACGGAGATGGAAAGGGAAAACAACCCATTAATATTCTTGAATAGTTAATTCGTATTTGAAAAATGTTATTTTGGATATCGGATAAAAACTTAAGATTCATATTTTTATTAGGGTGTTGAATGTTTAATGTTTAACATATATACTTATGGATAGATTTTTGGGTGTTTAATTTTTAGTATTTAATTTGTTTCTTTAAAAGGTTTGTTATGAAATCATAAGCTACAAAATTCATAAAAAATACAATATTTATTCGAGTTATTCGACTCCTTAACAAAAACACAAAGTAATACAAAATATTTGGGTTATTCGGGTTATTCGGGCTATTAGGGTTATTCGGGTTATTCGACTACAAAATATTCGGATTATTCGGGTTATTCGGGTTATATATTTATGACATCATAAGATTCAAAAGTAATACAAAATATTTGGGTTATTTGGGTTATTCGGGTTATTCGGGTTATTCGACTCCTTAATCATCTTACACAGGTTATTTGGGTTATTCGGGTTATTCGGGTCGGAACCGAACCGAACCGAATAATACCCGAACCGAACCGAACCCGTATTGCTTATTTGGTTCGGTTTTCGGTTCATACAATTACCCTTATTCGGTTTTTGGTTTATTCGGTTCGGTTCGATTCGGTTCGG
The DNA here is from genome assembly GCF_052625555.1 of Lactuca saligna. NCBI lineage: Eukaryota > Viridiplantae > Streptophyta > Magnoliopsida > Asterales > Asteraceae > Lactuca > Lactuca saligna. The sequence goes on along the minus strand of NC_136424.1, from coordinate 194,205,117 downwards.
TTCTGACCCGATTAACATCCCTACCAGGCAAGGGGTGCTTATTTCAACCCATAAACTACCTTATCTAGATTGTAACAATGATCAGGAAACTTAGCATTCACAAAACTGGGTAGTTGTTCCATATGGACCGTTTCATATAATACTCAATTGAGGAAAGAAAACTTGACGTCCATTTGATACACATCGAAATATTTATGCACTGCTTAAGAAAGAAAAATTAAAGCCGCATCAAATTGTGCAATAGGGGCAAATGTTTCCTCATAATCGATACCTTCTTGTTGAGAGTAACCTTTAACGACTAATCTTGCTTTATTTTGAATCACATTACCTTCTTTATCAGTCTTATTTTTGAAAATCTATTTCAAACCAAGTAACGAGACATCCTTTTATTGAGGAATTAACTACCAAACGGTGTTTCATTCAAATTTTGTTAGTTCAGATTGCATTGAAACAACCCAATCTGAGTGTTTTAATGCAACCTTTACTGTTTTTGGTTCTCATTTCGAAAACACATTATACATAAAATATTCTTGATGAACATTCAATACTACATTTTTTTGGCTCGATCGGGTGCTTGTGTCAAGATTCCAGAATGTAGATCACTAAGAACCTATTCCTTTGGATGACTATGTGTCTATTTATCCATCGATGGATAGGCATGATAAAAATCTGATGGTACCTCTTTGAATACATCATTCGCTTCTAAACCTTCTCCAACATTCGAAATACTGTCAGTGACATCAGGAAATTTGTCTGATTGATCATTCATATTATCAGGATTTGATCCACTTGGCTTCCTCTCAACCAATCGATTTGAGTACTGATTCTCCCCCTTGACCTCAACATGGTACAGGACATGTCCCCCTCAACATTCAAATCTTTATTTTCATAATTTAACGTCAGACTCAACCGCTCCCCCTCCATTTGATTATCAGTCGAAACCGATACTCTTTCGACATTCACTCTTAAAGTTGATGTAGAGTGTGTGTAATTTTCTTCCCTTGTAACAGTCGAATCATTAGTATGCTTCGATGCTTTAGGAACATGATTATCATTAGCATGGGTTTTAGCATTAATCACCCTATCTGAAATTCCAAAAATCAAATCATAGTCAATATCATAAGAATTCATGATTTCAAATTCATTAGTTGTTTCAGAAATGATAGGATTTTGAACAAAAGATTGTTCGACCCTCTTGACGTAATAGTCATCAAAATTAAGGTTGAAAGTTTCTTCGATATTTCTCGTTCATTTGTTCAACACCCTATAAGCAATAGAGTTATGTGAATATCCTAAGAAAATTCCATCATCAACTTTTGATTGAAATTTAGAAAGATTGTCCTTGACCTTCATGATCAAACATCTGCACCCCAAAACATGGAAAACTTTAACATTAGATTTTATTTTGTTTAAGATCTCACAAGGTGTTATATTGAAATGACGCTGTATAAAAGAACGATTTTGCCTGAAAAAGGCAGTCAACATAATTTCTGCCCAAAGATATTGAGGGAAATTCACATATGTAAGCATGGTTCATGTAGCTTCACATAGAGAACGATTCCTCCTTTTAACAACACCATTTTGTTCCAGTGTGTAAGGAGACAAAAATTATGTGAAATACCCAACTCAGCTAAGAATGAATCAAGAATTTAATTCTTGAATTATGAGCCATTGTCACTCTTAATTCTTTGACCTTTCTACTTTAAACTTAACTAAATGTTTTTGATGGAGTCAATCATCACTGGAGCAATTTTAGACTTCTGATGCAGAAAGAAAACCCAAGTAAACCTTGAAAAATCATAAACAATGACTAATATGTACTTCTTCTTATTGAGAGTCTCAACAGTTGAAGGTCCACATATGTCAATGTGCAGAAGTTCCAACGGTTCGATGAATTTTGAACTGATGACAATTGGATGACCTTTTCTATGTTCGTTTCCCAGTTCTCAAGCAACACACAACGAATCATTATCAAATTTTAAGACAGGTAAGCCTCGAACAAGATCATGAAAAACATGTTTGTTAAGATTTTTGAAATTAAGATGGGATAGACATCGATGCGACAACCAATTGAGGTCTGAGGAAGCTTTCCACAGTAAAAATACAAGGGGAAATCCAACAATAGGTTTCATGTCGAGCGTAAACATGTCTCCTTTTTGTTTCGACCTAAGAAGAACCTCCTTTGTTTCCTTGTTTCCTTCTTCACCTAACACAACATGATTTCCAGTGCCCACAACAAGTTGTGAAACACTAATCAAATTATGTTTTAACCTTTCGACATAGGCCACTCTATTCACCGTGAATTGACCATTCGCTAATTTTCCATATCCCTTGACTTTGCATTTGTTGTTAAAGCCAAACTTTACCACTCCTTCATTATCCAACTTACAGAATTCTCTTAAATTCTCCTTTCGCCTAGTCATGTGACACGAGTAACTACTATCAATGTACCATTTCTCATTGTATTGCTCGTCACATAGTACATGCTGAATTTGTTGAAAACGTCTTTGATCATGAGTTGAACCAAAATTCCTTTACATATTATTCTGAACAAAATTACTTTGACTCTTGTTTTGAAAAAAAACTTCCGTTCTCATGATTTGAGCCATAATTTCTTTGACTTTGTCTTTGAACAAAGTTTCCATTTCCTTGGTTTTGAACATTTTGAGATCGAACTTCCTCTGTAATATTAGTTTGACATTTTGAAAAATTATTTTGCTTTTGAAACAGTTTTTTTTAACAGACGTCTTATTTTGAGAAAATGTTTGAACATGTTCATGAGTTGATTTTTGCTTAAATACCTCTTGTTTTTGAAAAACTTTTACATTTTTCCAATAAGCTTTATTTCGTGCTTTTGTATTTGAAATACCTTCCACGCAAACCAATTTTTCAACATTTTCCTTGAAAACTTGTGCTTTTATCTTTTGAGATTTCAAAACATTTGGTAACGAATCACTATCATTTTCTTTGTTTTTATGATCAACACTTGATTTTTTAGTTTTTACTTCCTAAACACATTTTGGTTTCTGTCGTTGAAAATTTGTTGAGTTTGTTCAAACCATTTTCTTCTGTGTTTTGATTCGAATAAAAACCATATTTTGTCACTTCTTCATTGTCTTCCTCAATCAGTTTGTTTAGTTTCGGATTCACCTTATCACCATTTCCTATGGTGACAAACACTTGATTTGGAAATACAATAGTATCTGTACAGTTGAGTCTTGGATAGACTACTGAGTTCGATTCTATATAATGTTGTCCTCTATCTTCCAACACCTTCTCTTCATAAACTTGTTTAACTATACCTCTAGGAATAGGTGTTTCATTCGAAACACCATCCTCATCGCTCACATAGTCATTTACCACAACATGGTCTAGAGGATCACAAACATTGGATGTATAAGGTTGATCACTGTAACCTTCACCATTAAATCATGACATATTTCTTTGCCTTTATATATATATATATATATATATATATATATATATATATATATATATATATATATATATATATATGAAATGAATGGTCTCGTGATTTCAGGCTGCACATATGTGCATAATTTGTTAATTCAATGGTGTTTCGAGGTTACCTATGGCAACAAGTGGTGACCGGTGGAGGTAGCTTGCTGCAAAATGGTAGTTCGGTGATGATGGGTGGAGGCTGGCAGCCTCCTGCTGTTGGGTTTATACAAGTATTTTGATGAAGACGAAGGAAGAGAAGATGGAGGGTTTAGAGAGGAGGTTTTAGAGGATTTACAAGAAGAGGAAGCTGTTGGAGATTTGTGAGTGAGTTTGAGGGTTCCTCAAGTCCCTTTTCATAGTGTACCATACTCACTCACAAACCAATGGAAGCCATACCTATGCCCCATCAATTGTACTTTTGGCAAGCCTTTCACCCCAAGATAAAGGGAGGGAGGGAGAAGGAAACCCACGTGGGTTTATACCAGCTGGAAGAGGATCAGATTTTTGGAGTCCTTCACCCCATGTGGGCCCCACATGGAGTTATACCTCCATTTCATGTCCAAAACATGCAAAAACCGGGTGCCTCGGGATTCGTGCCTTGATATTTTTTTCGAAATCACTTTTAGATAGAGTATAATTCAAGGATTCCAGAACATGAAACGGATTAATTTTTGGAGTTACAGATCTCCGGGAAATTGCGTTTGAAGTTTTTCGTCTTAACGGTTGGCGGTGTCCGTTTTCGTGACTTTCATAAATATTTTTATAAAAATTATTTCGAGTGTGGAATTAAATAATATACTATATCCTGATTCCAAAAATGCTCTCATAAATCCCGTCGGCAAAGCGTAAGTGCCTCAACGGAAACATTTTTGTTTACGCGATTAAAGAATAACAGTGTTTTACTGTCCGTTTTTCTTAAAACGGTTGTATCTTTTGCATACAAACTCCGTTTTGGACGTTCTTTATAGTTTCGGAAATGGGGGAACATGTACTATCATATTTTTGTGTTTATTTTGCTCAAAAATGATTAATGCTAAATTTCAGTTTTCAGACGCATTAGTCAGCGCTGCAGTTGAGCGGTTTGATTTGGTTACCAGTTTACACGTTTGGGCACAAAAATATCATCAAATATTAAATAATAATTGAAATTAACTCATTTATATTTCATTAGATGCGGTTAAAGCTGAATGAATTAATTACAAATAGATTTTCCGTAATTTAGTCGTTTGAAATCTATGCCCTAAATTCCGGGATGTCACATTACCTCCCCGTTAAGGGAATTTCGTCCCGAAATTATTACATTCTTGGATACTTTACACTAGTAGTTAGTTCCTTCACTAGTGGAGGGGGCATCATTGAATAAGTGTGGGTACTTTTGCTTCATTTGGTCCTCGCGTTCCCAAGTAAACTCTGGCCCTCTACGAGAGTTCCATCGGACTTTTACTGTAGGTATGCGGTTTTGTTTAAGTCTTTTAATTTCCCGATCCATAATCTCCACTGGTTCCTCCATGAAGTGAAGATTTGTGTTGACCTGAATTTCATCGAGTGGTACGATCAAATTTTCATCGTCTAGGCACTTTTTAAGATTAGACACGTGGAAGGTATCGTGAACCTGGTTAAGCTCTTGAGGTAGCTTGAGCTTATAAGCTACCAGACCAACTCTTGCTAGGATCTCAAAGGGTCCGATGTAACGTGGGTTTAGCTTTCCTCTTTTTCCGAATCTAATGACACCCTTCCATGGGGAAACTTTTAGGACTCGGTATCCTACTTTGAATTCCAATGGTTTGCGTCTGTTGTCAGCATAACTCTTCTGCCGACTACGTGCGGCTTTTAGCCATTCTTTTATCTGAACAATGTTTTATGTTGTCTCCTGAATGATTTCAGGTCCAGTGAATATTGTATCTCCAATATGTTTTCTTGCTAGTTGGGTATCTCCAACCTCTGCCCAACATAATGCTGAACGACATTTGCACCCATACAAGGCCACAAATGGAGCGACCTTTATACTAGTGTGATAGCTGTTGTTGTAAGAGAACACATCTAGTGGCAAGTGAGTATCCCATGCGTTACCAAAGTCTTTCACACAAGAACGGAGCATATCCTCCAGAGTTTGTATTGTCCTTTCGCTCTAGCCATCCGTTTGAGGATGATATGCTGTACTCATGTCGAGTTTTGTGCCTAGGGATCTTTGCAGTGATTGCCAAAATCTGGAAGTGAATCTAATATCTCGGTCCGAGATGATAGATATTGGCGCACCGTGTAGTCTGACTATCTCCTTGAGATAAGTTCTGGTGAGTTTTTCCATCTTATCAGTTTCCTTGATGGCTAAGAAGTGAGCGGACTTGGTCAAATGGTCAACTACTACCCATATGGTATCATAACCGCGTGATGTCTTGGGCAACTTTGTTATAATGTCCATTGTTACTTGTTCCCACTTCCACTCTAGAATTGATGGTTATTGTAGCAGGCCAGAGGGCTTCTGGTACTCCACCTTGACCTTGGAGCAGGTCAAACACTAACCGACATAGGTGGCAATTTCTGCCTTCATATTGGGCCACCAATAATGCTTCTTGAGATCGAGATACTGATGGGTTTTGGTCATAAGACATCCTATGTGCTCATACAAACCCTAATGCTTGGATCTAGGTTTCTCTATTGTACATGCTTTGAATCCAAGACTATAAACCCTAATTCTAGCATACATATAATCATATTAACATGAGAATAAGTTTATAGTATTACCTTGATTTTTATGTAGCAATAACAATTCCAAATCTCCTTGTAATGACTTTGGAAGGCTTAGAGTCACAAGTGTCACTCCTCTAATGGCTCACAAACACCATAAGCAAGAGGATGAAGAGGAGAAAGGATGGAGGCTGCCAAAAACGTGTAGAAACCCTTACAAGAAGCTTAGCCACGTTTTTGAGCCTTAAGGGGTCTTTATATAGTTGGGCTATTAGGGTTATCTAACAAGGAAACCCTAATTTGGATGCTTAAGCCCTAAGCAACCCATAGACTCCTTTAATTAAGCCCATGGACGATTTCCTTATGGGTTTCCCATTAGAATTTGTCCATCCCTTAATACAAGGCAATCCATGGCCCAAATTATAATTATCTTATAATTACAATTCCAGTCCCTTAAGTTTAATTAATCTCTTTTAGTCACAAAACTAATTACCAATTAATTATTGACTAATATTAATTAAACAATATGATTTCTCCTTTAATATATTGTTCCCATAATATATTAATAAATCATATTTAATCCTTACTCTCCATAATTCATCCTATCAAGTTGCTTTGGTGAAGGCAACCCAAAAGGACCATGCACCATCGGGTCAAGTACATACCAAAATAGTTATGGACTTAGACACTAATCCAACAGTCTCCCACTTGGATAAGTCTAACAACTATTCTGCGTATGACTTCAGATCCTGATCTGCAATCGTAGTTTTCCAAAGCCGCTGTCAACTCTGATCATATCAGATACGCGTGTCCTTAGATAAGGGATCATATATTCCTCCATTCTAGATATCGTCTGAGATATGATTTCTAATCATTCTCCTTGTACTATATCTCGATTTCCGATTTATGACGACAGACTAATTGAATAAATCAAATTAGCCCTAGCCCGGCCGAGCATTTACGTATGCCATCACTAAACCATCGAGGGGCCCAAAGATATCGCTTCTATCCTACCTTGGATAAAGGGAACGAATAAACTTTGATACAATGCTTGCTTGCACTCACTAACCAAATCGCACACAACAATATGTTTTATAACACCAAGTTACTAGTGCGTTTACATATTATCAATGTGCAACCGATTAGCAAGATACAACTCACACATCTCGGTTTCAAGAACATAAGATGTTATCGTCTCACTAATCACTCGTAATACAATTCATGGAGTGATCGAAGTGATCGTGGGTTTAATCCAATGCTCAAATCATATTCATAAGCACTCATGAACGTTGCAGCAAACATTTGCTTATGTCTAATACTCTTCTAGACAATCCACACACCAATTCACGACAGTCTTCATTCATACCTACTTCCAACATATGAACGACTGTGGCCCGTTCGAATAATTCGATTATTCTTAATAAACTCAATTATTCTGGAAGTCAAAACATGCAAGGTGAAACATAAGAATAATACTAATCCCATATGACCTCAAACCTTTGAGTATAACAAAACACGTTTTATTTATCACCATATCGATTACTCATTATTTGTCGTTTCGGGTAATCAACTTCTTACTTGAATTCCAACACTTGTCCCATGCTCCTAGCATGCACACAATGTTTACCTATGGTTCTTACTTTTGTGGAATAGACAAATTGAACACATTTCCAATCATTCTCATTTCACAACTCCAAATCCATTTTCTTAAGTGTAAGAATATCAAATTCTTGTTACTTATAGAATATACTAGATTCTAACACTTTATGCAACGATCCTTTTGTAATGTCACTGCACCAAAGTCTCAAAGACTATTGCCAATGATATTACAAATTCCTCTATCGGAGATTGTTACAAGACAATTCCTTAGATATGATGTCTCTCACTCAAAGTACATTCCTTTGAACATCCTTTTGCATAAAAGTTTCTAATCTAGACATAGATTTTCAATATTTACTTCCCAATATGGACACGCTTCCATATTTTTCATATGACAACTAATTTCTTAATAGAATCTTATCTATTCGTAATGATGTCGATATTGTCCATCCAATATGGAAACATTTCCATAATTTCCAATACTATACTTCCAACTACTTACAAGCGACCAATTCTCGTCGAACTTTGAATCGTCCTTTGATAGTTGTTTAATTATTTTAGTCAGAACCAATTCTAGTCCCTTTTCCCTCTAAATGCGTTAGACATTTGGAAAATTTTAGAATGGTCAAACATTAAAGCATTTGCAATCGATCCTATACCCGAAGCGTATGGAACACGACGCACAATGTTTTATTTTCTATGTTCTCAAAATTCGAATTGTGAAGAGGAATGCCGTAATCATAATCGAAATTTTAAGAACACACATTGTACCTTTGACTAAATTTATTAACATTTCACAACCTAATCCTTTAGATTTGAAATGAAGCATAATATTCTCTCCCTTAATTATAGCAAAACAACCTTTCAACTCTTACAACTTTGCAAAGTATGACTCTTGTTTTCTATAATTAATATTGCCAACTATGCAATACTTGCCTTAATAATCATACAATCATAACATTTATGCTCCCACTATCATGATGATTATTATAAAACATAACACTTATGCTCCCACTAGCTTCGACATGTATTCATAAACATCTTAACTTTCAGAAAAACAATACTTATTGAATTTCTTAAGTTCATGTTTCTAATACTTAGTGCTTTGATAATCTTTTATCAAGGCTTCTTGAACTTATACACCTTTGCCTTAGATAGTTCATATGTGTTTCTTAACAATTAAGACTAATTGCCAAACCTCACAATTCAAATTATGGAAAGGGATGCCGTAACCATGATCGAATTCGAGAATGCAATTTTACAATCACTATCTTTTAAAATCTTTCTTAGTGAAAGCATTTTCTCACAATCATTTTCATGAAGGAGGAAATATTATGACACTTAGATTTAAACGGTGTATGTGTTCCTATCCATGTGAATTTGTTAAAAACCAAAGTTTATGACAAATTCAAACTCATATGGATCGAACTTTCTTAATCTTGATTTCTTGCCTTATGGTAGCACAGCTACCCACCACGTCTTCCAAGTAGTTAAGCAGCTCACCTTTTTCCTATCAATGTACTTTCCATTGATCAAGGTCCTTGCCTTTTATGCATTCAAATGAGAACTCATAGGACTCACATGCATAATTAACTCGATTGGATTGGCACAGAAACAAAATAATATCTTCACGATAGGTTGTAAACCTCAACTCGTGTGCTAGTGATGATCAATAAGGTTTATTTGATTTGTTCTTGAAACTTTTCAAGACTATTAATACTCCCACTGACTCCTTGACATATACGATTCTCTTATCAAATATTCAAGAGTTAGTGCAACTTATATCAAAACAAAACACTTCATAATTTTGGTCTTAGTTGGTCTTTGTCTTATCCAAGACATCACAACTTTCCACAATTGATGAATGTTATAAACCTTCTTAATACTATTCACTCAATTTCACAATCTTGACTTTAAGACTTGTTTTGGAACGAAGCATGATTGACTTCTTGATTTGACCATTTCTTCAATCTTTGATTCCTCTTCTTGGACATACAATTGTACCAAGACTCACTAGAGGATCAATTGAGATATGGTTCTTAATCATTAAGACCTATCATAAAGCATAAAAGCTACTCTCCCTTCTTCTTAGAATGGAGAAACTCTTATCTTTCTGCCTACTTGATTCTTCTTATTCGTTTTGCTATTAATCTAAACCCTTTAATCAATTCAAAATTACACTTAATCTTGTAAGTATAATCATATTTACTAAACCTTTATTAAATCATGACGAATATCTTTGTTACTCTTATGGTGAACTTGATCAACACACAACTTTGTGTATTCGATCTCCTAGTCCTTCACTTGACACTTTGTCAATGAATTAGTCTAATTTCCAAAATATGAAATTTCTCATTCATCGTGCAACCAAGTTGCATGATTCCAAGTTTCTGTCCGATTGAAACTTTGGGCGATGAGAAACTCTCCCTATTTGGTAAATTCTTGACATTTCCATAAATAACATAACTAAGAATCACATCCATTCGTTGTAGAAATATTCAAACATCCATTTTCATAACGATTTCATTGCAAGGAAGTAAACAAATAAATAAGTCAAACCAAAATTTATTTTATTTATTAAAAAAGCAGCGGAAAAACATTTGTCCTTACAATGCAAAATCTATTGAAAACTATGTAAAAGAAAATTTCTAACAACTCTATTATAACTATCTAAGCTCAAAATCCAATCTTCAAGTCCATGCGATCGAGATCCATCACTTGTGATTAGATTCATCTTGCTCTCTTATCAAGCTTCATTTCTTTTCACCGATCCTTCAAAACATTCAAATGCAATCTTATCACATCATGTATTAAGAATCAATGAATAGGTACTTAATGGAGTTAGATAGTGGATTCTTACCTAAAGCGTAGTCATACTTTTGACTCTCCCATCTCTTAGATCTCTTAGGTAAATAGGGCAACTTCGTCTCCAATGCCCCTTCTCTTGGCAATAAAAGCAAATTGATTCTTTTGGAACAACACATGGAACTACTTCAGACATCGCTTTTCACTTATGATCAAACTTTTCGATCATTGCATGTCTTCCATTGCCATTGTCTATATCCATAGAGGTCTTAAAGGCAGATTCACCAACCAACTTTGCTTTTCTATTGCGCCAAACCATTGCTGATTCAGCAGCAACAAGCATATAGGTGAGATCTATAAGGGTCATGTCGCGGTTCATCATATAGTACTCTCTTACGAACTCACTATATGAGTTAGGAAGTGACTGAAGAACCCAATCAACAGCCATCGCTTCACCGACAACGGATCCCATCATTCTTAATTTATCAATGTGTGATTTCATCCCTAAGACGTGTGCACACACCGACTTGCCCTCTTTATGTTTACTTGCCAAAAGGGCTTGAGTGATATTGAACTTTTCAATTTTACAATCTTGTGGGTTAGGGAGAATAATTAGAGGAGGAGGAGGAAGTGAAGCATGATTTCTTGTTCCTCGATAGAATCGTGGAATATCATCTTCATGTGGAATGCTTGTTCCACGGAATTGAGAAGACCATAGTTGTCGAACTTTGACATCGGGAGAAAAATGAATTCAAGTTAGTTGATTGATTGAGTCCTTGGTAAATCACCCAAATGAAATTCCAAGGCTAGGACCCAACACAATATCCTACTACTCGGGAGAGGGATGCCGTAACCCAAATGCAGAATATTTGAAGGTAAGTGAATGACGATTCACTAATTTCCACCATGAAAAACGAAAAAGAAATTTAAGTTTTAAATCTGTGAAAACTTCTAGATCCTTTGAGATTCATTGAACATTTCAATGGCATGTTTAAATCTCGATATGCCCCTCTTGTTTGTGACTGGGATGCCGAGGATCACAAAGCGGGTGTGAATAACCATGCAAACTACATGGTGCCCTCACATGTTACAATCACCTATTCGATGTGCCGGTAAACCACACACGCTCCACCGAACTATGACAAACATTGAGTCACCCTTTGCTACCTTTGCTTAGAACCATCTAGTGTGCCGGTAAACCACACACGCTCCACTAACGTCTTCGCAAGGGCACAAAGTGTAATTTCATGGAATTGCATCAATTCACTTTTGCCTAAGTAACTAAGATTGGGAATTTGAAAAACATTTAGTTACTTTGTATTTCATTATACTTATAATGGAAGGTTTCGTCCTATCCTACCCGTTCGGCTAACGACCCTCCACTAGTCAAGAGTGCGGTGGGCAAGAGTGGATACCCATTCAATCGCCATTTTATAGGCAATTTCCTTAAACACCCCTTATAGACCAGCTTCGTGAATGAGGCCTACTAACGGTAAGACTGACTTTTACTCATACATATATATAACGTTAGACTTTTAATATTATATGTAGTATAGGGTGTATTTTATACTTTTAAAATACTATATGGTTAACTTTAACAATTACACTTTTAATTCAATTAAAAGGTTAACCTAAACTTTTATGGATTTATTAAATCTCTTTTAATTATACACCTTAATTAATTAATAAAACCATAAGGGTGTGATTTGAACTTTTTCAAAACACTACAAGAGTTTTAGAATTTAACATTTCTAGTTAACCTATTAATCAACCTTTAAATTCCATAACTTGAGGGCAAGTTTTGAAACATTTCAAACCATAAGGGTTTAGAATTTAAATATGCATCAAAATTAAACTATTCAATCAAAATTTAAATTCCAAAACTTGAGGGCAAGTTTTGAAACCTTTTTCAAAACATTAGGGTTTTAACTATTTAAATTTCAATACAACAAAACTTTTTGGGGTTCAAATTTAAACTATAAAACCTAAAGGGATTAATTTGAAACTATTCCAAACTTTGTCAAGAATATTCTAGATCACATAATTCAAATAAGGCAATTAACTATAATTGGTGGTTATCTAATTAGATCTAGTTCAAATTCTTGCAAGATAATGATCAAATAATTTCCATAACTTCACATATATCAAATAAGGTAACAATTATCTAATTAGATGACCAAAATCTTTTATTTTGACAAGGATAATCATAAGGGATTAATAAAATTCGAATTTTATTGAGTTTAAACAATTATGGTAATTATCCTAAGTCATAATAGGTAAAAATCCCGAAAATCCGCCTGTCTGACGAGTTGACTCGTCGAGTCAGCCTTGGACTCGTCGAGTCTGCATGGACTCGGCGAGTTCAGCCATGGACTCGGCGAGTCCAGCCTCCAGAATCCAAAAAATCGAATTTTCCAGTTATATCAAGCATCAATACAATAGAAACCAATCTAGGCTCTGATACCACTGATGGGTTTTGGTCATAAGACATCCTATGTGCTCATACAAACCCTAATGCTTGGATCTAGGTTTCTCTATTGTACATGCTTTGAATCCAAGACTATAAACCCTAATTCTAGCATACATATAATCATATTAACATGAGAATAAGTTTATAGTATTACCTTGATTGTTATGTAGCAATAACAATTCCAAATCTCCTTGTAATGACTTTGGAAGGCTTAGAGTCACCAGTGTCACTCCTCTAATGGCTCACAAACACCATAAGCAAGAGGATGAAGAGGAGAAAGGATGGAGGCTGCCAAAAACGTGTAGAAACCCTTACAAGAAGCTTAGCCACGTTTTTGAGCCTTAAGGGGTCTTTATATAGTTGGGCTATTAGGGTTATCTAACAAGGAAACCCTAATTTGGATGCTTAAGCCCTAAGCAACCCATAGACTCCTTTAATTAAGCCCATGGACGATTTCCTTATGGGTTTCCCATTAGAATTCATCCATCCCTTAATACAAGGCAATCCATGGCCCAAATTATAATTATCTTATAATTACAATTCCAGTCCCTTAAGTTTAATTAATCTCTTTTAGTCACAAAACTAATTACCAATGAATTATTGACTAATATTAATTAAACAATATGATTTCTCCTTTAATATATTATTCCCATAATATATTAATAAACCATATTTAATCCTTACTCTCCATAATTCATCCTATCAAGTTGCTTTGGTGAAGGCAACCCAAAAGGACCATGAACCATCGGGTCAAGTACATACCAAAATAGTTATGGAGTTAGACACTAATCCAACAGATACATCCTGTCTAATCTGGGATGTATTGAGTATCTTGACTTGTGAGCTTCATTTAAAACCAAATCTCTGAATTCTCCAAATCTTGGAGTCCAAAATTGGTTCATGAAGTATCGTGTTCCATCATCTCTGAGGTCGAACTGTTTGTCCATGCCTCGTAGGTTTTCTTCCATGATGTTCTTAGGTTTAAGTGCTTCTAACTGAGCATCAGGAATTTGAATAGTGAGGTTCGAGGGAATGGTTAGGGTTAGAGCCTTTACACGAAGAGGTTTTGCTCGTTCCTTCCTGCTTAAAGCATCTGCCACAACATTTCCTTTACCGAGATGATAACGAATTTCACATTCATAATCATTTAATAATTCGACCCATCTTCATTGTCTCATATTGAGCTCTTTTTGATAAAAAAATGTGTTGAAGGATCTTGTGGTCTGTGAATACAATGAACTTTTTCCCGTATAGATAGTGTCTCCAAATCTTCAAGGCAAATACTACGACTCCCAACTCTAAGTCATGGGTAGTGTAGTTTGTCTCGTTTGGCTTCAGTTGTCGGGATGCATATGCAATAACCTTATTCCTCTGCATCAGTACACACCCTAACCCTTGACGTGAGGCATTACAGTATACAACAAAGTCTTATGTTCCCTCGGGAAGAGACAAAATCGGTGCACTGCATAACAATTGCTTCAATTTTTGGAAGTCGGACTCTTGATTGTCTCCCCAGTCGAACTTTTTGTCTATCTGGGTTAGTGCGGCGAGAGGCTTGGCTATTTTGGAGAAGTTCATGGTAAATCTCCGATAATATCCTGCAAGCTCTAAGAAATGGCGTACTTCAGTTGGTGTTGTTGGTGCTTTCCAATTCTTGACAGCTTCAATCTTCGCAGGATCGACATGAATCCCTTTACTGCTGACCACATGACCGAGGAAATGAACTTTGTTAATCCAGAACTCACACTTAGAAAACTTTGCATAAAGTTTTTATTTTCTTAGTAGTTCTAGGATTAAACACAAGTGCTGTCCATGTTCTTCCTTGGTTCATGAGTATATTAATATGTCATCGATGAAGACAATCACAAATTTGTCCAAGTAGGGTTTACACACTCGATTCATAAGGTCCATGAATACGGCAGGTGCGTTGGTCAGTCCAAATGGCATCACTAGAAACTCATAATGACCGTACCTAGTTTGGAATGTCATCTTTGGAATATCTGCTTCTTGAACTCTAAGTTGATGATAGTCGGATCGTAGGTCAATCTTTGAGTAGTAACAGGATCCTTGTAGTTGGTCGAACGGGTCATCGATCCTCGGGAGTGGATATCGGTTTTTGATAGTGAGCTTGTTCAACTCTCGATAGTCGATGCACATCCTAAACGAACCTTCCTTCTTTTTGACAAACAATATTGGGGCTCCCCATGGAGAGAAGCTTAGCCAGATAAAGCCTTTGTCGAGAAGTTCTTGAAGTTGACTGGATAGTTCTTGCATTTCCGATGGAGCTAGGCGATAAGGAGACCATGCCACTGGTGCTACACCCGGGATAAGGTCGATTCGAAATTCAACCTGACGGATAGGAGGTACTCCAGGTAGGTCTTCTGGAAATACGTCTGGGTAGTTACACACTTGTGGTATGTCTTTGATTCCTTACCTTGCCTTGCATATCCACCACGTGGGCCAAGAAAGCATAGCATCTCTTCTGCAAATACTCCCTTGCCTTCATGCAAGTAATGACTCGTAGGTTCTTCCCTGCCTTGTCTCCATAAATCACAAGGACTTCATCTTTTGGTAAGGGTAATCGTATAGCTTTTTCATAACATAGAATCTCCGCTCGATGGGCTGATAACCAATCCATTCCGATGATTACATCGAAACTTCCAATAGTTATGGGCATTAAGTCGACAGGGAACACGTGATTATTCAGGGTGAGAAGGCAGTTGGTGAGTATTTTTTAGAGTGCTTTCTATTTGAACATTGGTTACTTCTAAGGTGTAAGCATTATTGAGTTTGCATTATTCATGATTAATCAGTTTTCTAAATTTGTGGGAAATAAAACTCTTATTAGCACCAGTATCAAATAATACAGAGGCATAAATATTGTTGATAGGAAACGTACCAGTAACCAATGTTGGTTCCTGGCGTGCATCTCCCGCACCTATCAAAAACGCCCTTCCTTGACCACCCTGTCTCTTCAGCTTAGGACAATCTTTCCTGAAATGTCCCGGTTGGTTGCACTCGAAACAGGTTTGACTTTCTCTTGTGGTAGTAGTTGAGGCTGTGTTGCTTGGGTTCTTTTTGCAAAATTTGGTGGTATGATCACTTAATTTGCAGTTGCTACAGATCATGTAGTCTCTAACATGATGATAATTGCACTTAGAGCAGCGAGGTAGAGTTCCAGCGTAGGGTTTTACTAGAGTGGGAGTGGTTGTGACGGCAGCATACACCGTTACAGGCTCTGGGTTTCGCTTACGGTGTTTGAAGTTCTCTTTTGGCTTTGCCTGGAACTTTCTCTTAGAATTCCCAGTTTGGTTCTTTTCTTTTGTGAGGGCTATGGTGCCTCGTTGGATACATTGTTCAGTCAACTCATAAGCCAGTTGCTTGGCACTGTCAAAAGTTGAGGGTCTGGATACAGTAACCAGACCTTGGACTGGCGATGCTAATCCCCAAATGTATCTCTCCATCTTCTTGTCTTCTGAAGGCACCATTCCGGGACAAAGAGTTGCAAGGTCTTCGAATCGCGAGGTATAAGTAGCTACCTCTGATCCTTGCATGGTTAGGTTCCATAATTCTTGTTCTAATGCCTGAATCTCTTGCCGTGGGCAATACACTTTAGTCATCATTAGTTTCAGCCGTTCCCATCCCATGGCATAGGCTTCTGCAATTCCCACGGTCTTGGCATGGTTGTTCCACCAAGTTAAGGCAGCATCCATCAATATGCAGATAGCGTACATAACCCTGCAGTCATCCGGGAAGAGCTGATGTGGAAGACAACTTCAATCTTTTCTATCCATTGGGATAGGCCAACAGCTCCTTCAATTCCGTAAAAGGATCGCGGTTTACAACCCATGAATTCTTTGTATGAGTAGTGTTTGGTATTTCTTTGGGCAGCTATAGGAGTACCACTTCCGCTATTTCCAGTATTCTCGTTTCGAGCAGCCTCATAAGTCACCAAGGTCGTAGCAATCCCTTGTGCAAGCATGTTCTGCATCATGGTGGGATCCATCTGGAAATTTTGTTGGTTTCATCTATTGCTTGAGTTATCTCTAGAGCACTTCTCCTGTTAGTTCAGGGAGTCGGTGGCGGACGAACTCGTGGTTCTTTTCGTCGAGGCATTATCCTAATACGTTAGATAAGTAAGTTAAGTTGTTTTTAAACCATATAATATGTGTGTATTTTGTATTTGTTCAATTTCTTTTTCTTCCGAAATCATACAGATTTTAAACCATAAAATGAAAGCTTTACCTGATATAGAGTTTTGCAAGCAACACATAATAAATACAAACATTTAACAAAACACTGAAACATTTTCATAAGAACAGCTTGTTCTGGTTACAAAGTTTTAACCATATAAGGTTAGAAATAGAAGAGCTTTTCAAAAGAGCTATTACAAACCAGGCAGTGATAAACACTTGCAACACAAAAGCTATTCCTCAAAAGTCCTAACCTTATCCTATGACACAAGTTGTCCTAGATATCTACCTCCCAAATTGAGTCATCACATAGAGGACAAAGTCCTCAAATTGACCCAAGATGTAGTGTCGTTCCAGCGCAGAGATAACCAATTGATTTTGCTGCGCAACAAGCTCGCTCTCCATAATCTAAATCCGATAGTTATGTGCTCTAACCTGAGCACTCAAGGCATTCACTGCATCATGATCAGCACCCGAGAGATGATATAATATTTGGATCGCATCAGAATTCTCCTTCTCCTCTTCCTCGAGTGTCTCAACTCGATGGTCGAGGGAAGTAGAGTCTGGACCTCTCACAAACTACTCCAAGGATCTGATCCTATCCTCAGTCTGATCAGTCTGAGTCATCAAGTGAGGTATCGGATCATCCTCAGGATTAAACCTGAGTGGTGCTCGTGAAGATTCACCAACCTCAAATCGTGGTGGTAGATCAGTAGCATCCCTCCTGCTAGGAGGGTCTGTGAGCCGAGATGGCTCACTGGGTTGAGTCCGTTTCCCTAATAGACCACTAGTGGGTCGGGAAACCTGAGCAGTTGGGTCCAAGTGGTAAATAGGAGATATAGTAGTTCCTGGGGTCCCATTATACAAGGGCCCTTGCCGCGCAGAAGGTACGGTTGGTAGTAGGGTCTTGGTGGTGAGTCTGGTAGGGTAAGGGGAGTAGGTTCCTCTTCGGAGAGGTCTCCCTCATCCTCTGCAGGACCATCATCATCAGTCTCTTGGGCATCCTGCAATATGCCATCATCCTCGAGCTCCTCCTCATCGGGATCCTCCTCAGGATCCTCTTCGGGATCCTCCTCCTCAAGAGCATCCTGGGGAAAGTACGGATCCCCAGTTAAGTGTAGTGGATGTGGATGCAATGGAACTCCAAATGGCTCATCAGGATCCTCAAGTCGAAACCAGTCATCAGGGTTATCCGGTAGTCTAGCCATCTACATAAAAGGGTTTCAAGTGGGTTAGTAAATTTGTATAAGTTTTTCATAAGTGTTTTAAGGCTGATAAAAGGATTCTAAGGTACTAAGCTTCAGCAACGAATCTGGTGGAAATTCTTCAACTTCTAAAACTCTCAACCATTATAGCTTGTCAAACTCCTTGCTCAAGGTTGGTTGTGCACCGGCCCGACCATAAATAACATAGGACTGCGTTCCAGGTTTATTTGTGGTATGACTTATGTACGGTACTAACCTTTAATTGAGGCGTTTGACCTAAAGGGTTGAGTTGGTAGTTTTAGTTGAAGGGATATTTAATTATTTTTATTTATTTATTTAATTATTTGTTTTTTATTTATTTATTTATTTTTTTGTTCTCATCGCGGGTTAGAGTATTTATATAAACTCATATATATTAAGGTTGGTGGGGTTTGTAGTATTATTAATTTTTGTCTTGTACTTCCCAACTACCATACCGTAAGTAGTCTTGAAGTAGTTTTATTTTTTATAATACTTTTATAAGAAGCTAGTTGCTATAGTTGTATTCCTCTTTCGAGGATTCGAGTTCTCTATAGCCAATTTAGCTCTGATACCAATCTGTCACACCCCCGGACGAGGCGGTGGAATATGCCGGGCTGTACGACTAAGTTCATGGATCACAGATAAATTGAATATACAACACAAGTACAACAATAAACAAAACATCATTTCATTACATATTTATGTTTGCATACATGGTTCTTGCAGATAGTAATAAAATAATAATTCGAGTTTGCCTTAGCAGTTAGGCATAACAATTCAAAAGTAGAAAATTAAAGTACTTGCAAGCCATGTTTTCCATCGTCTAAGTGTGCCCGAAATTTCATTGATTTTCTGAGAATACATGTATTTTGAAAGTCAACACGAGGTTGGTGAGATTCACAGGCTAGCCGCAATAATAATACTTTCAAAAAGTCCAAAAGTATATTTTTCTTGCATAACAATAGTTGAAACAATGCTTGTCATGAGTCTTTAAAATCCCAAAAGTAATTTTATAAATAAATCTATGCTTTTAAAGAAAACGTGTTTGTAATAACTTCATGAAAGTTTAAATATATCCATTGTATAAGTAACCACTATACTTAAAAACAGTTCTAAAAGCAACCAAACCTACGGTTGTAGTGAAAAATTAAGATAGATTTGTGTTAATGTTTTTAGTGAGTTCTATAATCGAGCTATGGACGAAATGTACCCCTCCCTACGACGCTCATTGGACGTCGTAGTAACAATCGTAGACACATATCACCTACTTCGATTGATAAGTCGATGGTTGTAGCTAGAAACCGCAGGTGGGGTTGTCAACCCCATATAGACCTATATATATGTACCTCACTCCGAAGATTAACGATTATAGCAGTGTGGGGCAGGCTAAGTGATTAAACTCAGCTAATGAATAGTAGCGTCTCACTCAAAAACCATTAATGAAAAGTTTGTGAATAACTCTCAGCCCTAACTTAATTATAGATAAGTACCGGGCATAATGAATTTCGTAGTATAGTATTTGTAAAGTCGAGTATGGTTGACGTATTTATAAAAGTATAAATTACTCGCTCTTATGGAGATATGTATTTTATCATAACGATCTTGTATAAGTGTGAAAAGCCTTATGCATGATAGTATTCAGATATGGAAGTCTTTATAACTTTAAACTTGTAGCATGCATATCATATAAGACTTATGTATTTGCATAATAAATATTATTTAGCACATGTATTCTCCCCCAAAAATAAATAAAATATTGAAAAGGGGCCGTAACTCTCACCTTATTGAGTGGTAAATGAGTAGTTCTGAAGACCAGAATGTATTGCCGAGAGGTCGTGATCTCCGGGATTAGTTTGATTTCCTAGAAATTTCGCTATATATTAATATTTGGACGTGATTAGGTATTATAACAATTTCTTGAATAATTTCCTAAGTTTTGCCAATTTAAAATTTATTGAAATAATTATTTTAAATAAATTTAAAATTTTAATTTATTATTTTTCCGCAAGTATTTAAATAACCCAAAATTAATTTAAACTTGAAATATAATTTAAAATTTCTTAAATATACGCATAAACATTATTCATTTAATTTTGTATTTAAAGATGGATTTGTTTTGAAAAGATTTGTCCAGTTTAATTTTGTATTTAAAGATGGATTTGTTTTGAAGAGGAAGCTGCTGGAGATTTGTGAGTGAGTTTGAGGGTTCCTCAAGTCCCTTTTTATAGTGTACCATACTCACTCACAAAACAATGGAAGCCATACCTATGCCCCATCAATTGTACATTTGGCAAGCCTTGCACACCAAGATGAAGGGAGGGAGGGAGAAGGAAACCCACGTGGGTTTATATCAGCTCGAAGTGGATCAGATTTTTGGAGTCCTTCACCCCATGTGGGCCCCACATGGAGTTATACCTCCATTTCATGTCCAAAACATGCAAAAACCGGGTGTCTCTGGATTCGTGCATCGAATATTTTTTTCGAAAGCACTTTTAGATAGAGTATAATTCAAGGATTCCAGAACATCAAACGAATTAATTTTTGGAGTTACGGATCTCCGGGAAATTGCGTTTGAAGTTTTGCGTCTTAACGGTTGGCGGTATCTGTTTTCGTGACTTTCATGAATATTTTTATAAAACTTATTTCGAGTGTGGAACTAAATAATATACTGTATCTAGATTCCAAAAATGCTCTCATAAATCCCGTCGGCAAAGCGTAAGTGCCTCAACGGAAATGTTTTAGTTTACACGATTAAAGAATAATAGTGTTTTACTGTCCGTTTTTCTTAAAACAGTTGTATCTTTTGCATATGAACTCTGTTTTTAACGTTCTTTATATTTTCAGAAATGGGGGAACATGTACTATCATATTTTTGTGTTTATATTGCTCAAAAATGATTAATGCTAAATTTCAGTTTTCAGACGCATTAGTCAGCGCTGCAGTTGAGCGGTTTGATTTGGTTACCAGTTTACACGTTTGGGCATAAAATATCATCAAATATTACATAATAATTGAAATTAACTCAATTATATTTCATTAGATGCAGTTAAAGCTTAATGAATTAATTACAAATAGATTTGCCATAATTTAGTCGTTTGAAATCTATGCCCTAAATTTCGGGATGTCACAATCGGCCCAAGTATCCACGATAGTGATAAGCGACAAAACCCGAGAAGTCAAGAAACTTGTGTGACCGTTCAGCACATGGCCCTATCAACCCTCATTCTATGTCACGTTGATGTATTCCAACTTTGACGCCTCTATCAATCATGGTTCAACTTAGTACTACCATGTGTAAATTCCTAAGTGCTGTGTAAAAAGAACTTTCACTGTAGCCATTTCGGCGAATAAATGTTCTTCCGAACCTAATAATAAAACCTAATGCGATCCATCAGTCGTCTCTCTTATCTAAAACCATCCGAAATACCCCTGAGTAGGGTACCGCGCACTGTTAACCAACCCCCTTCTTAGACAGATAGAACCCGAAGCGAAAGACACTGCAGGCATTCCAGAAGACGATAACCACCCGAAACCTACTCCGTAGATCCCCCAAACACACCCTTAGCACCTCACAATCAGGGTTGTGAATCAAGAGGAAAGAATTCATGGGATTGACTACTATTAAATGGGTATATGCATATGAGTGGTAAATAATTTAGATTAGAAAGATTTAAGATGTGTGTTTCCTCCCTACTCCCTGTTCCTCGTTGGGTTGTGGGTCTGGGGTGGAGTCGCACAACTGAAAATCCCGTCGATCTAAATTATATACGGCTTGCATACACCAAGTATTAGTGGTTAAGCCAAGTATGAGCTCTACCTCGAATCTCATAGTAAAACCGTTCATCCTATCCCATAGTATTGGAACTAGAGTCAAGAGAACCACTGCGGGATGGGCTACTAAAATGACCACAAATCCAAAATTTGTTGTCATCCCGGTTAAGCCAATGTAGTAGCTAACATCCTCAGTAGGAAAAGTAACTCAAGTCGTAAGAGTCAAGGATGTTGACTACGACCATCCATTCACGCTTAATCCCACGATCTCGTTGGGTTGTGGGTCTGGGGTGGAGTCGCACAACTGAAAATCCCGTCGATCTAAATTATATATGGCTTGCATACACCAAGTATTAGTGGTTAAGCCAAGTATGAGCTCTACCTCGAATCTCATAGTAAAACCGTTCATCCTATCCCATAGTATTGGAACTAGAGTCAAGAGAACCACTGCGGGATGGGCTACTAAAATGACCACAAATCCAAAATTTGTTGTCATCCCGGTTAAGCCAATGTAGTAGCTAACATCCTCAGTAGGAAAAGTAACTCAAGTCGTAAGAGTCAAGGATGTTGACTACGACCATCCATTCACGCTTAATCCCACGAACCAAGCATCTCAGTAGATATCCCGGAAACCTGGAAGTTGCGATAAGTTAAATGCTGAGAAGAATGGATGAGGAAATTAGAAGTTCTGTGTAATAGAAGCCTATACTCTCTAGATTTGACCTAGATCGAGAAAACTCAGAACCATCAGAAGAGTAGTTGTAAAAGACACATGCACTACTCAAGCACTTCGTCCACCCTATTTCTCACGAGTAGTGCCTAGGCCACTCCGCCTCCCCACGTGGAAGAAGTCATCGTCGCCCTATAAACGATAGACTGCATTCTCCGAAGTGAATACTAGAATGCCAAGAACCACAGGATAAGCTCCAAAGCCAAGAATACGTGAATAATGTACAAAAGTAGGTTGCGTTAAGCCTTATAACCTAGACCCTGAAGAGATTATAAACTTGACACCAGTCTTGGTGTTAGTCGATGGGTTATACAAGACCATGTGCCTTCTGCAACTGGAATAAATCGACACCTTAGAGAATAGGGCATGTCTTAGAGATTCATTGGACTACTAGGTGTTCCATGAATACTATCTCGCACGGAAATAGTAGAACCACCTCCCGAGATAGTCCAACACTACAGAAAATCTCTAAGAACCGAGTTAGCCCTGAGCAGAGATTGCTAATCATGAAGCAACAAGGCAAGAAAGAGAATGGTTCTTTCCTATTAGGAATCATATTATGAGAGCGTCAACTAGAAGATGATGTAAAGTTTAGAAACTTTCTAAACAACTGTTTGGTAAAACCCTATCTCCCCGACCCTAATAGTTCTATTAGAAACATCTCAAGAACCAGAAGTGTAGGTTCATTTTGCACTAGGTTGAGATAGACGCCCTGCGGCAAACAGATACCCGTAGACATCCAAATTCATCCGATGATCCAGAAGACCTCTGAAAGGCAATCAACAGGAAACATGAATCCAAGGATAACCCGAGCCTTCTAAGAACCAACTTAAAGGACTACACCCCCAGTATGAGAGAATGTTTGGAACTTCAGAATGGTGATTACGCCAGTGATGATCTCGTTATAGAAGTACACTATGTTCTAAGTAATGAAAAGCTCTACCTTTCCGAGAGCTTAGGACCATCATAGGTTCTTTACAAAAATAGGGTCAACCCTCGTCAGACCACGACTACTTTCGGAAATTCCATAAGCTTCGCACAAATCATTCCACGTCTTAGACTTGAAATGTGTTTTCCCAACGTAACTCTCTGAATCCCACACGTCTTGATAGAAATCATTGGTGACTCTAACTTCGTATAGGAACCTATAGGAATTGTGATCCGAGCGATCAAGTGAACGAAACGGAATCCGCATCCCATAAGTGATGGTTTGTTAGAACGCCAAGCAAAGGCCAGAGTTCACTTGGGAGCGCAAAGACCAACCAAATAGGAAGTACCCTCATCTCTCTACCCGATTGCTCATGCCTACCTCTCTGCCTAAACCCTAATTTCAGGATGAAATTCCCTATAACAGGGGGATGATGTGACAACCCGAAATTTATTCCGACACGGTAAACGCTTATTCCGCTAATAAAACTTGTTTTATTAAATTTTTCCGTTAACCTTTTTGGATTAGGTTAATTAAATTGGGACTTTTACTATAACTTCATAAGTGTTCAAAATGTAGTAGGAACACACGAAAATTCCCTCGGTAATCTTATTAAAAGTTTCTATTCACGACCCCGTCGAGTTACGACCATCCAATCGGGTACGACCAAAAGCCCCGTTCAACATCAGTATCAGGTAGATATCCAGCGAGCCACAAAATCAAACCCTATATAAGGAGGAGAGAACCTCATTTACACCTTTTTCACTCCCTCTCTACTCTCTCTCTCTCTCTTTCTCTCTCTCTACACGTTGCGTTCGATCCAAAAACGCCCATTTCATGCTCCAAAATCGTAAGTAATCTATCGTACCTTGTTGTTTAGCTTGATATGCCTTCAAATTCGTGTTTAAATCACCCTAAACCCCCATAATCATGTGTTTACGGCCCAAGAACCCTCTTGGACCGCAAACACTCATAAATGGGGTTTTAAAGCCCTAGAACCCTTCCAAATCACTCCTAGGGCTTAGATATGACTTGTGGACTTGCATATATGAGCTTAGAACACCAAAACCTTGTATTTTGAGGAGTAAACATTAGTTTACGGCCAAGGAAAAATCTTGGACCGTAAACCCCTCTTCATGGGCCATGAACACCAATTAAGGTGTTAAATTTCCCCTTAAACACCTCCTAAGGCTTGAGTAAATGTCTAGAATCAACCACCAATGAAGTAGGGGCATTAAACATAAAAGAAACTATGGACTTTGGAGTTTATGGCTGTAAACCCCCCAAGGATTGGTCCATGGGCCATAAACTCCCTTAAGAAGGCCAAATGATGCCCTAACCTCCCCCTTTGGCTTGGAAAAATGCATAGAACCTTATACTCTTTCATTTAAGACCTTAAATCATGAGTTGAAGGACCAAGTGAGAGTTTATGGCCATAAGCTCTATGTTTACAGCCGTGAACTCCCTTAAATGGTTCATCTGGAGCCTTATTCCCTTCCTATGCACTAGATTTGAAACTAGCCTAATTCTACAAGTGATATAAGACCTTTAAACATCCAAGAACAACCACCCATGAGTTTATGGCCGTAAACTCATGGGGATATGGCCTTAGGGCCAAAATCTCCATAAAGAGTTTACTCTTGAAGAGTAGACTCCCTAACTAGGCCATACACTCCCTTATTGCAACCTAATAGCCTCCTAGCACTCGACCAAAGTGTTTTCCGCTCATTAGGAAGATTATACGTGTTTAAATAATATTATAATCACTAATTGTATGTAAACATATGTCATCATATGTTACTAGGTCATTAAGTGTGTTCAAGTCTTCACTTGACACCAAGCACTCGACTAACACTTCCATCGTATCCACTTGCCACAGGTGAGTTCATACCCCTGAATTAATCTTTTAAATGATTTTAACTGCTTTTATAAGGGGAATACAAGTTAAATTGTACAGCTATTAGATAAATCGCATGTGATTAATAACTGTATAGCAACGAGACTTTTGCATGTTAAATGTTTTAATCGGATTAAGATTCTTAAATCATGTTTTCAAATTTTGTTAAAGTATGAACATCTCCTTTTAAATCATTAAAGGTTATCCAAAGTTTTCCAAAGTTCGTTTGTTAAAGATATATCCAGTCGTAATGTCTTATTAAAGGTTTTTCAAAGGTTTTCTTCACTTAAACTGTTTTATAAAAACCCTTTTCAAAGCTTGTTTTACAAAATGACATCAAGTCGTAAATCTCTTAAGTATTATGGTTTTACAAAAATTTTCTTCTATGCTTATGTTTCTTAAATGCATGCCTATATTTTTATAGTTGTATAAATAATGTTTAAAGGACTTAGGAAGGCTAGTTCTCCCTATTTCCTTTTCCTCATTGGGATGTGGTCTGGTGGGTATCGGATATCCGTCCGAAGGTCATTTAAACATTAATTATATATCATGTTTACATGTATGGACATAAAAGCTCTCTCTCTCTCTCTCTCTCTCATTCGATTCATCGCCTTGAGTAGTACAAGCATTCTTCTATTATTCATGTTTCTGGAACCCTAGTAACTATTCTAGGAATAGTTAGGAGACTCTATCTCCCACTCTATCTCTCTAACTCTCTCTCTCTCTCTCTATCTCTATCTCTATCTCTCTCTCTCTCTATCTCCTTCTCTTTTGCTTTAGAATGTGACGCACTATTTCCCTCTGCGATGCTTCATTGCGCCAACGCCATGTAACCAGAGTCTCCAGGAAGGAGAGCGAACATCATTGTATAGATCTATACGGGACTGACACTCCCACACCCAGACTACTAGCTACAGTCCGCGCCGATAAGACCAATGGGTGGCATAATGCCACTACCTCTATGCGTGACCTGGAGGGTCATCGGATACTCTATCGTCAATCATCATGGTTACATACTAGTTCACATTCACCCATTGTTTTAGACATTGCTAGCTATATCGTTCATTTTATACTGCCTGGAGTCTATGATTTCTTTTGTTTTAGTCAGCAATATTACTGTTGAGTTATATATTATTTTCCCCTGGTATTTTTATTTGTGGGTTTCTCATTATTCCTTTAAAGTCAATATTGTATTTTGGTAATGATAGTATTTTTGGGGAAAATTACTCATTAAAACGCAAATCAGTCGGGTCTTGGTAGAAGACCTCTTTTATTTAGAAAATATAGGATTTTCTGGAAAGGACGCTAATACACCGTAGATTCTAAACTACTATCTTTCATAAAGTTTTTTTTTGAATAAAAATGTGTACTTATACAAATGACACTAAATATTTATGAACTCACCAGCATTATAAAAATGATGATACTCGCTTTCAAAATAACTTGTATAATCAAGTCATCGATAGATAGCTACATCCCGGGAGCATTTGCGGAGACAGACTAGTACCGAGCTACATCTATATATTTCTTGTATTACTTTGATGTCGCTATGAAATGTAACCTATGTAAAAGTATAACTATTAATGAAATGGTTGTTGTACTTTGATTACTATACTGCATATATGTTGTGATATTTGACATGACGTCATCCACCCCAGAACATTTACGTCGTTCCGGTTTTGGGGTGTGACATATTATTGTTAAAACCATCATTGAATAGTACTTATAGCAACACATTTTTTCTAAATATTGTGGTTGTTAGTTACCCTTTAGTTACATTTTTCTAAATAATGTGCCATAATGCTTTCTTTTGCTCCATGAGAGGTTCTTACGCCATGGGGTACTCCTTTTGTGCAATGGAGTATGTTTTTGTGCCAAGCATGGCCTTGTTGCGTCATGCATCTTATTGTTGTGCCAAGATGGAGATGTTTCCCCCAAATTAGAAGTTTCTGTGCAACACTTGAAGCATGTTGCGACATCCATACATCTTTTGTGCCATCATGGCGCAAGATGGACCATCTTGGTCCTTGTTGAGCCTAGTATGCTATGAAGTCCTCTATGATCCTCAAGATCGTTCAAGGATGTTCAGAAGTTGGTATTGCTCAAGGACTACACCATGATGTGCCACCATCATGGATGTTAGGCAATTAGTGTTCATGATGTGCCACTTGTACATCATGATTCTCCACTATGGCGCAAGGTGCTCCATCATGTGTGTTGCTGATGCTTATGGGTTGTATGACATGGAAGAATGTTCCAGGAGATGTTTCATGGAAAATTGTGATTGGTTGACACCTTTCATGGGACAATGCGCTGATGGGCTTGGCCCATTAGGGTTTTATGTCTGATCCCTCAAGTATAAATTGGGATGCATGCACAATCATTTGAAGTATATCTTGTATCTTTAATTCTAGAGTGATAGGATATTATCTATGTAATTGTACTTGTAACCTCAAATTGAGAGATCTGAAATAAAAGAATACTCCCCTCTTGCCCATGGACATAGGTTACCTTGACCGAACCACGTAAATATTGTGTCTTGTGTGCTTATAGTTTTTCTAGTTATCCGCTTTACTTCCTACCACTACTCATATATGTGTATTCTTAAATTATTGGAATTAATATATCAAAAGTTTGAAGTTGTCATGTTTTTACTTACTGGTGATACTAATTTTTTTGTCTTGTTTACAATTTTTTTTTTTCTGTGTCAGACTGCATTCAGATGCAACAATCTTGTCCACACAAACTACCTACAAAAATACAGAAGAATAGTATAAGTAGGTTTTTTGTAAAAAAAAATAATCTTCTGTAGTAGAAGAATTTGAACTTATTAGCTACTGGTGTTATGTCATCAATTTTATGTGATTTCTTTTTTTTTTTATTGATTTCAGTGGTCTCCAATTCAACATTGTTGCCACACAATATATAACCTGAATAAATAAAGAAAACATGTATAAGTACAATTTATGTGAATAAACTAAAATCAATATTATGCATTATAACTGTGACAATTAAGAAAATTACATCACCTACCGTCATCAGGGATTAGCACCGACAAATGATGATAATATGAGTTTTCAATCTTTTGCAGTAATACAATTTTAACTTATTACTGACTAGTGTTATGGAATCAATTTTATGTGCTTTCTTTTTGTTACTAGATGGACTGGTCTCCAATTCAACATTATTGCCCATACATGACATTACCTGCTGAATAAATAAAGAAAAAAAAGTATAAGTGAAGTTTATGTGAATCAACTAAAATCAATGTTATGCATTATAACTATGAAAATCGGGAAAATTCTATCACCGACCGTCTTTACAGATTAGCACCGATAAATGATGATAATAGGAATTTTCATATTTCAAGAAAAATATGACTAGGGTAAAAAATGGGTGACCAAAAACTTATATCACTTTCGATCATGTTTAGTGTATTTAGAAAGTACACAACAAAGTGATTCTAATGATATAAGCGTTGTAAACATTCGACTCCGATTGGAGGAGTTATGATTTTATAAAAGATAAAAATCAACCGCATTAATAACGCTATTAACATAAAAATGCCACAAAGAGATGGGTTTAGTTTTGGCTTAAATCATAAAAGGAAAATCATAGTACTCCGAGATATAAGAAATTTAAAAAGAAAAGGTCAAAAACAGAGTTCATATGAAGAAGATACAATTTTTAGAAAAATATAAAATACTGGTTAAAAATAATAGTTAAAATTTGGCAACGCGACCTTATGGAAAGTTGTAGTACTAGTAGAGAGCTACACAAATATATAAAGAGGGTAAAAAACAAGATTCATATAAGGAAGATATGAATTTTTATAAAAGATTTAGAGATGCACGTCAAGTGCGCTCCACACTGGACGCGCACGGCTGACACCCAGATTCACCGAGATTAAACAGACGTGGACCATTAGAAGTGTGAACCTTCGCAAACTGTGGATCGGGCCACAAGTCATGTGCACCTCGTGCGTTAGTGCGCCACACTCAAAATCACTATAAATAGAGATTATCACTTTCTAATTTCTTCACACCCGAAACTCTTTCTCTATCTATCAAGCTATTTTGAAAGTCCCCCCAATGGCATAAAGCTTCAAGAGAAATAACATGGATGCCTCATATTACGTTACTAGAGTGAGTACATGGCCCTATTTTACTGTTTTAAAATTTTTACATGGGGAATACATTCTTATCAAACAGATTTATCAAAATATACTTACATCTATAAATATCAATCATTTTATAAGTCTTGAAACCTTAGGATAATATAGCTATAGATACTATACCAAGTTGTAAGTTATGATACTATGTCTAAGAGTTATGATGCCTAATAGTCTAGGAAAAGATATTACCTAGACGTCATAATGGCTAATTTTTTAGGATAACATAGTACCTAGAAGTAATGCTGGTCAGATATAGAGATATGCACTGTACCAAATCATTACTCTGCCCAAATATCATGTTATCTAATTAACCATAATTATGGAATATATGTATGACAAATAATATATATATATATATATATATATATATATACACACACACACACACACATATACACAGCAGATAATTATGAGATCTAAAAGATATAATTATCAAATATAAAACTATAGCAAATCACTATGAAAAATAAAAGATAAAAGACAAAATACCTAAGTTTAATGCGTTAGTAAGTTGTTAATATTTATCCTTAGCCTCATTAAATTCGGCTACACCGAGCCACTAATCATTAATCTTGTGAGAGCTAGAAAGATATGTATAGATCTATACGGGGACTGATACCCCGAGCTTGTAATCATTAATCTTGTAAGAGCATGTGTTCCTAGGATATAGTAAGGATCAAGGAAAGGAAGGACTATCAGCTTGAAGAGGAATGGGTTTTGTTTAAAAGATAGTCATGGTTTGTGCTATGTGATTTCGGCAATCTATATACCGTCAGCAGTCGGTCGGGGAAGGTATGATAGAATGGTATTAGAGCTAGTTGTTGTAGCGAATTAGTATTTTTTTAGGAATTATGACCATAGCTTAGGACACATACTTCGATTAGGTTTACCCTCAAACCAATAAATAAAAGTATTACTATTAATTACCCTACTAATAGACTACTTGTGGGACAGGTGACTAGTTTGAACTGTCCCTTGGGTTGCTAGATTTCAGAACGACTATATGCCAAAATGATCCTGCCCTCCAACACTTCTCAATTGGCCGATCCCTATTTTGATAGTCTAGAAGTACAAAACAATAATAGCCGCAAACCACAAAAAAAAGTATACAAATAAAAAAAGCAATATATATATATATATATATATATGTATATATATATATATATATATATATATATATATATATATATATATATAAAACACGATTGGTATAAGCTAGTTCTATATGTAAAGGTTGAGTCACTCTTAAACATAGCCTGATCAACTATATTTAGTCTTGACTAAACCAATACATGGACTTATTAGGGTTAGATAAACAATAAAATACAAACCAAACACAAACACACACACACACACATATATATATATATATGTGTGTGTGTGTGTGTATATATATATATATATATATATATATATATATATACATAACAAAAATAAAAACCATACATAACTGTATGAAATGTATCCCTTAAAATAAGAAAAAATAATCATCATAATACAAAGCATCAACCTGCTCTTCATTGCTTACATACTCACCCTCTATCGTACCCTCCGCGTTGTCATCATCAGTGTGACAACCCTATTTTTCCCAAAAGCACTGTAAACATTCGAAAGCTAAAAACAATGAAATTAACCTCGAAAATAAAGTGTTCAGGTATCTAAGTTGGGATGCATCGAATATTAGATATCATGCCCAGGTTTCCAAAAACATAAAGAACACTCAAAACCGAGTTATATTGAAGAAATTATAACCACTCGTATAATTACGACACGACGTTAAAACGTAATTGGACGTAAAAAGTGGAATCTCAATAAAATACATTTTAGCCTTAAAGTATCTAAACAAAAGTCGTAGATCTCGTTGAAAGATGAGCGTGCATAAAAAGATCGCCCAAATTGGATCTCGTATAAAGAAGTTACGAATTTTCAAAGTTTCGTAACAGTAGTAGAAGGCTAAAAACTCGGATTGAAGATCGAGTGTTATTTAGCTATCGCCACCTAAACGGAAGTTGAAGATCTCCTCGGTGGTAATAAAACAATCAAAAGACAAACGAAAACCGACGTCGAATAAAGAACCTATGAAATTTTAACGAACTTTAGGAGGCCCGGCCTATTAAAATTATATCATTAAAAATAAAGTCAAAACTAGCCAACGGAGTCTAAATGAAAGTTGTAGAGCATAATCTCACCTACGCGTGGATATAAAGAACGCGAAAAACGGAGCTCGTACGCGAAAGTTACGGAATTTAGAAGTCGGAAGCAGGGATTACGCCCCGCGTACTCTGAGAGTACGCCCCGCGTACTAGACCCAGAGTCGGGTCTCATCAACCCGCCCAAGCTACGCTGGCTAGACCCAGTAGTCCCATCGACCCACCCAAGCTACACCGGCTAGACCCGAGTCGTAAGCCATGACGCCACATTACGCCCCGCGTATTCCGGAAGTACGCGTCGCGTACGTGGTGTTCCAGCCCTATATATGGAAGGCATAAGCATTGAGTTTAGGCACACCTTCACCATTTCTCAGCCATTCTCCCAGCTCCAGAGACCCTTTTCTCACCTCGGTTTCCGCACTCGAGCCCCCGACGAAAGATTTACGTTGCAGAGATCCCCGAAGAGCCCGACGACGCAACTATTCACGATCGAAACTCTGCTCAACTCTAGCCCCTCTCTTCGAACTTAACGGGTGAGTTCATACCCCTACTTTTCGATTCTTTTACATGTTTTAGGGGGGAAATACAAGTACATTACACGTTAAAAGTATCGTTTTCTAAACATAAATGCAATTTCTAACTTCGAATATCGATACAAACATCTTACGTAT
The DNA here is from genome assembly GCF_052625555.1 of Lactuca saligna. Lineage (NCBI taxonomy): Eukaryota > Viridiplantae > Streptophyta > Magnoliopsida > Asterales > Asteraceae > Lactuca > Lactuca saligna. Next base: position 194,172,356 of record NC_136424.1, on the reverse strand, counting down.
ACAAGGGCGATTATATCACTAAATTATGTCTACGAAATGGAACATACTATCTGAAAAACTATAATGGGTATAGTTAGCAAGTCAATCCTACATTTTTTATACAATTTGAAAAACGAAACACTTTCAAAAGGAGTAAGGTCATTTCATTGTAAATCTACTTATACTAGGTAATGTGAGATACTTAAACTTCAACGTACATTTTTGTATGCATTTCAAGTCCTGTATTATATACTATAATCTCTTGGAGGGAGAGCGTGATAGTTGTGTATAGATCTATACGGGATTGAAAATCCCGCACCTAAACTACTAGCTATAGTTAGACCGGCAAGTCTGGGGTGACAAATGTCATAACACTGCAACACTTGAAGAATGTTGTTACAGGCCGTCAGTGTCAATAGTATGGTTATAAAACTCACATAAAAAGTATAAAACAAGTTTGATTTATGAGATTCATATGTGCATCGCAGTTTTCTTACATTATAATTTCATACTAAATGATTGTCATTGTTGTTTATAAAAGTTACTAATACATTTCCAGCTTCGGAACCTTTTTCATTTTACAAGAAAATATTGGATTTTCTAAAAACCTCGTTTACCAATTTACTACCAAAAGGAATATACTTTTCAACTCGGAGCACTCATGAACTCACCAACTTAATTGTTGACAGTTTTCAAAACCACTTGTATTTCTCAGGGAATCAGTGATACAGGTAAAACTACCAGCTTTTGGAAGAAGGAACACAAAGGATGATTTTATCATTAAACATTTATTCATCATATTGTAATACTCTTTTGATAACATGTATAACGCAACAATACACGTTTTCATTGTTATATATATGATGGTTGTGTTACTTTCTTTACAATATTCAATCGTTGTGATACTACGTGAAGTCATCCACCCCCGAATGTTTCCGCCATTCTGGTTTGGGGGTGTGAAAGATTGGTATCAGAGCATTGTTTATAGTGAACTAAGTATATCTAACCACATAAGATATACAAACTATAAATACAACGGGAACCAAAAACCCTCTGATAACAACATTTTCATAGAAATATATTTTCTTTTAAAATATATACATTTTTACCGCACGTATCAGTCTCGCGTCATGACAAGTTTTTCTAAAAAGTAGTATGGCAAGTTGCAATACCACGATTGAGCCTTGGGGTATGTAATCAAATCAAGAATAAATATAGCCTGATCAACTATATTTATCCTGGATTTGACCAATATACGTCGAGGAATGTAGTCAACAAGCCAAAAACTTATAAAAATCTAAATTCACTAAATTGAAATAATATAAGTCTATCATTAAACGATAAAACATTGCGCTCAGTAAAGATATAAATAGGCTTAGGAAGTCGTTAATTAGAAATTCTTTTCTTATAAAGATCTTATACCTCTATCCCAGTACAGACAAATGGCCGGATTTCCTTTACCGGGAGACCCCTACTACCTAAATCAAGGTAACGGCGGCTGGATAGAAGAAGACCCGGAGGAAGACCCAGAGGAAATCGAAGAATAAATCGAAGAAGAAGTCGAAGAAGAATTCGAAATTGAAGTCGGAGAGGAATACGAAGTCGACGAGGAGATTGTGGAAATTTCTAGCGGAACAGATTCCGAACCAGAAGTAATTGACCCTCCCATCCCCCATCCTCCAGTGATCAGGCCACATCAACCGGGACCCATTCCCATCTGGGGGAGCCACCTCTACTACTGGAGCCGTCAGCAAGGCGTGCACCCTCCATTTGGCATGTGTCGGGATTTTTACAACGTCAGTGGAGGAGGCTCAGCTGATCGAGCACTTCCCGTTGTCGTGAACGCTATAGCTTACCAGAACTACCAGGCAGACCAACAAGCAACCAGAATTCGAGAGATCAATGCTGCTACCCAAGGTAACGCCTCCGACATCAGCCGTTTGGAAGGACTACATGAGAATCTCCAAATCTACACGGGGACACTACAGAACCAAATGATAACAGCTCTAGATAATATAAGAGAGATGAAAGAACAACAAGCGGAATTTGAGAGGCGACTGATGGGAGTCAATCGGTCAGATGCCGAATCCAGCTCCAAACGCCACAAGTAGAGTTTGTTCAAGCTCCAACAAATTTTGATATAGACTAGGACCGCGGATAAAGTTTTTCTCTTATTTTCTTTTGTATCTGTAAAACGGAGACCTCTTAAATAGGTCAAATTTTCCTAGAAGCCTAATGAAACACACCTTAGGTGTGATATATATATATATATATATATATATATATATATATATATATATATATATATATATATATATATATATATATATATATATATATATATATATATATATATATATATATATATGCAGTGCCTCTTTATATACCTCTCGAAATTAATTAAATTATTATATCTAATTTGAAACCAAAAACTAAAGTCAAAACAAATTACAAGATACGACTAACCCTCAATTACACGATTGTCAAAACATTAGAAACTTATAGTATTCATTCTTATTTTCTCTACCAGAACATGCCTCCTCGTAGAACAACACGCAGAAACTCAACTCCAGCACCACCTCCACCACCTCCTCCAACTATGGATGCAGCTATGTTCCAAACTGCTGTTACGGCCGCTGTAACCGCGGCGATGGCTCAAATGAGCAACAATGGGTCGGGAGGTGGAATAAATAGCTTTACCAACGGCCCAAGCCAAGGCTGTACTGGAGTCTTCACTTACAAAGACTTCACTAATGGAAAACCTATTCCCTTTTATGGAACTGGAGGAGTGTTGGCTCTGTCCCAATGGATAGAGAAGACGGAAGCCGTATTTGAAATTTGCACATGCCCGGAAGAAAGCAAAGTAAAATTTGCTGCCTGTACATTCTCTGAACGCGCCTTGACATGGTGGAACGGCCACGTCAAGACACTAACCCTGGTGGTGGCAAACTCCATGGGTTGGGAGAATTTGAAGCGAATGCTCCTACGGGAATACTGCCCAAGGGGCGAAATTCAGAAGCTGGAACAAGAATTGTGGAACCTTTCGATGAAAGGATCGGACATCGCAGGATACACCAATAGGTTCAGCGATTTGATAACGCTTTTTCCTGGGATGTTAATTCTAGAAAGCCAAAAAGTGGAGAGATACATCTGGGGATTATCACCCCAACTGCGAGGAAGTGTGCTAGCTTCCAAGCCCATGACCTTCGACAGTGCCAAAGAACTGGCGCAATCGCTTGTGGATCATGGCGTCTACCAAGGAGTCACGACTATCGCAACTGAACCAACCAAAGGGAACAATGACAACAATAACAACAGCAAGAAGAAGTATTGGAACAAGAGGAAGGGACTAACCTCGCAAGAACCTTCAAAGAGACAAATGGTGGCGGTTCATGCTGCTACTACTCCCAGCACAACTCCTACAACTTCGACGCCAACAAAACAATATGCAGGGAACTTGCCAAAGTGCAGCAAATGCAACTACCATCACCACGGTAATTTCCGCAAAATGTACTGTAAGAACTGCGACAGGAAAGGGCACACAGCCCGTTTCTGTAAGGCACCAGCGCGGTCATTCACACAAGTTCCTGGTACTGGGGTAAGTCAAGCCTGTTATGGATGTGGAGAAACCGGGCATTTCAAGAGGGACTGCCCCAAGACAAGGAATGTTGGTGGTATTGGGAGAGTGCTGGCGATAGGTCAAAATGAAGCAATAACTGATCCAACAGTAGTTACGGGTACGTTTCTCCTCAACAACATTTATGCATGCATACTATTTGATTGCGGTGCGGAGAGAAGTTTTGTGAGCCATAAATTCAAACATCTACTTAACCAGAGACCCCAACCACTTAATAAAATATTCACTATAGAAATGGCTAATGGAAAAACAGAAAGCACAAGTGATATGTACGTCGGGTGCACATTAAATTTAAACGAACATTTATTTCCAATCGACCTTATGCCCATTTCGATAAGAAGTTTTGATATAATCATCGGTATGGACTGGCTGAGTCTTCACCATGCCGACATTCTTTGCCATGAAAAGGCCGTTCGTCTCAATCTTCCCAACGGTGAAAATCTCATCATATATGGAGACAAACCTAGTGCAAAATTACAAATCATCTCCTGTATTAAAGCACGAAAATATCTTCGCAAGGAATACTATGCCTTTCTAGCCCACGTAGTAGACCAGAAGAAAGAACCAAAGGACATTAAAGATATTCCAGAAGTCTGCAACTTCCCAAACATTTTCCCAGAAGATCTCCCAGGAATCCCACCAGAACGTCAAGTCGAATTCAGAATCGACTTGATTCCCGGAGCCACCCCAGTAGCAAAGTCACCGTACCGTTTAGCTCCAGCCGAGATGCAGGAACTGTCCAGTCAATTGAACGAGCTGTTGAGCAAGGGATTCATTAGGCCAAGTTTCTCACCATGGGGTGCACTAGTCCTGTTCGTGAAAAAGAAGGACGGATCTTTTCGCATGTGCATCGATTATCGAGAACTGAACAAACTGACAATCAAAAACCGATATCCCCTTCCACGTATAGACGATCTTTTTGACCAACTACAAGGAGCGAGCTACTTCTCGAAAATCGACCTAAGATCCGGTTATCACCAGCTACGAGTACTAGAAGGAGACATCCCCAAAACGGCTTTCCGAACACGATATGGTCACTACGAGTTTGTAGTGATGCCCTTCGGATTGACAAACGCTCCAGCAGTGTTCATGGATTTGATGAATCGAGTATGTCGCCCCTTCCTGGAAAAATTCGTGATCGTGTTCATAGATGATATACTCATCTATTCTAGAAACCAGGAAGAACACAACCAACATCTCCGCCAAGTTCTGGAAACATTAAGGGCAGAGAAACTTTATGCAAAATTTTCCAAGTGCGAATTTTGGATTCGGGAGGTGGATTTTCTAGGACACGTAGTAAGCAAGGAAGGAATACACGTGGAACCCTCGAAGATCAAAGCAATAGAGAATTGGACGATTCCAAGAACCCCTACAGAGATCCGACAATTTTTAGGACTCGTCGGGTATTACCGAAGGTTCATACAGAATTTTTCCAAGATTGCCAAGCCACTCACCACACTAACTCAGAAAAATGTGACCTTCGACTGGGGAGAAAAACAAGATGCCGCATTTCAAACACTAAAACGAGCATTATGTAGTGCGCCCATCCTAACCCTGCCAGAAGGGACGGAGGACTTCGTGGTCTATTGTGATGCATCAAACCAAGGACTCGGGTGTGTCCTGATGCAACGAGGGAAGGTCATCGCCTATGCCTCAAGACAACTAAAGATGCATGAAGTGAACTACACAACGCACGATCTTGAGCTAGGAGCAGTCGTTTTCGCTCTAAAGATATGGAGACACTACCTCTACGGCACAAAATGCACGATCTTCACTGACCATAAAAGCCTTCAACATATTCTCAACCAGAAAGAACTCAACATGAGACAAAGACGGTGGGTAGAGCTACTAAGTGATTACGAATGCGAAATTCGATATCACCCCGGAAAGGCTAATGTAGTGGCGGATGCACTCAGTAGGAAGGAATACTCAGGTCGCCGAGTGAAGTCCCTAACTATGACGATCCATTCCCACCTGTCCACGCAAATCAAGGAAGCCCAAATAGAAGCCTTGAAAGCTAAAAATGTGGCAGGAGAAACCCTAAGGGGAATGGATAAGAATCTTGAAACCAAGGACGACGGAGTTCGTTACTTCATGGATCGAATATGGACACCAAAGTTTGGTGGATTCAGAGAAATCGTCATGGACGAAGCCCATAAAACACGATACTCCATACACCCCGGCTCCGACAAGATGTATCTCGACCTCAAGAAGTTGTACTGGTGGCCGAACATGAAAGCCGAAATTGCTACCTACGTGAGTAAATGTCTGACGTGCGCTAAGGTCAAAATAGAATACCAAAAGCCTTCAGGTTTATTACAACAACCAGAAATACCCGAATGGAAGTGGGAGCGGATAACTATGGATTTCATAACCAAGTTACCCAAAACGACAAACGGACTCGACACCATTTGGGTAATTGTCGACAGGTTAACTAAATCAGCGCATTTCCTACCGATCAAAGAGACGGATAAATTGGAGAAGTTAACAAGGACGTACCTTAGGGAAATTGTACGACTGCACGGTGTGCCCGTATCCATTATCTCGGACCGAGATAGTAGATTCACCTCAAGATTCTGGCAGTCGCTACAAAGAGCTTTGGGAACAAGACTAGACATGAGTACCGCCTATCACCCTCAAACCGACGGCCAGAGCGAGAGAACCATACAAACCCTAGAAGACATGCTGAGAGCCTGCGTAATCGATTTCGGCAAAGCATGGGACACACATCTACCCTTGGTCGAGTTCTCGTACAACAATAGCTACCACACCAGTATCAAAGCTGCCCCGTTCGAAGCCCTCTATGGCCGCAAGTGCAGGTCACCTTTATGCTGGGCCGAAGTGGGAGACACCCAACTAGCAAAAGGACAAGCAACTGACAACACACTTATTGGGCCAGAAATCATACGGGAAACTACGGAGAAGATTGTTCAAATCCGAGAACGTCTAAAGGCATCAAGGGATAGACAAAAGAGTTATGCAGATAAGAGACGAAAACCTTTGGAATTCCAAGTTGGAGACCGTGTCCTACTAAAAGTCTCGCCTTGGAAAGGATTGATATGCTTCGGAAAACGTGGGAAACTGAACCCCAGATACATCGGACCATTCGAGATCCTTGCGAGGATCGGTCCAGTGGCTTACAAACTTAGACTACCTCAGGAACTCCACAATGTACACCCTACCTTTCATGTATCAAACCTGAAGAAATGCTTATCCGACGAGACCCTTGTCGTCCCTCTAGACGAAATCACAATAAACGAAAACCTCCAATTTGTAGAGGAACCGGTAGAGATCATGGATCGGGAAGTCAAAAGGACTAAACAAAGCCGCATACCTATCGTGAAGGTCCGCTGGAACGCCAAGCGAGGACCTGAATACACCTGGGAATGAGAGGATCAAATGAAACAAAAGTACCCGCATCTTTTTCTAAAGTTGTAATATCTATCTTAGATTAAATTTTGGGACGAAATTCCCATAATAGGGGGATGATGTGACAACCCTATTTTTCCCAAAAGCACTGTAAACATTCGAAAGCTAAAAACAACGAAATTAACCTCGAAAATAAAGTGTTCAGGTATCTAAGTTGGGATGCATCGAATATTAGATATCATGCCCAGGTTTCCAAAAACATAAAGAACACTCAAAACCGAGTTATATTGAAGAAATTATAACCACTCGTATAATTACGACACGACGTTAAAACGTAATTGGACGTAAAAACTGGAATCTCAATAAAATACATTTTAGCCTTAAAGTATCTAAACAAAAGTCGTAGATCTCGTTGAAAGATGAGCGTGCATAAAAAGATCGCCCAAATTGGACCTCGTATAAAGAAGTTACGAATTTTCAAAGTTTCGTAACAGTAGTAGAAGGCTAAAAACTCGGATTGAAGATCGAGTGTTATTTAGCTATCGCCACCTAAACGGAAGTTGAAGATCTCCTCGGTGGTAATAAAACAATCAAAAGACAAACGAAAACCGACGTCGAATAAAGAACCTATGAAATTTTAACGAACTTTAGGAGGCCTGGCCTATTAAAATTATATCATTAAAAATAAAGTCAAAACTAGCCGACGGAGTCTAAATGAAAGTTGTAGAGCATAATCTCACCTACGCATGGATATAAAGAACGCGAAAAACGAAGCTCGTACGCGAAAGTTACGGAATTTAGAAGTCGGAAGCAGGGATTACGCCCCGCGTACTAGACCCAGAGTCGGGTCTCATCAACCCGCCCAAGCTACGCTGGCTAGACCCAGTAGTCCCATCGACCCACCCAAGCTACACCGGCTAGACCCGAGTCGTAAGCCATGACGCCACATTACGCCCCGCGTACTCCGGAAGTACGCGCCGCGTACGTGGTGTTCCAGCCCTATAAATAGAAGGCATAAGCTTCGAGTTTAGGCACACCTTCACCATTTCTCAGCCATTCTCCCAGCTCCAGAGACCCTTTTCTCACCTCGGTTTCCGCACTCGAGCCCCCGACGAAAGATTTACGTTGCAGAGATCCCCGAAGAGCCCGACGACGCAACTATTCACGATCGAAACTCTACTCAACTCTAGCCCCTCTCTTCGAACTTAACGGGTGAGTTCATACCCCTACTTTTCGATTCTTTTACATGTTTTAGGGGGGAAATACAAGTACATTACACGTTAAAAGTATCATTTTCTAAACATAAATGCAATTTCTAACTTTGAATATCGATACAAACATCTTACGTATACAAGGGCGATTATATCACTAAATTATGTCTACGAAATGGAACATACTATCTGAAAAACTATAATGGGTATAGTTAGCAAGTCAATCCTACATTTTTTATACAATTTGAAAAACGAAACACTTTCAAAAGGAGTAAGGTCATTTCATTGTAAATCTACTTATACTAGGTAATGTGAGATACTTAAACTTCAACGTACATTTTTGTATGAATTTCAAGTCCTGTATTATATACCATAATCTCTTGGAGGGAGAGCGTGATACTTGTGTATAGATCTATACGGGATTGACAATCCCGCACCTAAACTACTAGCTATAGTTAGACAGGCAGGTCTGGGGTGACAAATGTCATAACACTGCAACACTTGAAGAATGTTGTTACAGGCCGTCAGTGTCAATAGTATGGTTATAAAACTCACATAAAAAGTATAAAACAAGTTTGATTTATGAGATTCATATGTGCATCGCAGTTTTCTTACATTATAATTTCATACTAAATGATTGTCATTGTTGTTTATAAAAGTTACTAATACATTTCCAGCTTCGGAACCTTTTTCATTTTACAAGAAAATATTGGATTTTCTAAAAACCTCGTTTACCAATTTACTACCAAAAGGAATATACTTTTCAACTCGGAGCACTCATGAACTCACCAACTTAATTGTTGACACTTTTCAAAACCACTTGTATTTCTCAGGGAATCAGTGATACAGGTAAAACTACCAGCTTTTGGAAGAAGGAACACAAAGGATGATTTTATCATTAAACATTTATTCATCATATTGTAATATTCTTTTGATAACATGTATAACGCAACAATACACGTTTTCATTGTTATATATATGATGGTTGTGTTACTTTCTATACAATATTCAATCGTTGTGATACTACGTGAAGTCATCCACCCCCGAATGTTTCCGCCATTCTGGTTTGGGGGTGTGAAAATCAGTATCCCATGATGTGTTTCTGAAGGACCATTACCATTATGACTAGGCTTAACAGATAACTGTATGAAATGTATCCCTTAAAATAAGAAAAAATAATCATCATAATACAAAGCATCAACCTACTCTTCATTGCTTACATACTCACCCTTTATCGTACCCTCCTCGTTGTCATCATCATAATCCCATGATGTATTTCTGAAGGACCATTACCATTATGACTAGGCTTAACAGAGGGTGGAATAGTAGGAATCGACTAAGGATAGTACATCACATGATGCTCCTCCTGTGAAGCACCTAGATAGTACATCACATTGTGTAACGTCAAATGGATCCGAATGATCAGGATTTTCATGCCAAGGTCTCTAACACCTCTCAAGAACATGCTTAGGGATGCCCTTCAGGTCCACCTATCGAATCGGCTCCACAATATTGTCATCCAGAACCCTCCACTGCGACCCCACTCGCCGAACCAATACCCACATCTTCCCTAGAGCGGTAGTACTCACATCTTTGATAGGAATAGAAAACATCCCACTAGTGTCAACCTCATAAGATAAGGCCAAACGAGTGGCTAATGACCCTCGTAAATCCTACTCGAAGGCATGGAACCTACAACCATACCTGATAAATAAAGAGCTAAGGAAAAGGGAAGATGAAGGTGTTGGGTTTTAAGTACTGTAACACTCCTATGGTGAACATAAAATCCTAATGCTTTGGATCTTAGTTTTCTCTAGTTATATATGAAACAAAAAATTATCCAAAGCACGAAACCTATCTAGCATATAAATTTGGTACATGAATCATAAAACTAGTTAGAAGAATACCGCTTATTTGTAGCTTGTAGTTGTTGGCCATTCAAGAGCTTATCACCTCAAGGTTGATGCCTCAAACAACTCACAAACACCATGAACAAATGGAGGACTTTAAGAGAGAGTCTAGAACCACCAAATCGGCTAGGGTTCTCTTAGAACCCTTGGGGTGGTGAATTTGGAACTAAGGGTTTACTTTTATAGTGTGGAATTCCTAGGGTTTCAACTTGTAAACCCTAATTCATTCCTTGGGCCTTTAATCCAATAATCCATATGATAAGCCTTATGGAATAACACTTCATGGACTCTCACATAAACTTAGTACATCGCTAGTCAATCATGAATCATTGGCCCAAATTATATGTATTACTGATTTACTTAACCAGTCCAGTTAATTTAATTAATCTCTTTTGATCACTAAATTAATTCCAAATTAATTCTGAACAAATATTAATAAAATAATATGATTTCTCAATTAGTATATTATACTTATATTATATTAATAAATTAAAAATTACCTCTTTCTCAAATATCCATCCAGTCAAATTGTTCTGGTGAAGGCAACCCGAAATCGACCATGCTACTCTCAGGTCAAGTACATACCAATTATAGTTATGGGCTTAGACACCTAATCCAAAAGTCTCCCAACTAGATAAGTCTAATAAATATAATTGCAAGTACGATTTTAAAACCCGACTAGCAATCGTAGCTCTCAAAAGTCGTTGTCGAACTCTGACCTAGTCAATGACGCATCCATTAGATAAGGGATCATATATTCTTCTATTCTAGATATCGTATGGACATGAGACATGGATTATAAATCATTCGATATGTCCATGTGTTGTTTCCCAATTTCCGATTTATGACAACTAACTAATTGAACAAATCAAATTAGTCCAAGCTTAGCCAAGCGCTTAGGGTGTCATCACTAAATCATCGAGGGGCCTACATGTATCACTTTTTTATCCCTCTTAGGGTAAAATAAATGTATAAAATTCTACTCATATTCTTGCTCTATTTACTCATCAAATCACACATAGCAATACATTTTATAACATCAAGTTACTGGTGCATTTACTCATTATCAATGTGCAACCGACTTGCAAACTACAACTCATATGTCTCTGTTTCAAGAATATAAGATATTAATGTCTCACAATCACTCATGATAAAATCCGTGAAGTGATTTAGATGAGTGTGGGTTTAATCCAGTACTCAAATCTTATTACAGGAGTACTCCTAAATACTACATCAAACTTGTGCTATGTTTAACACTTAGACAATCTACAGATAGATTCATGACAATCTTGCCTCAATACCTACTTCCAAATTATGATCGACTGTGGATGGTTTGAATAATCTTATTATCTGGGAAATCAAAATATGCGAAGTGAAACACAAGAATAATCAAATCCAATATGGTCTCAAAAATTTTGAATATAAATAAACACCTTTTATTTAATAACCATATTGATTACACATTATTCATTGTATAATGTTTTGATTAATCAACTTAATACTTGAATTAAAACAATAATTATCACATGCTCCGAGCATGCACACTATGTTTACATATGGTCCTTACTTTGTGAAATAGATCAGTTGAAAACACTTCAATGATGCTCATTTCACAATTTCAAATCCTTAATGTAAGAACACCTCATTCTTACCACTATCATGTAATGATCCTTTTGTAATGTCGAGGTACAAAAGTCACAGAGACTTTGCCAATGATATTACAAAGTATTCCTTTGGAGTTTGATAACAAAACAATTCCAAGAAAGAAAAGTCTCAAATTCAAAGTACATTCCTTTGAACATCCTTCTTGCATAAATATATTCTTAATATTCATCTCACATTATGGAAATATTTCCATATTTTCCATATGAAAACTCATTATTAATAGAATCCATTACTATACTTTCAATTGTCCTTAAGCAACCAATCATTAGCGAATCTCATATCGTCCTTGACAGTTGTTTAATTACTTTAGTCATATCCGGTTCTAGTCCTTTTTCCCTCTTAATTCCCTAGGCATTTGGAACATTACAACACATGAATATTATAGCGTATGTCATCGATCTTATATCTGAAGCATATGGGACACGATTCATAATGTCTTACATAAAGACATTATACCTGACCCGTCTTTTGCTATAATATTTCCATCTATAGAATTACCAATATTGAAATATTTCAACATGGTATTCATATATCCATGACTAAGTTTAGTTAATACTTCAATCTAAAATTTTAGATTCGACATACAGTATAAGTATGTTGGAAAAGGTGTCTAAGCCCATAACTATAATTGGTATGTACTTGACCCGAAAGTAGCATGGTCCATTTGGGTTGCATTCATCAAGCAATATGTTAGGAAGGATATTTGAGTGAAAGGTTATTTATCATTTATTAATATATTATAAGCACAATATATTAATTGAGGAATCATATTATTTAATTAGTATTGATCAATAATTAATTATCAAAAGAGACTAATTAAAATGATACATATGAGTTGGGCTAAGGAGCCATGATTTGATTTGTGATGGGCTTATGGATTAATTCATGAAGTATTTATCCAAATCCAATGGATGGGTCATGGACTAATATGTATGGATTAGGGTTACACATGATCCTTGATATTTTACATATATATATATATATATATATATATATATATATATATATATATATATATATATAGGTCCAAAATCGGTTACACCTTTTATTCCAAGAGTAAGAATTCGATTTCTAGTCTCCATAACATCTCTATATTCATCCCAAATTTGTATTGGTGTTTTTTGATTCCATTTGAGGCATCACACTTAGGGTGCTAAGCTTTCTTGAGGCCAAGATATTCAAGCTACTACACAAGGAAATATTGTAACTAATTTTTATAATTCTAATATCACCGTGCATTCTAGTTTAGGCTTCATGCTTTCGAAAATGTTTATTGCATGTATAATTAGAGAAAACTTCAATCTAAAGCATTAAGGTTGTATGTGCACCATAGGAATGTTAGAGTACATAAAACCTAATAGCGGTATCAGATCCTAGGATTTTTTCTATTGTATTGATGCAACTGTGTAATTTTCAAAGCTAAAAAACTACAAAACTAGATTTTTCCAGGCCTACTCAACGAGTCCACATATGAACTCGATGAGTAGGTGCCTTATGATGATGAACTTGTCGAGTTCATCAGTGCACTCGATGAGTTGGTCTATCTGTGAGCAAAATTTTCGAGTTTTTGACCTATTTTGGATTTGGAACACTGCCACAAACTGTTTTGGTACATAAAATTTGTTTTTAATGGTATGGTAATGTTAATACCCATCCAAAACATGATGTTTGTCAAATTCTGAGATAACTACTTTACTTTTGGTAAATACTAGTTATTTATAAAATTTGACGTTATCAAGAAACATGAACGAATTAGGCCAAGTTGGTAAATAATCATCCTATGATAATTGGATTAGTTAATTTGATCTATGTCTATTCCTGATTAAGTTCCATGACATGTCCTTAACTTATGGAACATGAAAAGACTTTATTTATGAAACCATTAACTAGTGTAAGTTATAGAATTCTAGGAGTCTTGGAAGGTTTCATAACTTGTACATAAGTTTAGAATTGGAAGGGTCTAATTCATGGAACATAAAAGTTCATAAGTTATGAATTTCAAAAGTCTTGACAAGTTACAAAACTTTCCATCATATTTTGGAACATGAAAAGTTACATTAATGAAACTTTAATTCCAAACCCTAGAGTTTATAAATTTTAAAATTCAACCCTTATACTATTATAATATTAAAGTTTAATACTTATATATATATATATATATATATATATATATATATATATATATATATATATATATATATATATATATATATATATATATATGTATGTATAATACAAGTTAGTCTTAACGTTAGAAGGCCTCATTCACGAAGCCTGTCTATAAGGGGGTATATAGTTACTCCCTATAAAATGGTTGTTTAACGGGTATGCACTCTCACCCACTGCTTCCTTGACTGGTGGAGGGTCGTTAGCCGAACGGGTAGGATAGAACACTAGTTCTCATTAATAAGTATAATGAAAACTATTAAAGTAATTAACTTTTATAAATTCATACTCTTAGTTACTTTAGGAAAATCTGAAAATGGTGCTATTCCATTAAATTGCACTTTGCAACTTGTTAAGTCGTTAGCGGAGTGTTTGTGGTTAACTGGCACACTAATTTAGGACTGACAATGTGTGGTGAACGGTAGCTTGGTGTTTAATTGATCATAGATCAATGGACCGTGTGTGGTTAATCAACACATTGATTAGGTGATTTGTAACATTGAAAGTACCAAGATAATTTGCATGGCTATTCATACCTTATCTGTGATCCTCGGTATCCTAGTAACAAACTTGAAGGGCTTAATAGAGATTTAACATGCCATTGAAGAGTTTAATGAATCTCAAAAGAATCTAGGAAATTCAATTTATTTATAACCTAATCTTCAATTTTTTTTCATGGTGGAAATTGGTAAATTGTCATTTACCTACCTTCAAATATTTGGCAATTGGATTACGGGATCTGTCTTCCGAAATGTAAAATATTGTATTGAATGCTAGCCTTGATATCTCATTTTGGGTGGTATATTATGGATCATTATCTAATCTAAACTATGTCTTTCTTTTCAGATGTCTACTTTAAACAATGCTTCCAACCCAATCCCTTCCAGCTCTTTCTCTCTCAAGAACTTATATGGAAGGGTCATCTTCGATGGATCGAATTTCAATGATTGGATTTGAAACATAAGAATGGCAATTCATTATGAGGACAAAGAATATTTCCTTCATAAAAAGCTTAAGGAGATTGATGAATCCACTGCTACTCCCGAACACATTGATGAGTACAAAACTCATGAGAGGGATGCGACCAAAGTGTTGTGTATAATGATCGCAACCATGACCGCTGAGCTCTAAAAGTCAAATGAGGACTTTTGGCCTTATGAAATGCATCAGGACTTGATGGAAAGGTACCGTCAAATTGTCAACAAGAGAGGTATGAGATCACTGCCTCCATGATCACGACCAAAATGAAGGATGGAGAGTCCATCACGGACCATTTGCAAAAGATGCAACGGTTTGTGGACCGCTTGTTGAAATTGGATGTTAACTTCAATGAAGAGTTGCCCATAGATATTATTCTACACTCTTTGCCTCCTTGTTATGATCAGTTTCGTATGAAATATCATATTAACCAGGAGGAGGTCACTCTGAGCAAACTTCAAGGTCTCTTGGGAACTGCTCAAAGTAGCTTGAAAGGCAAATATGTTGTATCTAATCCTACTGCAATTGCCCTAATCTTGGCAATTGGACATGGGAAGGGAAAGAAGAGGAAGACTCCTTCCAAGAGTCATAAGGTAAAGTCCCATGCTAGATCCTCTTCCAATGTAACCAAAGTTGGTTCTGTCACACCCTCTTCCAATCCAAAGGAAGCCGAGTGCTGCCATTGTCATGAAAAAGGGCGCTGGAGACGAAGCTGCCTAAAATACTTGCAAAACATAAAGGATAGGATGATTAAACCCTCCTTTGCATGTATTTATACTATTCTATCTAATAACTCCTCACATGCTAATTCTTGGGTCCTTGATACAGGATGTGGCTTACACATTTGTTTTGATGTACAGGGACTAAAAAGAAGTAGGGATGTGGAGCATGAGCAGATGAACTTAATCATGGGGAATAGGGGAAGGTCGCCTGTCACCAAGATTGGAGTTTATTATTTATTACTTAGTAATGGTTTAAAATTAGATTTGAATAATTGTTGCTACTCGTATGATATGGAAAGGAATATCGCTTCCTTTCACAGTTTGTAGGAACAAGGCTTTATTTTTTCTTTTAATAATGAACTTGGTAGTCTTATTTCTTATTACAATGGTGTATTTTATTTTGAAGCAGTACCTTGCAATGGAATATACGAAACTGTGATGGTTGTAGATAAATTAGGAAATAATGTGTTGCATATTGATTCTTCCAATGATTTGGATAAAGCATGCTTATGGAAATGTCGTCTTGGACATGTCAACAAGAAGCACATAGCCTAACTCCAAAAGAATGGAGTGTTGGAATCATTTGACTTAAAGTCAGATGACACTTGTGAATCTTTTTTACTTGGAAATATGACAAAGTCACCTTTCACTGGCACTTGTTCAAGGGGTGAGGTTCTATTTGATCTCATACACACAGATATGTGTGACCCTTTAGAACCGCCATAAAAGATGCTAACCGCTTCTATGTGACTTTTACTGATGATTACAACAGATTTGACTATGTCTACTTAATCAAGCAGAAGTCAGAAACCTTTCAAAATTTCAAAGAGTTTAAGCAAGAAGTGGAGAATCCATTGGGTAGGAAGATAAATATATTGTGATACGATCAAGTAGGAGAGTATCTTAGTATCGAGTTCCACGACTATCTAAAGGAATGTGGAATTGTTTCACAATTGATGCCGCCTAGGACACCACAGCTTAATGGTGTTGCTGAAAGGCGCAATTGAACCTTGTTGGACATGGTTCATTCTATGATGAGTCAAGCTTCAATACCTATCTCATCCTGGAGGTATGCCTTAGAGACTTCCACCCATATCCTTAATCTAGTCCCTACTAAAAAGGTTTCCAAAACACCTCACGAGATGTGGAAAGGGAAGGTTCCCTTGTTGGCACACATCAAAATTTGGTGTTGTGAAGCTTTGTGAGAAAAGAAACTCATGACAAGCTCGAAGGTCATAGTGAGTGAAGAATTTTCATTGGCTACCCACAGAAATCCTTTGGATATCTCTTCTATAGACCGAGTGACAATGTTGTCTTCGTTGTGAGGAGAGGAGCTTTTCGCGAGAGAGAACTTGTATGACAAGGGGACAGTGAGAGGCAAATTGACCTTAAAGAGCATCAAGAGTTAAGTGATGAAGGAACCTCAAACACTTGCACTCAACCCAAGGAGGAAACTCCTGTTTAACCAACTGACGAGTCCTTAACTCTGAGGCATTCCGGTAGAGTTAAGCAGGTACCTGGTTTTTATGGTTTCAATATTACTTATGAAGGTGATACATTTATCATTGATAGCACACTGGTAAATTTGGATGAGCCTAACAAAACAAGGAATCCATAGCAGACCCCAAGTCTGCTAAATGGAAAGAGGCAATGGACAATGGGATTCAGTCCATGTATGACAATCAAGTATGGAACTTGGTTGATAATGTACCATGTCATTAAACAATTGGATACAAATGGATCTTCAACAAGAAGACCGACATGGATGGGAAAGTACACACTTATAAGGTGCAATTGGTTGCGAAGGGATTTACTCCAACTCCTGGAGTTGACTATGATGAGACCTTCTCACCAGTAGTGAATATTAAATCTATAAGCATTATGCTAGCCATACCTGCATTTCATTATTATGAAATGCGGCAAATGGATGTCAAAACTGCTTTCCTTAATGGGACGCTTGCTGAGGATGTATACATGAATTAGCTACATGGTTTTGTCAATGCATAGTACCCTAATAGAGTGTGTAAGCTTGAGAATTCCATTTATGGATTAAAACAAGCATCTCGCAGATGGAATCTTTGTTTCAATGAGAAAGTCAAATAGATTGGCTTTTCGAGAAGTGAGGATGAGTCCTGCGTGTATGTCAAAGCTATTGGGAGTATATAGTTAGCTTTCTCGTGTTGTATGTGGATGACATACTAATCAAAGGAAATGACATCCCAACCTCGCAGAAGGTTAAGTCCTGGCTTAGTAATTGTTTCGCTATGAAGGACCTCAGAGAAGCTGCTTACATTCTAGGGATAAGGATATTGATAAACAAGAGTAAAAGAATAATAGGACTTAGTCAAAGTACCTATCCAGCATGTAGGATTCCAAGAGAGGAGAATTACCTATCCAAAGCAATGCCAGATTGAGTAAGACTCAAAGTCCGAGTATTGATGCTGAAATAGGAGAAATGAGTAGAATACCATATGCTTCTACAGTTGGCTCGATCATGTATGTTATGAAATGTACTCGCCCTGATGTTACCTTTGCATTGAGCATGGTTAGCAGATATCAAGGGAACCCTAATAAAGCTCACTGGACTGCGGTAAAGAACATTCTTAAGTACTTGAGAAGGAATAAGGACTGGATCCTTACCCTTGGTGGGAGTGATGACTTAAGATTGGTAGGTTATAGTGATGCTATCTTTTAGAACGACAGAGATAATTTCCGCTATCATTCGGGCTGGATATTTACCCTAAATGGAGGAGAAATAACTTGGAAAGGTTCCAAACAAAAGACTGTAGTTGATTCAACGTGCGAATCAAAGTATATAGCAGCGAGTGAAGCATCGAAGGAGGCGATATGACTGAAGACCTTCATAGAAGACCTTGGAGTTGTACTAGCCATAAAGGAGCCCATGGAAATTTTCTGTGATAGCGATAGTGCGGTTTCCTTATTCAAGGAACCAAGAGATCATAGTAGATCAAGACACATCAACAGAAAATATTAATTCATAAGACATCAAGTAAAAGAGGGACTCCTCGTGTGTAAGAGGGTATTGCCAGAATAAAATCCAGCAGATCCCTTTACGAAGGGACTGAGTAGGGTTAAGCACTTAAGGCACACTAATAGTGTTGGGCTGAAGGATGATATTAGGTTTAGTGATTAGATAGAATTTCAGAAACATGTAATAGTTAAAATGTAATTGACATTTCATGATTGAATAAAAGGTGTTTTTTTATAAGTAATGTTACTTTCTTGTTTCAATTATTTACTATTATTTCATTTTGCATGTTTTAACTTCCAGAATAATAAGATTATTCAAACTATCCACAGTCGATCAAACTTTGGAAGTAGGTCATGAATGAAGACTATCATCAATGGCTTTTTGTATGATTGTCTAATGAGTTAGACATAAAAAAAGATTGCTACAAACATTAATGAGTGCTCTTGAAATAAGATTTGAGTATTGGACTAAACCCACGCTCACATATCACTTCATGGAATTTATCACGGGTGAATGTGAGACGATAATATTGTATAATCTTCAAATCAAGATATATGATTTGGCGATTCTTTGTTGATTGTACATTAATAGTGCTAAAATGCATCAGTAACTCGATGTTATAAAAAGTGCTATTATTTATGTTTCAATGAATAATTAGTACAAGCATATAAGTCGAAGTTTATCTATTCCTTTTATCCTAAGAGGAGTAAAAGCGATATTTTGGGTCCATCGATGATTTTGTTTTGACTTGTGTATCGGGCCTAGTCAGAACATAATTGATGTGTTCAGTTATGTTCTATGTCGGATAAATCGGAAATCAGGAAACAACTTGCATGACAATAAGTACGACTATGTTCCATGTATTTGTCCGCACAATATCATGTAGAACAGTTGGTTATATGATCACTTGTCTAATGGATATGTCAGATTTCAACAATGGATTTTTGAGAGCTACGATTGCTAATGGGATTTTAAGTTACATTGGAAATTATAATAATTAGACTTATCAAAGTGGGAGACTATTGGAAAATGTGTCTAAGCCCATAACTATAATTGGTATGTACTTGAACCAATAGTAGCATGGTCCATTTGGGTTGAATTCATCAAAGCAATATGTTAGGAAGGAAACTTGAGTAAGAGGTTATTTATGATTTATTAATATACTATAAATATAATATATTAATTGAGTAATCATATTATTTAACTAGTATTGATCAATAATTAATTTGGTGATCAAAAGAGACTAATTAAAATGATACGTATGATTTGGCCTAAATATCCATGATTTGATTTGTGATGGGCTTATACATTAATTCATGAAGTATTTATCCAAATCAAATGGATGGATCATGGGCTAAAGTGTATGGATTAGGGTTACACATGACCCTTGATATTCTACACACACAAACACACATACATACACACACACACACACACACACACATATATATATATATATATATATATATATATAGCTCTAGATCCAAAATCGGTTCAACCTTATGTTCCAAGAGTAAGAAAAAGATTTCTAATCTCCATAACCTCTCTATATTCATCCCAAATTGTTCTTGGTGTTTTGTGAATTCATTTGAGGAATCACACTTGCGGTGCTAAGCTTTCTTGAGGCCAAGATCTTCAAGCTACTACACAAGGTAATATTCTAACTAGCTTTTATGATTCTAATATCACCTTGCACGCTAGTTTAGGCTTCATGCTTTGGGAAATGTTTATTGCATGTAGATTTAGAGAAAACTTTGATCCAAAGCATTAGGGTTGTATGTGCACCATAGGAATTTTAGAGTACATAAAACCCAACAAAGTATCCTCTCCCTTATTATAGCGAAACAGCTTTTCAACCTTTGCAACTGTGCAAATTAGAACTTTGTTTCCTATAATTAGTATGGCTAACATGCTACACTTCACATAATAACCATTCTGCCACTATCATGATAATTATATTCTTACTAGCATAACACTTATGCTCCCACTAGATTTGCCATGTACTCAGAAATCAGTTGGACTTCTAGAAATCAATACTTATTGACTTTCATAAGAATGTTCAGATCTGTGATACGAAATGCTTTGATAAGCCTGTATCTAAGCTCATACTCCTTTTATTAGACAGTTCATATGTGTGTCTAAAGTATTTCATAACTTACAACAATAAGTTCCTAATTTTCAAACTATTTGCCATTTCTCACAATTCGAACTATGAAGAGGGATACTGGAATCATAATCAAATTTGACAACACAATTAACACAACTGCTATCTCCTTAAAATCTACTTAGTGAAAGTGTTTTCTCACAATCATTGTTATGAAGTGGAGAGAAACCTTATGACACTTAGATTGTATGGTGTATGTGTTACTATCAATATGAAACTCTCATTTCCAACCATTGTCATTAGATAAGGTCTATGGCAGATTCAAACTCATATGGACTGAACTTGTTCAATCTTAATTTCTTGCCACTTGGTAGCACTAGGGCCTACCATGTCTTCCAAGTTGTTAAGCAGCTCACCGTTGCTGATTAATGAACTTTCACTGATCAAGGTTCTTTGCCTTATGCAAGAAATAGAGAACTCATAGAACTCACATGCATAGTCAAATTTAACCGGAATGGGCACATAAATAAGAATATGTCAACACGATAGGTTACAAACCTCAAGTCGTGTGCTAGTGATTAACAATAGTTTTATTCTTCATTTGTTCTTGAAACTTTTCAAGGTCATTTAAGACTCCCATTGACCTCTTGACATAAATTATTCTCTTGTCAAGAACCATATCTTGAAAAACAAATAATCAAGAGTTAGTGCGGGCTCTCATCAACAAAAACACTTCATTTGATTTGGTCTTAGTTGGTCTTTGTTTTATCCAAAACATCACAACTACCAATTCCAAATGTGCAAGAGGACGAAAAATTTTCTACTCCATATTTCATGATGTGTTACAAACCTTCTTAGGACATGTCACTCAAGACACAATCCTATAGTATGACTCTAAAACATGATTTTGGAACGAAGTGTAATTTATCTTTTTGATTTAACCATTTCAATAATTCATGATTCCTCTTCTTAGCCATACAAGTGCACTAAGTTGTTCTTAGAGGATCAATTGTGATGTGGTTTGATAATCATTAAGATGATCATAAAACATGATACTAAAGTAATCTCATTTCCTTTCAGATTGGAGAAATTTTTATCTTTTTGCCTATTTGATACTTCTTATTCATTCTGCTATACATTGAAACTTTTTCAATGATTCAAAATTATACTTCAGCTTGTAAGCATAATAATATTCACTAAAATTTTAGTAAATCATAATAAATAGTTTTATTGTTCTTTGTGGTGAGCCTGATCAGTGCACAACAGTGTGTACTAGATCACTTAGTCCTTCACTTGACACAAATCTATATGTGAACAAGGAATTAGTCTTAATTTCCCAAAGATGAAAATTATCATTCATCACACAATACTAGTTGCATGATTCCAAATTACTATCCAATTGAAACTTAGGTGATGAGAATATTTCCATATTTGGTAAATTTCTGACACTACCACAAACGAAAGAATCAACTCCATATTGCTAAAAATAGAAACATACAAACATCAATTTTCAAAAATTCCATTGTAAGGAAATATAAAATAAGATAAAATCAACATTTTTCTTTATTCATAAAATGCGAAAAACTTGTCCTTACAATGAAAGTACATATGAAAACTATGTTTCTAAATATTCCTAAACAATCTACAATAACTCCTAAGTAGCAGCTCAAAATTCTGATCATCGAATCATGCAATTGAAATCCATCTCTTCACGATTAGACTCAGGTTGCTCTTTCTTTAAGCTTCCTTTCTCTTCTTTTATCCTACAAAACATCAAAATGTAATCTTATCACATCATGTTATTAAGAATCTATAAGTAGGAACTTAATAGAGTTAGATAGTGGACTTACCTGAAACAAAGTCAAACACTTTGACTTCACCATCCTTGTGGTCTTTCTAGTATAATACGACAGCTTAGCATCCAATTCCCTTCTCTTGGCAATATAATCAAACATATTCTTTTGGAATGGAACACAGGAAAATCTCAGACTTAGTCTTTCCCTTTCCATTGGGAAGACATTTCTAGACTTCCAATGTTTCCATTTTCGATTTCCATGGAAGCTTGGGAAGTGGATCTTCCAATCAAATTTTCTTTAATAGTGCGCTAAATCATTTCTAATTCAGTGGCAATTAGAAAATATGTAAGATCGATAAGGGTCACATCGTGATCTGGCATATAGTAGTCTTTAACAAAATGACAATATGACTCGGGAAGTAACTGAAGAACCATGTCAACAACCAACTTTCTCAGGAAAATGACACCCAACATTCCCAGCCTGTCAATATGAAACTTCATCTCCAAGACGTGAGCACATACATGCTTCCCATCTTCGTGTTTGCTTGCCAATAAGGTTTGAGTGACCTTGAACTTTTCAAGTCGACGGACATGTGGGTCAGGGAGAATTATTGGAGGAAGTGGAGGAAGTGAAATATGATTTCTAGGAACATCATCTTCATGAGGAAATCTTTTTCCAGAAGATTTGGGAAGACCATAGTTGTCTGAGCTAGACATCTACAAAGGAGAAATTCAAGTTTAGTTGATTTAAGTCCTTAACATAACACCCAAATGAAATATTAAGGCTAGGACACAAAACAATATTCTACAATTCGGAAGAGGGATGTCGTAATCCAATTGTAAAATATTTGAAGGTCGGTAAGTGACGATTTACCAATTTCCACCATGAATAACGAAAAAGAGCATTAGGTTTTAAATGAATTGAAATTCCTAGATTGTTTGAGATTCATTTAACTTTTTCAATGGCATGTTTAATCTTGATTATGCCCTTCAAGTTTAAGACTGGAATACCGAGGATCACAAAAAACGTGTGAATAACCATGCAAATTAGTTTGGTACTCTGGAAGTCATTTATTACCTAATCAATGTGTCAGTTAACCATACACGCTCCAATGATCAATGCCAAACTATGAGCTACCTGTAACACCGTAAATATAAAAAAAATCACTTAAATATAATGGTTTAATTCTTAAAAACACTTTCTTTAAAATCTCATTCATAATCAAATTAGAAAACATAACTCCATTTTAAATATAATGGTTTAATTCTTAAAAAAATCCTCAAAACATGACTCTTTCTCTGGTGTGTACAATCAAGTCAGTGCCGTCCCATGATCCTGAGAGAAACCTGAAACACATAACACAAAACATTGTAAGCATGAAGCTTAGTGAGTTCCCCAAAATACCACACATAACACGTATTAGCCACTTGAGGCTATAACTTTGTGGGTCCGTGGACCCTACTCTGTGAACCTTCCGGTTCTAACTCTATGAACCCTCTGGTTCTAACTCTGGGAACCTTCTGGTTCTAACTCTGTAAACATGCACAACATAAATCACATAGAAATAATGCACTACAACACATAACATACATAGCATACAAATACTCTGTCCCATAACTCTGGTTACCTACTCGAGGTAAAGTATAGTGAGAAGACTCACCTGGCAAGCAGGAAGCAGATATCCTCACGCTTGCATCTCGAACTCGCCACCATGTATCACATAAGGCAAATGCTCTCTTGAACATAACTCTCGAGACTAGGCTCAATCCTTTTTTGGCACCCTCTTAAGGGTAAAAGACCATTTTACCCCCTTCTTGGCCCATAGGCCACATTGCTGACCAAACCCCTAAAGGTCAACAAAAGTCAATGGTCAAACTTTGACCCAACTCGCTGAGTGCACTCCGGTGACTCAGCGAGTACACACATGTCCACTAACTCTTTGTCCTGCTTGGTACGTAGAGTCCCTCCCTATGATCGACGAGTCATACTAGACAGGAATCGCGGGGCCACCCTGACTCAACTCGCCGAGTCTCAAGAACAACTCGGCGAGTACCACCTTGAACTCCAGAGTCTCAAGAACAACTCGGCGAGTTCATGCCATGCACAAACTCTACTGACCTCCTGAGGTCTGATCAGTTTCCCCAAACCATAGATATGGCCTCCCCAAGCATGATTGTCACGTAAAGTTCGAAACTTGATGATTGTATAACCACAACAAGGCATCAAAAGGAGATTTAGTCCCAAAAATGGCAACCTAAGGCCAATAACCCCAAACTAGTCCTTAAAGCTCCAAGGGTCAAGGTCTCTGGACCTCTTTGAGTCCAGATCCAAGGCAAAAACTCGAAGAGGGACCATTTGCTCCACATAATCACTCTCCAAAGGGGTTATAAAACACTAAATCTAATGATCAACACCATAACTGAAGGAGGTTAGAACCATTACCTCAAAATGATGTCTCTGAACTCTGGAACTGCTTGAATCGCACCTCCTCTTTGCTCTTGTCACCTTTTCTTGCTAAACCAACGGTTCAAGGATCAAAAAGTGACTTCTTCTGCCTCACAATGATTTGGCTCACATAGGGTTCTCTCAAGGGACTGGTAGCCGCAAATGGGAGGCTATAAGTGCCCTTAATTGGGCTCCAAACCTAGGGAATTTGGGTTTCATTAAACAACAAGGACTCGCCGAGTCCACTAATGGACTCGTCGAGTCCGGACGTGAACCCGGGTGAACATCCGCTACCCTACTCGGCAAGTCTTGGCTCCAACTCGCCGAGTTTCTCCTCAACTACAAAATAATTAAATAAAATAATATACCTGGGAAATCAGGATGGTACAATTTTCCCCCACTAGAATCAGACATCCCCCTACAAAATAATTAAATAAAATAATATACTCTGGAAACAACTCAGGATGTTGCTCACGCATCTCGCGCTCCTGCTCCCAAGTAAGGTCTGACCCCTTCCGGTGCTGCCACTGGACCTGCTCCAGAGGAACCTCTTTGTTCCTCAGAACCTTGATATTTCGATCCCGAATAGCCACCGGTCTCTCAACGTAGTTCAGGCCCACATCCACCTGAATATCCTTTAATGGCACTACTGCGGACTCATCGAATATACACTTTCATAGCTGCGACGCATGGAAAGTGTCATGGATCTGATCTAGCTCTGCAGGTAGTTCCAACTGGTAGGCTACCCTGCCTACCCTTGCAATCACCCGAAAAGGACCGATATATCGGGGCCCCAACTTGCCCTCTTCTTGAATCGGATCACTGCTTTCGAAGGAGAGACCTTCAGGAGTACAAAGTCACCGACTAAAAATTCGAGCTCGGACCAGCGCCTGTCCACATAACTCTGAGTGGTCAACAATCCCTGCCTGACCAGCGGTATCTGCTCTGACGTCTGAAGCCCGATCTCCGTACTTCCCATCACATGTTTCCCTACCTCTCCCTAGCAAATGGGGTCCGATACCTCCTTCCCTACAACAGCTCAAAGGGTAGCATACTGATGCACTAATGATGGCTATTATTGTAGGAAAACTCTGCGAAGGGCAAATACGGGCCACAATTCCCCCCCCCCCCCCTGAAATGTAATACACATGCCCGAAGCATATCCTCGAGCGTCTGAATCGTTCGCTCACTCCGAAGTGTCCACAGACATCACCATGGCAAACTCTAGCTCATTTCTCATATTCATCTTTGATACCGAGCACCAGGTCAGCTTTTGGCCCCACAACTGAACCCCCAAAGGTCACACATAACATGATCCAAAGTATCTCAGTAACTTCCTCCCCGTGACCACTATCACGGCCCAGTGACACGCAAGTCACAAAATTCCCTTTCCCTCATAAAAAAAATACAATCCAATCGAAGATCGTCTCAGCTCTAACCTCTGGCGTCTACTGCGCATATTCTCCCGCGTGCCTCGCTGACCCTCCCGACAGAGACGGAGACTCCAGTCTCACCCCGATTTAACCACTAGGCTCCAAAAACTCAACACTAGGGCTACTCAAGCCTAAAAGTCTTCTGCATCATGCACTTATCAAAGAACACTCCATCATTATATTCTCTTGCCGTCTAGTGGGTACTATGTCTTCCCGCAACATTACGACAGCCTCTGACTAGTGATAATACGGCTCCCCGTAGTATCACAACACCAACTAACTAGTGAGTACTACGGCTCCCCGTAGTACCACGACTCCCTCCCTCTGACTTGTGAGTACTACGGGTCCACGTAGCATCATAACACCCTCTGGCTGGCGAATACTACGACTACTCGTAGAATCACGACTCTCTCTCTCTCTCTCTCTCTGACTTGTGAGTACTACGGATCCCCGTAGCATCACAACACCCTCTGATTGGTGAATACTACGGTTCCCCGTAGCTTCACCCTATACTCTCATTCTCATTACAACGCCACACTATGTTCACTAACTCATGCACCGAAGACTATCATAGATAGTTACACACACACTTGTCCCGATATGCATTACAGACTCTGACGGCAACCACCATAACACAAAACCTACCTCTGCTGAGATCCACTTCCTTAAATAATCCCTCTTGATGGCAATACCCAAAGGGCCCCCACTGGAACCGTAGATACATGATACATCACTAGTCGTCTTAAACCCAAGACTCTAAATAACTCCGAAATCGGGACACTATAAGTGGAAACCACGGAACACCATAACAGAGCATCACAATGTCCTGCCTCTACCACTGATTCCCTTACTCCCAGCACCATACACATACATCAATACATTTCCTCTGAATCCCATAATAGTTTCCTATTTCACTCAATACGCAACTTCAGTGCATCTAAACACTCAATTGGAATACAAGGAAGGCGCTAACTCTTCTAATGATCCTTCGAAACCGTTTCCACTACTGCTCAAAATCCAAGAAAGTATACACATCCCAGCCCGGGAGTTGGCTACTCGACAATCTTCTACACATATTTCAACCCAGAAGTTCTCAACTGCCCATACCATCATTACGTGTTTTCAACTTGAAACGACTCTGACCACCACCAGATTCCTGACCATTGACCACCCATCGTGGAGACACCCATCCTTCTCTCAGACATATACCACATGTATTATCTCACCCTGTACCTTTCCTTGATCACCAATGACCCTGATCTCATGAATTCAAGTCGCAAGTTTCTATATCCAACCCCTAACCGCTCTTGCACAAATCTCTGGTTCTCTCAATAAACCACCCGGTTCTCCCCTACTTAGGGTTCGAAAAATCACTATCTGACACATCAACAATCTCACAAACTATTTTCACCGGCAAAAACGCACCTGCCCCTGGAAGGTGCTACACAACGCCCAATAATCCCCTTTAAGGAAATCAATCGATCTCATATACTCTGAACCTCAGATGAAATCCTCAAGAACTTCTCGTTACAACTGCCTCTAGTCATTCCAAGTCTCGTACCAATCCAATACCAAACAACTCAATTGTCTAATAACATCACTGACTCATAGACTAGACCACGAAATCATCATACTCCCCGACCTCGACTCATCAACGGACGTTCCAACACATGGATCATCCCAAGAATAAAGACCTACTCCCATATTCAATACCAAACATAGATAGAAAATAAAACATTGCACTGATAAACTCGACTGGACTCCCCACTGATACCTCTACAATATGCCCTACTATACTCAAATAGGTGTAACGTGGTCCTCGACTATCTCAATCCCAACTGACTATCTGCTCATGGTAAATTACTGCCTCGCGGCACACATGCTACTTGATACTCTAATGGAAAATCATCCTCAATGACAACCTGCATGGTTTACCCCCAAACCCAAAACTTAAGCATCATGCCTCTCATGTCTCTCAAACGAACATAAATAGCAACACCAGGTCATAGAACGTGACATCTCTACCTCTGACTCCTTACCAAAATACTCTGAAAGGCTCTCGACCTCCCTCTCAAGGGACACCTCTTCGAACTCAATCATGGCCCACTGTCCTAAAACCCATAGCATCCAATCTCTACCTCATCAATCATGAGCAGATAACCAGAGAACCACGAGCAACATTCACTATGAACCATGGTACCCATCCCATGACATCTCTTCTCAATATGCTCTGGTGTATGGTACACGAACCATAACATCACTCCTCCATCTGCTCCGATGTAGGGTACTCGAACCATAACATCACTCCTCCATCTGCTCCGATGTATGGTACTCGAACCATAACATCACTCCTCCATCCTCTCCGATGTATGGTACTCAAACCATAACATCACTCCTCCATCCGCTCCGATGTATGGTACTCGAACCATAACTTCACTCCTCAATCCACTCCGATGTATTGTACTCGAACCATAACATCACTCCTCCATTTGCTCCAATGTATGCTACTCGAACCATAACATCACTCCTCAATGTTCTCATTAGAACCTTCATAATACTCCCTGTATCAAGTATGGGTCCTCTGCTTTCAGTAGTACGGGCCCATACTACCTGCCACATTTACCCATACTTTCCACACGGACTATCCCGGAACTCCTAAGTAGCTGCTCGACCTTTGCGTTCACCAATTATGTCGTGCGTGCTCGCTCCCCGACAAAATTCTCTACTCTGCCAGTGCACTCATCTGGCTAAGGTTACTCCGTAGGCTCTTCCTAGATTCCCACACTTCTCTACCATTAGCTGCTGAAGAGCTCCTAATGATGCCAGCCATCTACCTCCTGAATATCGTCATATTCGCTTGGTAGCTGACTCCCATCATCGACAATTCCACGAAACATGAAGCAAGCAGTATTCGAGCATCGAAGAATACATAGGACTCACTTTGGGTGATAACTCCACTTTCTCTGCTCATCCTCAAAAGTACCACCGAACTCTTCAACTCTTCCCCTCGTGGGTTCTAACTATTCTTTCACTAAGTACCACGGTACTCATCTAGGTATCTCCCCTAGATTACTCCTCTACTCAAATCCCCTAAAGGATTCCAACTAAATATTCTCACTCATCACATACTAAAAAGCATACCGCATATAACAGCAACTCCTAGGCTAAGGCATCAAAAATCAGACGACTCTAGTCCTAAGATATGAAATACATAGCCTGCCTCTAGCATGCAATAATATCTCATAAATTGCATCATAAATATCTCATAACACAAAAGTAAGGGTATTTTGGGAAATCACCGTTCGGGCTCTGGCTAATCGTACACACTGCTCTTTCCCGATTTCTCTTTGAACTCTTATTCGCTTTAGAAAATTATTTCTTTGAAAACTTTTCTTACTTCCTCACTTTCAGTCCAAATTTACCCGAAGGTGCATCCGAATCCCTCAAACCAAGGCTCTGATACCAACTTGTAACACCGTAAATATAAAAAAACAAATTCATTTAAATATAATGGTTTAATTCTTAAAAACACTTTCCTTAAAATCTCATTCCTAATCGAATTACAAAACATAACTCCATTTTCACTTGCATAATAAACCAGGATCCTCAAAACATGGCTCTTTCTCTGGTGTGTGCAATCAAGCCGGTGCCGTCCCGTGATCCTGAGAGACACCTGAAACACATAACACAAAACACTCTAAGCACGAAGCTTAATGAGTTCCCCAAAATACCACACATATCACATATTAGCCACTTGAGGCTATAACTCTATGGGTCCATGGACACTACTCTGTGAACCTTCCGGTTCCAACTCTGTGAACCCTCCGGTTCTAACTCCGGGAACCTTCCGGTTCTAACTCTGTAAACATGCACATCATAAATCACATAGAAATAATAAAGTACAAAACATAACATACATAGCATACAAATACTCTGTCCCATAACTTTGGTTACCTACTCGAGGTAAAGTATAGTGAGATGACTCACCTGGCAAGCAGGAAGCAGATATCCTCACGCTTGCATCTCGAACTCGCCACCATCTATCACATAAGGCAAACGGTCTCTTGAATATAACTCTCGAGACTAGACACAATCCTCTCTTGGCACCCTCTTAAACATAATAGACCATTTTACCCCCTTTCTTGGCCCAAAGGCCACATTGCTGACCAAACCCCTAAAGGTCAACAAAAATCAACGGTCAAACTTTGACCCAACTCGCCGAGTGCACTCCGGTGACTCGGCAAGTACACACATGTCCACTAACTCTTTGTCCCGCTTGGTTCACTCCCTATGCTCGACGAGTCATACTAGACAGGAATCGCGGGGCCACCACGACTCAAATCGCCGAGTCTCAAGAATAACTCGGTAAGTACCGCCTTGAACTCCAGTCCTCTAACCCCCTCCTAACTCACTGAGTCATCCCCCAACTCGGAAAGTCCATTCACTGAGCAATTTACGTGAAACCCTAACCCTACTCGCCGAGTCTCAAGAACAAATCGGCGAGTTCATGCCATGCACAAACTCTACTGACCTCCTGAGGTCAGATCTGTTTCCCCAAAACATAGATATGGCCTCCCCAAGCATGAATGTCATGTAAAGTTTGAAACTTGATGCTTATATAACAACAACAAGGCATCAAAATTAGATTTAGTCCCAAAAATGGCAACCTAAGGCCAATAACCCCAAACTAGTCCATAAAGCTCCAAGGGTCAAGGTCTCTGGACCTCTTTGAGTCCAGATCTAAGGCTCAAACTCGAAGAAGGACCATTTGCTCCACATAATCACTCTCCAAAGGGATTAGAAAACCCTATATCTAATGATCAACACCAATACTGAAGGAGGTTCAAACCATTACCTCAAAATGATGTCTCTGAACTCTGGAACTTCTTGAATCGCACCTCCTCTTTGCTCTTGTCACCTTCTTCTTGCTAAACCAAGGGTCCAAGGATCAAAAAATGACTTCTTCTCCCTCACAATGATTTGGCTTACTTTGGGTTCTCTCAAGGGACTGGTAGCCGCAAATGGGAGGCTATAAATGCCCTTAAATAGGCTCCAAACCCGGGGAATTAGGGTTTCATTATACATTTTGGACTCGCCGAGTACACTAATGGACTCGCCGAGTTCGGACGTGAACCCCGATGAACATCCGCGACCCTACTCGGCGAGTCTTGGCTCCAACTCGCCGAGTTCCTCCTCAACTCCAAAATAGTTAAATAAAATAATATACATGGGAAATCAGGATGTTACACTACCCATTTCACCCTTCATTAGTCCCATATGAGTGTGCTGGTTAACCACACATGCTCCACTAACGACTAATAAGGTGCAATGTGCAATTTCATGGGTTTGCATCAAATTCATATTTTTCCTAAGTAACTAAGATTGGGAATTTATAAAGTGTTTAGTTACTTTATGTTTCATTATATTTTTAATGAAGATTTAAATGTACTGTCAAATCCGTTCGGCTAACGACACTCCACTAGTCAAGGGTGTGGTGGGTAAGAGTGGCAACCTAATGGCGGTCATTTTACAGGTCGCTTCCTTAAATACCCTTATAGTCAAGCTTCATGAATGAGGCCTACTAACGGTAAGACTGAATTTTTTACTTATGCATATATAATATATTAAACTTTTAATTTTATATAGTATAAGGGTGTATTCTACACTTTTAAAATACTTGGTGGTTTAATCTATTAATAAATTGTATTCTTAATTTAATTAAATTTAAACCATATGGTTATGTATTTATTAATTCCCTTTTAATTAAACACTTTAATCAATTTAATAAAGTCCATAAGGTGTAATTGAACTATTCCAAGCATCAAGGTTATAAAAATTCGTAATTAAAAACTATAATTAATTGTTAAGTTATGAACCTTTTTGAAACCTTTCAATTACAAGATGTTTTAGAATTCAATATTTAAAATTAAAACTTTTTAATTAAACTTTTAAAATTCCAAAACCTAATTCAAAAACTCTTGAATTCCAAACTTGATGACCAGTTTTGTAACTCCTTAAACAACTTTTGAGTTCCAAAACTTGATAAAAAGTTTTTATAACTCTTTAGTCATAAAAAAAAGACTTTCCAAGTTCTTTAACTAGAGGGGAAATTATGAACTTTTTCAAAACTATTTAGTTTAAATTTTAAACTAATAAAATAATCATATAATTTTATCTTTTTCTAATTTGAACTAAATGAATTCATATGGCAAGATAATTTCAAATTCTACAAATAATTAGTTTTTTTTTTTTTTTTTTTTTTTAAATCAAGTAATTATCTTAGAATTTTACAATCATCATGTTATTAGATGGGGACAATCATTACCATATCAGTAAAATAAACTTTATGAGCCAAAACATTTTGTGGTAACGATCCTAATACAAAACCGGTCAAACACTCGAAAAATATGCCATCTAATGATCTAACTCGTCGGGTCCCACATTCAAATAACAATTTTTTCACATTTTTCAACTTATCACAATTAACATTGCATCTATATAACAGAAAACTACCTATGGCTCTAATATCACTGTTGGGTTTTAAGTACTATAACACTCTTATGGTGCACATACAACCCTAATGCTTTGGATCTAAGTTTTTTTTAGTTATACATGCAACAAAAAATTATCCAAAGCATGAAACCTATCCAGCATACAAATTTGGTACATGTTCATAAAACTAGTTAGAAGAATACCTCTTATTTGTAGCTTGTAGTTGTTGGCATTTCAAAAGCTTAGCAGCTCAACTGTGATGCCTCAAACAAGTCACAAACACCATGAACAAATGGAGGACTTTGAGCGAGAGGCTATAACCACCAAAATCGGTTAGGGTTATCGTAGAAACCTTGGGGTGGTGAATTTGGATCTAAGGGGTTACTTTTATAGTGTGGAAAAATCTACGGTTTCAACTTGTAAACCCTAATTCATTCCTTGGGCCTTTAATCTAATAATCCATATAATAAGCCTTATGGACTAACACTTCATCGAATCTCACATAAACTTAGTCCATCACTAATCAATCATGGATCATTGGCCCAAACTATATGTATTACTGGTTTACTTAATCAGTCCCCTTAATTTAATTAAACTCTTTTGATCACTAATAATTCCAAATTAATTATTGACCAATATTAATTAAATAATATGATTTCTCAATTAATATATTATACTTATAATATATTAATAAATCACAAATAACCTCTTTCTCAAATATTCATCCTGTCAAATTGCTCTGGTGAAGGCAACCCGAAATGTACAATGCTACACTCGGGTCAAGTACATACCAATTATAGTTATGAGCTTAGACACCTAATCCAATAGAAGGAGAACCTAATTATGGTTCAGCCATCATATATAGAAGTGATTGTCAGAAGGAACCTTGTCACACTACTCGCGGTGACAAATAGTAGAAGCGACCAATCGGTGGATCAACCAATAAAAGGAGATCTGAAGGCACTCTCCATGATCGTCCTAGAAACATAAATCCCCTTAGCGTGACCCCAGACCTGTATGTAGATGTACACATGTGTTGGCTTAGTAATACAATTGTCACGATAGGTATAAAAATGAGGAATCACAGTTTCCTACGCTCTATAAATCCCTAGACGTCTCTGCAGCTCGATCAGGGTGTAGGAGCGGGATACGCCTCCCAAGCGAAAAGTAAAGACTGATCTATCAGCGTATCTTGTCGACTCCTTTTTGAAGAGGACTTTCGAAAAGAACTCCTGGTAGAGCTCTTTGTATACCATCTCCCAAACCAAAAAAACCCACCGCCGTCCGTGGCAAACAAAAAGCTCAAGACCGCTATCATCATGAAATATACGGTAAGGAACAGCTCCAAACGAGTTGTCAACCCAGACTCGTCCGCCACTCTCCAGGAAAGAGCATGAGGACTATTGATCTTCTTGGATAGAAGAGAAATCAGGAGAGAGATGAATGAACTATGATCAAGTAGATCATTGGGGAACTATAAAAAAGGATGTGATGGCCAATTAGGAGGTAACTGACCCGTAGCTTGTTGACCTCATCTCGACATATCAGTAGAAAATACAGACAAAAGAAAGTTAGAAATAAGCTAGATTAGTTAAATGTTGCATAAGGTGTTGAAATGGACCAGGCGTGTAAAGGTGCGTGTTGCGTCCGAGTGCACACGACGCACATGCATTTGTACAAAATGCTCTAAGAACACGAAGAACAACAGTTTTGGAAACCACAGTTTCGTCCAATTTTCAACATAATAACCATATAGGGATGTTCGAATAAGATTCTAGAACACAAATAAGTAGTCTATTTCGTCTAAAACATCATGCATTTAGGGATTTAGTTAAAAGTTTAGAAAAAATTTGAAATTCTAAAAAACTCAAAGTGTGGACTAATGGATGAAATAAACTTGAAGTTCAGTATCTAGGAAGTAAAATCGGTAGTGTAGATAGCTAAATTACTCATCTATTTTGCGAAATTTACCCAAAATCTATCAATTAAAAAAACCTCAAAAATCCCTATACCTCAAAATTAAGCCCAAATTTGATGCTAGGACTAAGCATAGATGATACCTAGAAGTAGAGGACTCGAAAGAGACGAAGAAATCGAAGCTCGAGGGCAGGCGCACAATGCGTGCATCGTGCATGTGGGACACAGTCAAGATAAATTAGGTGATGAACAAGGGAATGTTGGAAAAGTGCATAATGAGGCCAAAATTCAACTTTAATGCTGATCTAATGCAAGTCCACAACGTGAAAGTCGTGTGCCCGGTGTGTGTATCTATTTTTTTTTTAAAAGACACTTTAATACCCAAAACAAATTTGATTCCATAGATGTTACAAACTTTTAGGAACTTAATCTAATTAGAAGACTAAGGGCAAGGAAGAGAGATTTCCTTGAAATAATAAGAGATTTCCATAATAAGAGTTGATAAGAAAGCAACAATAATACGAAAACCCCGTTCATAATGAGATTTGCTAGGAAATCTATAGCAATAAGAAATTTCCATATAAGATGCTAGGGAAGAAACAATAGCATGTCTTAATATGATAGAAAATGACAATAAAAGAAAAGATACCAATAAAGTCTTTATTTAAAAAAATGATAAGGGGGCAGGTTGCTATGAAAGCAACTATAGTACCCTACAAATGGAAAAAGTAACCCCATTAGGAATAACGAGTAACCTTCTTACTGCCATTTCAGGATAACAACCCTACAATGCTAACATTGTTTAACCCGACTACCGTTCGGACCATGATTCAATGTCAAGTCTCTGATGCATTAAGGAATCTCAGAGCTAGTAAGGATTAGGGAATCAATAATCAAGGTAGTCAAATGACAAGAACCTATCAAGATTTTCTTAACAGTAATGTGAAATATTTTTATAGAGCAAGTGTCCTAGTGAACATAGAGTTAAGTTTGCAACATACATATTTATGGGAAGAGCTCTTCTCTAGTGGAGTATCCAAGTCAAGGCTATAGGCATAGACAAAACCTATGCAACCCCTTGGGAAGAGTTAAAAAAGTAGATGCTAATGGAATTTCGTTCTGGAAGATACGTGGCATGAGCGGAGCACGAATTCAATCATCTTAGCACCAAGGAATCAAGTTTGACCTTCTATATGGTAAGCTTTCAGTACCTAGCCACCATATGCCCTGAGTTGGTAAACTCTGAAATCCAGAAGATCAATGCATATCTCCAAGTGTTAGCTCCCCATATTATGATCGAGGTGCAATCACAGCAGCCCAATACCCATGAGGAAACTAAAAATTTAGCCTTTAGTCTCAAGGAACCGATGACCTAGAAATCATACATATTTGTTTAAATCAATGGTTATAATTTTACATAAATAAAAAAACCTAAATATTCTAAGTAATATATTATTTAAAATAACTGATTAATAGATATATACTTTTATTATAAAATTGAATTACAAAAAAAAAAACAATCATGGTTTCCACAGGCTATAACCTAGTATGTATGTGTGTGTGTGTGTGTGTGTGTGTGTGTATATATATATATATATATATATATATATATATATATATATATATATATATATATATATATGAACTTCCCTAATGAGAGTTATGGACTAGTTTTTGCGTATCGATTAATCATCCGCTGTAAACATAAGGCTACACCTCATATCCTGAAGTTACTGCAAACGATTTTTCATGATCACAAAGACCGAATAGTATTAGAATTAAAACATGAATCAATAGGTTATTCCACATAATTTACCAAAATGATCACAATAGTTTATTCCACACTTTACCAAAATATTATTGAGTGGATAACTACTAGAAAAAGTGCTTATCGTTCCAATACCAAAAAGCTTTTCAAATTTTTTTTTTAAATATAAGAAAACTTTTAAAAAATCCACCATTATGTATGCTCTTGTATGAAAATGAAGAATTTGATTGATTTATCTATTTTATTAAGTCTTGCTCTTTGATGATTATAATTTATATATTCATCTTATCCACAAATATAAGAGAAAATTCAAGTTATATTTTGTTCGCATATGATTTGGATGTGATGTGTAGATTTGTTATAAATAACGTTGATTTGATGTTTCATCTGATGCCCAAAGTGTGAATATGGTGTATGTGGCGATGAGTCAACTTGATTTAATCACTTAAAATTTTACAGGTGTAAGTTACAGAAGATCGTGGGAGTGAAGTGTCGAGCAGACAAAGAAAGATAAACCATATAATCAAAAGTGGCCCATGGTATGTGCCATGACTTGACTCTTGTATGGTCAAGATATATGGGCTTGAAAATTGAAATCATGTAGTACAATTTTTTATTATATTTTCAAATAGTTTTATATAAGTTTTTTATTTCAATATATTTTGTTATGTACGATAACTATTTAACATTCGTAATATTCAAATTTGAAATTTGAAAATTTTCTATTTTTTTCTTTTTTCATATCTTTCTATTTATACAAAACATTGACATGTATGTGTAAAATGTAACGTATTATTTTTCTACTAATTTTCTTTTACTATTTTCACATTTACATTGATACAGTGAATATAAAGATGGATAAAAACAAAAGTAGAAAAATCTATGAATTCTTTCTAAATTTATCGGTTTATATATATATATATATATATATATATATATATATATATATATATATATATATATATATATATATATATATATATATATATATATATAGGTTCATGTGAGACGGCCTAATTTTGTAAGACCATGAGACACATTTTTTTTTATTTTTTTTAGTTAATTCAAGTTCCGAAAATAATATTTAAAAAAAAGAATTTTTTGATTTTTCCATTTATTTTGCATTTTAAAATTATTTTTAGAATAAGTACAGTGTAATATTCTATTTAGAATATTTCACGTACTTTTCAAAAAAAATAGGATTTTATTTATTTATTTATTTATTTATTTTAGTTAATTCAAGTTCCGAAAATAATATTTAAAAAAAGGAATTTTTATATTTTTCCATTTATTTTGCATTTTAAAATTATTTTTTAGAATATGTCAGTGTAATATATTCTATTTTCACGTATTTTTCAAAAAAAAAAAAAAAAAACGGGATTTTTTTATTTTTTTTTAGTTAATTCAAATTCCGAAAATAAGATTTAAAAAAAGAATTTTTGGATTTTTCCATTTATTTTGCATTTTAAAATTATTTTTAGATTTGGTCTCACGGTTTCACAAAATTAGAATAGTCTCAAATGAACCTGAACCTATATATATATATATATATATATATATATATATATATATATATATATATATATATATATATATATATATATAAAGTTGAAAAAATAAATAAATCAAAGCCACCTTTATTCATTGTCACATCAGCATGCCGGTATAGCACGGGACGATTGATAACATTCATATATAATTATAAAATTAAATATACATTGTAAATATATGATAAACATCGCCACTTCAAAGTTTGATCCGAATTGAGAGTTAAGGTGGTGGGATAACACAAACACACACACAAACATACACATACACACACACACACACACACACATATATATATATATATATATATATATATATATATATATATATATATATATATATATATATATATATATATATATTCAAAGAATTCCAACCATGTTGATCCGTACAAGTCAAACAGCCTACATAGTTGTTCCAAAATTAGTACCTATAGGTTTCGACCATTATCTTGTAACACTTATTTTCCAAAATTATTTGATCTAAGGTGTTAATGGGTCAAAAGTTTGATTTTTGGAAAAGATCGGGTGTTTGGATGTAATTGGATGCGAATGAAGGTGTTTGGATGTGAAAAAAGGAGTATATGGATGTGATCGGATGCGGATGGAGTAGTTTGGATGCGATCGGATGCTAATGGAGGAGTTAGACGTGAGAAGGGAATATCCGGATGTGATTAGATGAGAACGAGGGGTACTCATTGCGAGGGTGTTTCAATGTGAACACTTTGTGGTTGATCCGATGTACGGACGTACATTGGGCGTACATGCAGTACACATCAGGTAGATCCGCAGTGTGCAACCCTAAATTTTGTTGTTGAGGACCTATTTAAATACCTTAAGTCCCTTGAGGCCTCTTCATACTCAATCCCACTATCCCTAAAGCACTCATTTTGAAACCATAGCCACCTTGTGAGGCCTGTGAGCTGTTAGAGTGATTGTTATGCGTTTTGGTTCATACTGAAGTTGAAGAATTCCATTGGAAAGGTGTTGGGAAGCTTCAAGCTTATGGATCCAAACTTGGTTTTTCATCTTGCATCTTATGAAGGTATAGAGATTCAAACATTATGGATCCTTAGTATAGATCTAGTTTTAGGTTATGTTTTGGGCATGTTTTGTTCCTATGGCTTGGATCTTATGAGTATAAGTCATTCAGAGCCATTGAGCATCATTTCTAGCCATTTATGAGTTTAATAAGTCGTAAAAATTGGTTCAAAAGGGTTGTAGTCCATCCATGTGTGAGTTATTGGTCTTTTTATGAAGCTATGGACCTAGGTTTAGTTTTAGGTCCTATTAAGCCATGCAAAAGAGTAAACTTACCAAATTTATCAGTTAGGACCTTCCCAAGAGTTATTTTTTTGAATTGGATGTTTCGACTTTAAGCATTAAGAGCTTAATGATAAGTTTTGGCCATCAGTGGAGTACGTTGGGAGTACCTTCTAGATACGCACGACATAACAGGCTAAACTCGATTGCTTTTTCTACTGAAGCGTGGTACGCAAGGCGTAATGGGGGTGGTATGTATGATGTACTCACCAAAAAGGTCATTTGGGCTATTTTTAGGCCTTAGTTCATTATGGGTAAATGGGTCAAGTATGGGTATGGTAAAATGATCTTTCTACCCTTAGTATGTTGGAATATGATCTGGACCATTTTTATTGGCTATTAACCTGATTACTAATTAGAGTTGATATTGGATATCTTCAATGTGAGGAGAAGTGGTTACAACAACTCGAGTGTATGATTTTTTAATCATCAAATTGAGGTGAGTCTCCTCACTGTACTCGTGGGTTGGTGACACCAATGCCAACCCACCGAAATATTTTTTGTAGGAAGCTTAGTTGTATTTGTGACTCTCGTATTATACATTGGATTGGGCCCATTGATATTCATGTAGGGTTGTTCCCAATTACATGAGTAGGCTAGGCCCAATGTATGATGGGTTAGGCCCAATTGTATGTTGGGTTGGGTCTAATGGTTAGGAAGGGCTAGGCCTATTATTATGGGTAAGGCCTAATATGCAAGCTAGGCACAATGATATGTGGTATTTTAAGGAACTCACTAAGTTTGTGCTTACTATTACATGTTTATGATTTCAAGTACTTCTGGTTGCAAATGGAATGGCCAAGGGTAAAATGATCTTTCTACACAACGTTTTCCGCA
Organism: Lactuca saligna; assembly: GCF_052625555.1. Classification (NCBI taxonomy): domain Eukaryota; kingdom Viridiplantae; phylum Streptophyta; class Magnoliopsida; order Asterales; family Asteraceae; genus Lactuca; species Lactuca saligna. Next base: position 194,132,065 of record NC_136424.1, on the reverse strand, counting down.
TTGGCTATGTAACATTCGGTTTTGAAAGTGTTTGATTTTGTCTTCGGAGGCCAAGGGTATAAGCGTAATCTGATGATTCGGTCTTAATGGGTCTCGTGTTTTATTCGAAAGGATTTAAAGCTTGGGGTGTAGCTAGGAACATAGGGCTTCATGCCACCTTTTCGTGGATATACATTTCGTCGGAAACGGACTTAGAACGAAGGCGTTATAGTACTTCGAATTTGTTGGCAGAATTGGTCCCTGAATGGAAAAGTTTGCATTTCAGCCCATGCATGAAAGGTGGTAGGCAGGTGAGTATGCCCAATGTAGGGGTGTAAAATGGATGCGGGTCTTGGAGGCGTACGCCCAACGTACGCTTAGAGTTTCTAAACCCTAGTTTTAGGGTTGCGCCACTAAAAAAGGAATAATATGCCTCATTGGTCAGCTTCCATTTCATCTTTAGAAAACGACCACAAAACCCTAATCCTCCCATGAGTGTTCTTGGAGCTTTGGAGGCCATTAGAGGGCATTATGGTGTTGTGAATCCATTTTCCAAGCAAGTGAAGAGCAAAGCAAGGTGGTGGTTCAAAGGAGAAGTTGTAGATCCGAGATTGTTGCTACATTTCAGATCATCTTGAGGTATAAAGTCTTAAACTTGTCCCTTAATTGTTCAGATCTATTATGATGAGTTTTGGACCTTTTTGGTCCCAAGGATGGAGCTTTATGGTTGAAATCCGATTCTGAGGATTAGAGTTGCCATTCACAGTGTTAAATGAGTCCCTATGGCAGAAAGTTGTCATCGTCGAGGTCTTAATAGGTTCATGCATCAGTTAACACCATTTCCATGGAATTAGTTTATCATTTTTGGAATTTGAGCAAATGTGGGTCATGCAAAGCCATCAAGTAAGCAACTTTATGGTTTTAGATGTTGAAGATGACTTGGATCTATAACTGCAGCTTCTAGAATAGAGTATTGAGCACTTATTGGAAAAGTGGCTTAATAGAGGAGTACGTTGGGCGTACATGCAGGTACGCGCATCGTACACCACCTCCATCCAGTAAGTTTAGTGTACAAGGGAGTACGCCTCGTGTACTTATCAGTTATGGGCTTGGAGTGTTTTGGGCCTCAGGTTGGGTCACGCAGTGGACTTTGGGCCTTAGTTGACCATCTGAAGTTAGATGTTTTCGCCCAGGAATATGTTTGGGCTTTAGTATAAGGTCCATTAGAAAGCTTGGGGTCCAATTTGGAAAATTGGGCCATTGATGGTTTTATGGACATTATAGTGTTGGGCTTTTGTTTTGGGTTTGGACCTTAGTTTTGGAATCATGCTGGGCCACGGGTAGAATGGTCATTTTATCCAATGCATGGATTAAGGATTTTGGTATGGGATCCAATTGCTAATTGGGTACATTGATTGGTAGTGATAGCTCGGAAAGTTGGCGGGGAAGCATCTAAGTAATTCATGCAGGAAGCTTCTACATTGCAAGGTGAGTCTTCTTACTATACTAATGGGTCTAAGGCACCAAGGCTGGCCCATGTTACGTTATGTGGTACACTAGCTGTAGTATGGATATGTGGTATGATAGATAGCTTTATGCTAAATGGTATCCTAGTGATTATATGTTATGTGATATGCTAGTTGTCTCTGTGATACTTGTATGGAAAACCTTGGGGGAGCCCGTGGCAATTGGATGTAAGACCATGTGGGGTATCCCATGGCATCCCTAGGTAAAGACCATCTGAGATAGCCCATGACACTGTGGTATAAGACCCTGGGGGGAGCCCACGACAACCTTACAGGGTTATGTTTATGTTATGTGTAGATATTTCTGTGATATATTATATGTTATGTGATTATGTATGTTATTTAATGGAAGACCGAGAGGAACCCATGGAAATTGGATGTAAGACCTTGTGGGGTAGGCCATGAGATTCCTAGGTAAAGACCATGTGGGATAGCACATGGCACGTTGGATGTAAGACCATGTGGGGTAGCCCATGGCATTCCTAGGCAAAGACCATGTGGGGTGGCCCATGGCACTATGGTATAAGACCTTGGGGGAGCCAACGACATCCTTACAGGTTTATGTATGCATGGCTTATGTGATATAGGAAGCTTTTATAGCTAAGATGATATGTATTATGTGGAGTATGTGTGTGGTATGTTCTAGGAAACTCAGTAAGCTTCGTGCTTACATGTTTGTTTATGGTTTCAGGTGTCATCATTCTGGAAAGGAAGGGCTCGGATTGATCGCAGTGCACACACCTCTGATTTCCGCAATGATGGATTTTGGGATAAACTCTAATAAATGATTTACATAACTATGATTTGGAATTTTGAGCTAAATGGTATCAATGTTTTAGTTATATTAAAGATGAAATTTTTACCCTCGATTTTTGGGTCGTTACAAGTTGGTATCAGAGCCTTAGTTTCATGGATTCGACGATACCTTCGTGTGTGTCTGAACACAAACTGAGGATCAGTAAAGTTTTCAAAAAAATTCAAAAGAAAATGTTTTCAAGGAGAATGTTTTCTAAGACAAGAAAGGGTGTGGTGCATGTAATTAACCAAGCCTAAGTAAGATTCCCCAGGATACCCACATTTGTTATCTGTTATAATTTGGTTATGAATCTGTGAATCACATACTAGTTAGGGCTAGGGGAGATGCTTGTATATGTTGTATGAGCTGGTAGACTTGCATGCTAGTGTTGATTAGTCAGCAATAGGTTGGCCTGATATGTGGTGCTTGTAGCCATGAGGATATTAGATATCATGTTCGAATGAGAATGATAATCAGTATTTGTAACTGCAATGTGTATGTTTTGAATATTGTATACGGTTAGGATCTTATAGCCTTAGAATAGCTGATTTGACCTTATTTCCTGTGGTCTTAGGGTAGAGTCTATTATTCGATAGTCTATTAGATCTTGTTATGTGTGTAATTTGCATGCATAATGCAACCAACATTGACAATGGATGGATGGGGACAACATGAATGGTGGTATGTGAGTCGAATGTTCTATAATAGTTCATGGGACGGAGACTATCCTAGGGTAAGCCTAGGATAAGGTTAGTGACAGGTGTTACCTGCGTGCAGGATATATGTGTGGATAGAATGATTTGTCTAGTGTATGTTGGTTGGATTTACCGATTACCTAAATGTTGCTTGCTTTGTGCTTTGTAAGACTCTTATTAATGTAAGTTAGCTATTAAGTGAATATGCTAAGTCACAAGTAGCACAAAATGGATAATATCAGAGTGATGGACTGAACCCTATTGTGCAGCTCTCGTATGAGTCTAACCATTCTAGGGATGAGTCTTTTACTTGAAGGATTAGCTGATCTCTGCTACATGTGGCTATATTCATGAGGTAGCTAGTTGAAATTAATGGGAATATTTCAGCAGCTAAGGGCAGGGTGAGGTTAGGAACCTAGAAAAGCATAGGATATGCTCCAGTGAGCTTAATGGCACGGTTCGGTGAAGTGGGGAACCTAAGGGGAGCCTAGGGGGTGCTACAATAGAGATCGTTTTGATATTTAGCAAACATTTAGTACATCGGTGGAGTAAGTGACTCAGAGGATTTAGGAGAATTGTTGAGGAAATTATGGATAGGTGTGGAAGGTAGCATTAGGCCCGTACTACTGAAAGCATAGGATCTATACTCAAATCGGTGAGACTCTTGGAGAATCTGAGAAGCTTATGGGAAGAAGAGTTCTTGGTTATCCCTTGATGGCAGTAATAGCCGCTTTACAGAATGGAGATGAGTTCGCATGGGTAGGACCAGGGTGTTGTCTCAGCTCCGGTGGTAAGCCAGTTAGCGAAATGGCAGCCACGATTTCGCGTTCGCCTTGGATCTCTTGTATCAGGCGGCAAGGGTTGATTGTGCATATTGCACTTTGGGATTTTAAAATATATCTTGGGAATAGTTTATAGACGGTTTAGAGGAGAGATTGCTCTAGCTACTGTAGTTCAGCCATTGGCGATTGAGCTTGTGAGTGTGTCAGTGTTGGAACCTGAAAGTGAACCTCTAGCAATCATAAGTCCAAATGCAATTCTGAAGTCAGCAAATGTTCCGAAGTGAAGAGAAGTCCGGATTTTGTTCAGACCTGAAGAGTAGAAGATGAGAAGTTTATAAGTGATGACACTCCGAAGTGGACTTTATGCCCGAAATTTGTGATAATCCGGAGTCACTATTTTTGTCAATTTGTGTATTAATTACTTTTGTCTCATTGCATGATTTGACATTTCATAGGACTTAGTAAGTTTTTCAACTTGGACAATTAACATGTAAGAATCAATCTTTTTATTCGGTCATATGTATGTTTACTAGTTTGTACCATGTATCACACACTCCTACTTATAGGAGCTTTCAATGCAATGTTAAACGACGAATCTTTCACTTATTTCTTGGCATTTACTAAGTTACTTCAATTAACTCTCAAACATTCTTCTTGTTCTTCATTTAACCTTAGTTTGATCTTTATTCTCATTCTTCATTTATGGCTTGATCACTTGTTGAAAGCATTAACGCTACTTGAATGGTCTATCCAGGCTTGACTAGAACATTTAAAAGTAAGCAGACATTGATCTTAGGCATTCACTCAAGGTTTGAGTTTTCAAACCTTGTCCCGGCGCATCAGATCTATTTTCCCTCTCAATTGGTATTAGAGCTTGAGTGGTTGTCCTTTAAATCCATAAGATCAGATTATAGTTGGTTTGAAATTACCTTGGTATTTCAACATCCGTGTTAAGAGATTTGGGACACTCTTCAAGACCAGATTTAAGGTTTGGAAAATATGAAAGACAAGTGCCTCACTTCGGTTTTCAATGACCTTGACACCTTCACTACCACTCCTGGTGAATCAGTGGCCTCAGCATCAAACCAATACCGAATTGATGTTAACAACATGATTGGACATGGGATTATCCGAACTCTTCTAGAGTATAATCTCAAATTCATAAACAATATCGGTAAAGGATGGGAAAATGTGAAATCTTGTCTCCAAATTCACGGTTCTTTGAAAAAGTTAAAGATATATCAACTTTTTTGATGGACTTCAAGGACACGAGTCTAATGTTGCTCAGACCATAAGATAACTCTCCAGAGGTCCTCTTGCTCTTGTTAGTTCTTTTGAACCAACTAATCCGAACTCATCCATTTCGAACCTTTTCAAACCCATCATTCCAACATTTCAATCTTCCCTACCTATCTTACCCACATAAAACTATCCTGTTGATGATTCCGATGATATGGATTTTGAACACTGTTTCCAATAGGAGTTTGCTCTACTCTCCATGATATACAACCGTCATTTCAATCCCTCTTACAAACCATATCAAAACTTTTTCAATGCTCCTCACCAAAACAATCGTCAACCATATTCATCTCCGGAACCTCAACCAACTTTGGAAAATCCTCCCTCATACAAACCAAACATCTGAAAACCAAACACCACTTCCGCACCACCACAGAATCCAAAATCTAACAAGTAAAAAATTGTGTGTCATAAGTGTGGACATGCAAATTATTTTGCAAAAGATTGTTTGTTTGAAGTTCTATAAAAGCCAAAGATCAAAGACTCTACATACTATGCCTGAAGAGCTCAAGAGATGGCAGAAAGTGAAAATACCATTGTAACAACAATATCAAGAGATGTGGAAGGATATTGGTCATCAGGAGATGATGATGACTTCGTGACTAGAAAGAACATGCGCTTGATGGGAAGACAAACCATTAAATGTGATGATGGCTATTGGTCATTTGGGTCTGAAGATGAAGATGATGTTGCCAAACCACACTACTGGTACATGGCAACCAACGATCTACCTGGTTGAAGCATCGTTCAGCAGGTAAAATCTATGATTACCAATAAGAATTTTGATTTGTGTCTCTGTTAACCTTACCTAACCCAGATCCAAATAGATATGAGCACAATGTGTAAAGCCAAGGAATTTGAATTAAATCATCTTATATTACGTTCTGAGGATAAAAGGCTGGAAATCGACTCTTTAGAACATGAGCTTGCAACGTCAAAAGATGAATGTATTGTTTTAAAAGACAAATGTGAAATCACCTATTCTGAAAGAAATGTCTTGATTTCTGATAACAAACGTCTTAATGCTAATATAGATTCTTTGCATAATTCTATAGACATGCTTGAAGCAAACGAAATAATGACTCATAATTTTGTCATCCATGGTCTAAAGCACCTGGTCTCGGAGGCGAGTTTCTGATACTAATTGTTGGTCCCTTAAAGGAATTGCAAAATCTAACATTCATGGGAGAGGTTCCAAACAGTAAACATTCTGACACCCCTATTTCTCCCTTGTCACTTTTTCATGACACCACAGAGAACTTAGCATCATTAGTTCCTGAGTTTCAACCAATTGTTGTCAATTGTCCCGATTCCACGTTTCTTCCACCTCTGATAAACGTGGACCTAAATCGAACCACAAAATTTCATCACAGTGTTTCAAATTGTGTATATAATGTTCCTGCTTATAATCCTCCTAACAATTGTGTTGCTGAAGAAATCATTCGGATGACAATTGCAACTGTCACTTTTAAGTTTGCATGGGCATCCTTATATGATAAAATTAAAAATTCAAGCTTTGTCTCTTCCGATTCTTGCGAATCAGATTCCTTAGTCATCTCAAAAACAAAATTGGTTCGCATTAATTCCGAGTTTAGTAATTCATTTGTAGGAAAAACTTCAAATTCTTCATCTCACTCTAAGATAAAACCAATGCTAAATAGGAAGGATATTGTAGATCCTAAAATAGAAGCTCGAAATGCACATAAGAAGGAAGTTAAGACTAGACAAAATTCTAATTTCCTTGAAAACTCCAAAAAGAGTGTATCTTGAAATTCTCATTCATCAACCCATAGTCAAAACTCTTTCGCACCCACTAAGATCCTCAAGAGGCCTTCTGATTCTCTCAACGTTGTAGAACTCAAGAAAGTAGTCAGTTTTACTCAGCCTAAATCTCGTGAAAATACCATGACTGTCCAAAGCATTTCTCCTCAGACTACTTCATCTGTTTTTGTTGCTAAATCCGACTGCACAATTTTTAAGCCCAATCTTTCGAAAACCAATGTGCCATCAAGAAAATCAAAAATTCCTATGAATTTTTTTTTATAAAATCTTCAAAGAGAAATCTTTTTTGTAAAGTCAAATCTCACATTGATGAAACAACAGTTCCGGAGGTTACAACTGTTTTCAACGCTTCGAAAATCAATGGTCCGAAGAAAAGTACCCGCAACACACAAGTCGTTAAATATGACTACTGCATAGATGAAAAGACATTAGCATTTTGTCTGTTTCCAAAGAACTCAGAAAACACCACCAGAAAACACCAAGTTGTTTCAAAATCACAATAAAAGACCAAAGCTCGTGCCTTTGTCCCTAAACCTAACTCGGAGCCTAAAAACTCCACCACTCACTAATTTTGTAGGCACTTTGTATTTTGGAGCAAGAAACAATATGGTATATTGATAGTGCTTTCTCCAGGCACATAACGGGGCAGAAAGAATTTCTGCGAGATCTCAAGCTTTCTCTTAGTGTTGGTTACGTGACGTATCGAAACAACTACAATTCTCAAATTCATGGTTATTGAATTCTCGCCAATGGAAACTTCTCTATCTCAAATATAGCATATGTAGCTGATTTGAAACATAATTTGATAAGTGTTGCTCAACTCACTGATTCAAAACGACGTGTTAAATTCTACAAGAAGCAAAACTATGTAATGACTGAAGACCGAAAAAAGTGTTTAATCAAGTCAAATTGCAACAAGAACATGTACCCTCTCGACATCAACAGGATTATTAGCAAGCCACAAATCTTTCTTCTCTACAAAGCCGTTCCTGATGTCAATTGGTTATGGAACCGAAGGCTTGCTCATCTGAACTTACGGTATATAATTGATCTCGTATCTGGTGAAATGGTGAGAGGCTTACCTCTTCTCAAATTTGAAAATGATCATTAATGTGTTGCCTATGAGTGTGGAAAACAATCGAAGAAGGGTCATCTTGTTGTCGTCAAAAAATCAATCTCGGAACCATTGGATCTTATACACATTGATCTTTTTGGACCATCCACTGTAGAAAGTCTTCATCATAAGAAATACATTCTTGTGATTGTTGATGATTTTACAAGGTTCACTTGGGTCTTCTTCCAACGGCTGAAATCCAAAACAACCTCTGAGCTCATAAATTTTGTCAAAGGAATAGAAGTTTTTATTAAACTCCCAGTCAGGAGAATCCAAGGTGACAATGGCTTGGAATTCACTATTCCACCATTGAGAAATTCCTCAGTGATAAAGGAATTGACCACAAATTCTCAACTCCCTACACTCCACAACAGAATCGTGTAGTTGTAAGACGCAATAGAACTCTTGTTGAAGCTGCTCGATCAATGCTACATTTCGCAAATCTACCACTCTATCTTTGGGCTGAATCCGTATCAACTGCATGCTGAAACATCCGGATTCCCAGGTACATTATTCTAATATTTTTATTTTGGAATTTGTTAAGGAACTCGGCGAGTTGATGCTTAGACTCGCCAAGTAAGGTCGCGGATTATCATCCAGCTTTGCGACTGGACTCGGCGAGTCCACGCAGTTTAATGAAACCCTAATCCCCCGGGCTTGGAGCCTATTTAAGGGCACTCATAGTCCCCCATTGCGGCTACCAGTCCCTTGAGAGAACCCTAAGTGAGCTAAATCATTTGGGAGGAAGGAGAAGCTATATTTGATCTTTCTATCTTTGGTTTAGCAAGAAGAAGGTGATCAACAGTAACAGGAGACTGAAGTAGGTGTGATTCTACTGGTTTCAGAGTCTAGAGACTTCAACTTGAGGTATTTATTCGGACCTTCTTCAGTTTTGGTATTGATTCTTAGAGTTAGGGTTTTCTAACCTCTTTTGAGGATGGTTATGTGGAGCAATTGGTCCCTTCTCGAGTTTATGCTTTGGAACTTGACTCAAAGAGGTCCAAAGACCTTAACCCTTGGAGCTTTATCAGTTATCTTGGGAGTCATGAGCTTAGAATGTCATTTTTGGGGCTAAATCACCAAATGAGACCATCTAGATGATATATGAGTGGCAAGGTCTGGACTATACGTGATTATTATGCTTGGGAAGGCCAGATCTAAGGATTAGAGGAACAGATCTGACCTCAGAAGGTTAATGGAGTTTGTGCATGGCATGTACTCCCCGAGTTGTTCAGGAGACTCAACGAGTTGAGTCGAGGTGGCCCTGCGATTCATAGTTGGGGACTCGTCGAGTAAAGGGAGGGACTCGACGCGTTAAACATGACTAAAGGGTTAGTGGACACATGTGGACTCGCCGAGTTTCCCAACTGCACTCGGCGAGTCGGGTCAAAGTTTGACCGTTGACTTTGGTTGACTTTTAGGGTTTGGTCAACAATTAGGGCCTTTGAGCCAAAGGAGGGGTAAAATGGTCTTTTACCCTTCCGTGGGTGCCTAGAGAGGGTTGAGTCTAGTTCTGAGAGTTATATTTATGAGAGTATTACTTTATGTGTTTAGGCGGAGGGTAGATCGTATTTCTACCGAGTTAGTGATTTACTGGGATATCTGAGGTGAGTCTTATCACTATACTTTACCTTAAGTGGTAATTAGAGTTATGTGACAGAGTTATTGTATGCTATTATGTGACGTGTTGTACTGCATTATTTAATGTGGTTTATATCATGTGTATATTAGAGTATATCAGAGTTAGAACCGAAAGGTTCACACAGGTAGGACTAGAGGGTCCACAGAGTTAGGGCCCACAGGCCCATAGAGTTATACCCTCGAGTGGCTAGTATGTATTATGTATGGTATTTTGGGGAACTCACTAAGCTTTATGGTTACAGTGTTATGTGTTATGTGTTTCAGGTAGCAGTGATGATCGCGGGAAGGTGACGACATGATTCGTACACACGCATGGGTTTTTTTTATGTATTTTGATCTTGGGAAATATTTTCGAAACAAAGTATGATACAATGGGGTTTTATCAATAAATGTGTTGGAAAAGTTTGTTTAAAATGTGAAAAATATGTTTTAAATTTTACGGTGTTACACATGCTTTACTCAAAATCAGAGTAATATCAATCGACGCCTCAACTTGACTCCATATGAAGCTATGAATTGTCAGAAGCCAACGATCTTGTTTCTTCATGTTTTTGGATGCATATGCTTCATCAAGAACAATCGTGATCGGCTTACCAAGTTCCAACCTAAAGTTGATGAAGCCATCCTCCTTGGGTACTCCTCTAAATCAAAGGCTTACAGAGTTCTTAATCAAAGAACTCGTGTTCTGGAAGAAAGCTTTGATGTTACATTCGATGACATCTTTGTTCAGAATTCTGGCCCTACTCATGTTACACCTCACATTATGGAGTCCGATGCTACACCACCAAATTTGATACTCTCTTTGGACCCTCCGAAGTTGCCCTTGATTCGGAATCTCAACTAGGCAACCCTCTCCTTCAGAAGCTCCTGTTTCTGAAAATGTTTGTGATATGATCCCTAGTCTCTCTCCATTTGATTATGAACCATTTCAACCTTCTCAGGTTGAGGGGGAGAATGATCAACACTCACTTGAGTCAAATATAGAGGGATTCATAAATGTAGCTGTTGATTTTGATGACTACAATCCTATCAACATTGATGAAACTGAAAATTTCTTTGAGTTCCCTTCAAATGATGATGTCAACCACTTCGGATCCGAAGTTCAGGGGGAGCATCTTCCGCATGTTGTAACCATTCAGGGGGGGGGGGGGAAACTCAATCTGACTGTTGATATTGGATCGTCTGCTCCTCAAGAACTTCCAAGGTTACATGCATGGACCAAGGATCATCCTCCCAACCAAGTCATTGGAAACCCTAATGCTGGTGTTCAAAATCGATCTGCTGCAAGTGTTCAAAACGAATGTCATTTCTCAGCATTCATGTATATGGTTGAGCCAAAATCCATCAAGGAAACATTAGAACATGTTGAATGGATTACAGCATGTAGGAAGAATTCGAAGAATTCGACAGGAATGAAGTATGGACTCTCGTGCCTCCTCCCTCAGATCACCCTATTGTTGGTACTAGATGGGTGTTTCACAACAAGTTAGATGATGCAGGAATTATTATCTGAAATAAAGCAAGATTGGTGGCTAAAGGATTCACTCAGATCGAAGGCCTCAACTACAATGAAACCTTTGCTCCGGTTGCATGTCTTGAAGCCGTCAAAATCTTTATTGCTTATACTGCTCACAAAGGCTTCAAATTTTACCAAATGGACGTTAAGAGTGCTTTTCTTAATGGTGAAGTTGACACATAAGTATATCTTCAATAGCCCCCCGGTTTTGTCAGGTTTCCAAATGGCTTGTCGGTCACCTTAACTCCCCCAATACCCCCCGTTATCCTCTAAATTCACAAGCAACAACAAAAGTGCAGCACCCATGTAATCGAGCGCCTGCACGCAGTTGATCAAAAGGGAAATTAGAAATATGGGGATGAATTGTTTCTTTGGATTTGGTTTGGCTTTATAGTCGGCCCTTAGTTCTTCTCCAGATCGAGCGTTGCACATGGTGTATGTCTGTGTTTTTGTTTTTCTTTTGATCATTCCAAAATCACATCGATTGACGCCGCCATTGGTTTCTTCTTCGATGCCCCTTTCTTCACTGACCTTGATAAACTTGGCTAGGGCTATTAATCGGATGTGTAATAACACACAAACTGTCAGAAACAATTCTTTATGTTTTATTTTTTTTACTGTGTATTTCTATGTCTTTGTGTGTTTTCCTTGTTAAGATCAGACATGGGAGGAGATACATGGGAGATATAGAGATAAAGGGAGAAGACACATCCCCCTATAGCTGGAGAAGACACACGCCTGTCGCCAATTGCACATAACTCACCCATGGAAACAAAATTACTCTTGTTGTGAGATACCACCTCCTTCTTTATCTAAAACTACTCTTGATGATTACCGGGTCTGCATACCGATTTATCCAATTCTTCATCTAAAATCAATTTTAATAGAGCACCTCTATGAGTTCATCCAGTTCGAGTTCGTCCAATTCTTGATATGATTTCTTCAATTTTAAATATATAAGTTGTTGACCTTCAATCTTCAATTTTGAATATACTAGTTATTGAGCTTCAATTTCTTTAACACACATATAGATATAGATAGGGGCCACAAAACACACACTGAAGATGTATAAAATGTAAGTCGATTCAACTTAAGGGGAGGGGGCTACGATTTTAAAAGGGTTTCAACTGGTTGCATTTGATTGTGAATGTAGAGAGAAAGAAAGATCTTTTCCTAAAAGATGATGAAGGTTTACAGAGGAAGGATATGTGGGTCTAGTACTCTAGTGTAATGAAGCCACGTAGCATTCAGGTGGCCATGGTAACCGGCTATTATGAGGCAAACAGGTTAAAAGTTTTAAATGAAAAGGCTAGTGCAAAATACGAGGCTTTAATTGACATAAAAAATCACCAAGGGTAAAACCGACAAAAAGTTAAAAATTTGAGCGTTTTTATGTCATTTTCCCTCTGAACTACTGTTACGAACTCCAGAAAGATGTCTATGGTGTAAAGAAAGCTCCTCGCACATCGTACAAGACCGTCACTGACTTTCTCAAGCGCTCTGGTTTCCAAAGAGGAATTTTAGATCCTACCTTGTTAAGAAGATCGAATGGAAAGCATCTCATGCTGGTTCAAATTTACGTTGACAATATCATTTTTTGATCTACGAGTTCATCTATGGTTGCTGACTTTGCTAAACTAATGATCAATCGATTTCAAATGAGCATGAATCGGGAGTTAACCTTTTTTCTTGGTCTCCAAGTCAAACAGACTAACAGAGGAGTTTTCATTTACCGAGATAAGTACATTTTGAAACTCCTAAAAAAAATACTCAATGGACACCTGTGCCTCAACAAAGGTACCAATGGGCTTCAGACACAAGATCTTTGCCTACCCTTAAGTGCATCAGTTGATGAAAAGAAGTAAAAAGGAATGATTGGATCCCTGCTCTATCTCATAGCATGTCGTTTGGATATCATGTTGTCGATATGTTTGTGTTCCACATTTCAACTCAACCCAAAGATGTCTGATCTCCTGGCTGTGAAACAAATTTTCTGATACCTCAAATGTACAATCTAACGCTCGTAGATCCGAGCTAGTCATTTTAGAGGTAATAGGAGTCAAAAATGACTTTTTGAAAAAATATTATTTAGAATAAATAATCTTAATCAGGTTGTAGAATATGTCACAAGTTTTTCGTACATATAAAGAGCGTTGAAATCCGAGTTATAACAAAGAAGTTATGACCCATCGAAGTTTCACGACGGAACCGGCACGACACCGGGAAATGTAAATAGTGATTTTACGATGGAGGACTTGTTAGCCTGAGTGATCTAAACAAAAGTCGTAGAATATGATAAACAGAGAAAATCCATAAAAAGAACGCCCAAATCTGACTTCGTATGAAGAAGTTATGATTTTTCTAAGATTCGGCTTAGTAGTGCACGGCCCGAAACTCGAATTTTAGTTCGAGCTGTTTTTGGCTTACGTGACTTAAATGAGAGTTGAAGATCTCATTCATAGGAAGTTAATAGTAAAAAGACAGATGAAAACAGAGTCCGTATGAAGGAGTTACGAATTCTTCGCGGTCATTTAACAGTCTAAACGCCTCGTACTGTTAAATTTAAAATCGGTCAAGAATTAGCCGACGGAGTAAAAATGAAAGTTGTAGATATTATTATTACCTACGTGTGGATATAAATAACGTCAAAAACGGAGGTCGTATGTGAATGTTACGGATATTAGAAGTCCGAAGTGTGCTGTGCGAAAATGGGTGATGTGGCACAATCTTGGCGATTGCTTTCTCCCCAAGTCTTGCCACTAGATGGTGACATGTGGAACCAAGTTCATCCATTTTCACCCTATAAATAGAACCTCTCCCACCCTTATTTTCTTTACACCTTTCTCATTCTTTCTTCTCTTTACTCTCTCTCTAGAACCTCTATCTAGCCCCGAAACCCCCCGAAAAGCATAGGGAACCTCCATAGCACAAGGCAGAAGCCCCTGAGTTCTCGACGGCTCTGAAAAGAAGAGCTTTTCCGCACGGGAATGCTGCTCCAAGCAAATCCTGATTTTCTATAAAACCCGTTGTAACTAAGCTGCGCCTACGATATTTTTAATATAACTTTTATTTAATTATATTAACGTTATTCAGAACATATAATAAGTAATTGGGCTATTATTATGGGTTATATAAGTATTATTTAACGGTTATATAATAGTAATAATAGCTAGACTATTAATTAGTCTTGGTGAATAATAGACTAAACTCTAGTGGTAATAATACTAGGTTTCGTCAAAGGAAATTTTTTTTTTCAAGAAGTGAAGCGCTGTCTGATTTCAGAATCATCACCTTTTCATCATAGTGCATAGTTAATTTCATCTTACACATAGATATGAAGTATTTTATATAAGTTACGTGCTATGTGTGCATATTATCTGAGTACCTGTTGTCTATGCTAAATGAACGATTTTATACATGTTTTAAATGATTTAAACTGTATATGTATTTTATATCAACGATAATATTAGGGTAAACATGGGTAGATATAATAGATGGAATATAAGCTGAATGGTGAGTTGAGAGGTGTTATAGACCACGAGGTGAGGGTGAGAGGTCGACGATGTGAGAAGCCTTTTTCCCAAATGATGGCCCCGTCATTCAGCAGAGTATGGATGACAACCACAGACTATTCTAGATAGTCCAGTGGAACACCAGCAGGCTCGCCACCTTTAGGTGTTGTGAACGATGTGTTCACCCGGTGTACTCTAAACCTTGGTGACAATGCAAACTTGATGCTTAAACCCTGGTGACTATGCAAACTTAGTGCCCGTTGTGTAAACTGTGGTAACAATGGACTTTGTGTTGATTCCTTAGGATGATCCTTAGGAATGAATGAAGGAGGAATACTTGATTCTTAGGGTAGATCCTTAAGATTAAAAAAGATAATGGGGATGGGCAATTGGGTTGATTGTTTGATTGTTTAAACAAAATAATTATATTATTGTGGCTTGAAAAACCCTATGTACTCACAAGGTTTCGCAACCTAACCCACTCAGTTTATTTATATCACAGGTGTTAATATGAAGTCACATTACACTGAGAGATTAAAGAGATGTAGATCACTAGTGTAAATAAATGTAAGTTCTATTTATCCTTATGTTTCTATATTGACGATGACATCCCAAACGTTTTAAAATGAATAAAATACGTTTCTTCAAAAATATTTTGATAACGTATTTATTGTATTTTTTGTGGGAACAAATTTTGCAACATTTTTATGAAAAGAAGTACTCTGATTTTTATAAAGCATGAACAAAATCGGTCTTTTCTGTCCGTGAAAATGGGGATGTCACATACACGGAGTCTTGGAATCTGATACCCAGCAAACGAGAGCTTCCTACTTCAAGCATACTCAGATTCAAACTATGGTGATCTTCAACTTGATAGAAAAAGCACATCAGATGGCTGTCAATTTTTAGGTGGTCGTTTGGTAAATTGGTTATCCAAGAAACATAATTGCATTGCACTCTCTACAGCCGAAGTTGAATACATCGTTGCTGCTAGTTGTACATCTCAGGTTCTATGGATGAAATCTCAACTTTTGGATTATGGTTACCGCTTTCAACACATTCTTATCTATTTTGATTCTCAAAGTGCCATTGCAATTTCATACAATCCAATTCAGCACTCCATGACTAAGCACATTGATATAAGGTACCATTTTATAAAAGATCATGTTTTAAATGGTAACATTGAACTCATTTTTGTTCCATATGACGATGAGATTGCTGATGTCTTTACTAAGGCATTAGACGAAACCAAATTCAACGGTTTTTTGAAAAAGATGGATATGATGATGCTAGATCCTCAGTTCTTTCAAGAGACTTGTTCTCTTTATCAGAGATATTCCAAAGAAAATTGGTTCCAATCTCAAAAGAACTTTGCATCTCGAAATTATTCTCCCTCGGAATACGTAGGATCATTTTACGTGTCTTTATTTCTGACCATAACTTGAGTTTAAGTTCTACAGTTCATCCTGATCACTTCTTGTCCTGAGTCCACATAGTCCTCATGATCACTTTTTGCATCCCGAAATATTCTTCATAATGCCATCCCGGAATTCCACTTCGGAAAGGTATTGCATTTTGTACATTTAAATTTTCAAAATTCAATCCGGAAGTTTTCTCAAATCTTGTTTTGGAATGTCTTACAAACCATTTTCCGTAAATTTTTCTAAATCCTTCACTTCGGAACTTAAAATCATTACTTTGGAATTTTTCTTTGGAATCGCAAATTTCTGACTCCGGAATCACAAATCTTTTCACTACGGAATCAAAACCCTTTTAACTCCAGAATCGCAAACCTTTTGACTCCAAAATTTTTGAGCGTCACTCCAAACAATCCTATTCCAGATCATTTCCTAAGCTTTTCATTATCCGAAACTCAACTCTTTACCTTCCAGATTTCAAACTGTCTGAAATCGATCATTTAGAAACCCAAGGGTCAATAAGGTGAAACACCTTCTTTGTAACGGTTACTTTGTGAGGATACTTATCCAATCTTCCTTGATTTTTGCACCACAAATGGACGTCTCCAAAAGCATCCATCTAATCGTCATTTGGGTCTTCTATTTCATGCTACAAACAACCCTACCTTTCCCTCCCCAAATCAACTCACCCCCAAAAGCGGTTACCCATTTAATGCAACACGGTTCACTTTCGGATCCTCATCATTACTCATCTAACCCTACTTGTTTTCCTTACCTATAAATACTCTCCAAACCTACCTTTTTCCTCTTTACGCGCTTAGACCCTCCAAAAACTTCGAATTCTCTCTGTGTTCATCGTGTTCTTAAAGCATTCATCCCTCTGCAACAATGGCTTCCCAATCTTCTTCACAGAAAAATGCAACAACTGCCTCAACTCCAAGGAAATCCATTGCGAATAAGAAACCCTTTAAAAAATTCTCATCATCGACATCATCTGAGACTTTTCTCAGGGATACAACCCAATTGTTTTCGCTTAACCTTATGGATTACGATGAATCCATCAGAGTCATGATCGAGTTCATAGCCAACCATTCCATCCCCATTCCTCTCACAAATGTCCCTGAACCACCTCTCCCACATCATCATCTTCACAGAGCCTCTACCATAATAAATCTCGAAGACGAGGTTCTGAAAACAAAAATTATTGGCGATAAAATAGTGCCAATCTAAAAATCCACATTCTGCAAGGCACTCGGTGTGAAACCAAATCCTAATGATTTCAAAGTTCAAGAACCAACTGCAGAAGAATTTCAATAGTTCTTAAACCCCATTGATCCCACTCCGGAAGAGGCTAATCCTTCCATGTCCGAACCGAAGAAAACCAAAAAGCCTGCTAAAAGGAAGACATCCCCTTCAAATCCCAAGGCTAAAAAGAAATCCAAATTCAGTTCCTCCTCTCAATAGGTAGGAACCTATGACATTCATGCTGATTTTGGCCTTTCGAACACCCTTCCTACCCACTCATCTAAGGTACCCCTCAATGTTTCAACAACACAAGCACACACACACACACGAGGAGTCACCACATAATCCAGCCTCACCTTCCCAAGAAGGTGATGCTGGTGTTGAACAAAGTTCCTTGCCCCACCCCTGGAAAACACTCACGTGCCACTTTTGATATCCCTCTAGTTTCAAAATGCACACACTCCAGAACCCCTGTTCCGGATCCCAAGCATTTTGAGGTTGGATTTGTCCTTCCTACCTCCGGTGCCAGAACTGGTCTGATACCCGAAAAAGGTATAGGACGACCAGGAATTAATGATCCACTGTGGGAAGATTATGTGAACAGGGAACACACAAGGCATCCAGAGCTCACCAGATCGCAAGTGGAATCGAACCTTATTTCCATGAAGAAGAGAGCCATGCAAAGCAACTTGCCCTATATCGCTCCTACTGATGAGTTGGTTGATCTAGAGTTCACATCCAGAGAAAATCCAAAGCCTCCTCCTCAATCTTCCAATCCTCCAGCTTCGGATGATGAGATGTCCGAAGAAGTTCTACTGAACACCGATGCTGCACATGTTACTGATGTCAACATTTTTTCCTCAGTCCAATTTCACTCCAAGTCTTCTTCATCAAAGTCAATATTTGATTTTGAATCCTCCTCCTCTACTCAGCTTGAATCCGAATCAAAACAAAATCTTCATGATGATGCTGCAACAAATCCTGGTCCCTCTACTAATCCCATACCTCACAAGGAAAATCCTCTACACTCAAATTCTAACACCGGATCATCAGCTGGCGATTATATCAATGCATTTTCTCTTCTTGAGATTCATACCGACATGTCTGATACCATGAAGAAAGTCTCCTCAATCGAATCTTCCATAATAGAGCTCAACACCAAAATGGATCAAAAGGTTTCTGGACTGGATTCCAAACTCGATGCCATTATTTCGTCATTTTCCAATCAGTCCGGACCTTCAACTGCTGAAAGAGAAACTCAGATTGATCAACTAATCTCACTCCAACTCAAGCACTCCCTAGAAGAGGTTCAAGCTAAGTATGATGCCTCCGTTGATCACTACCTTGATATGATCACCTTAATTCTCAAAGTTCATGATGATTTGGTTTCTGCTACCAATGATCTTATCAAGTAGCCTGATGTTCTTCATGAGAAGTAGATTGAAAGACTAGAAAAATAGATCAAGAAAAAAATTAAGATGAATCTCATACTTCTAAAAGTCCTCATCAAACTCCTTCGATCCACTTGGAACATTGTTGATGTTCCGAATTGAAAGTTTGATGAGATGTTATCTATCCTTCGACACCTATTCAATCATCTCGCTGCTCAAGTGCCTACTTCAAAAGCATATGATGTTCTCACCCTTCAACTCAACACTGGACTTCAAAAGGTGTTTAAAAAGTTTTATGGGTTAAGGGATTCTCTATATCTTGCACCAGTTCCTTGATTCACTGATGCAAGAGGGGGAGAAGGCCCAAATTAAGCATGGAAGTCAGCCTCGGAGTTCTTACTCCGGGATGAAAGTGATTCTAATGATGATGAGCCGAAAATTCTTCCCAACTCCCCTCCTAAAATCAATGATGAAGATAGTGATGAAGAAAAGTATGTTACAAATGGAGTGCTTCGTCTCGCGGTTCCAAACAATCTCTTTCCAAAGGTGGTGTCAGAGGAAGAAAAGAGAATTTGGTCCGCAGTCTCTTGGCCATCCTCTTTGCCTAATGTTCTCCGAAGGACAACTCAAATGGCCAAAGTGAAATCATTTCTCATAGCCCAAGCTTTCCGATCCACAACCTCAAAGATTCTTTGCATTCTGTCTAGAAAGAGCGATTCTATAGACCAAGGGTTCTCCACTTCGGATCCCTGATGACATTTTGGAAGAAACTCTTCCAAATCCTACTCCGGAATTTTCTGTTCATGAGAACATGTAGCTCATTATGTCGGCATTAAAGAATGAGAAAGGCAAAAATCCTATGACAGCCTAACAACAAGCCTTCCACTACGGACTTCCTCTAAAGCAAAATATGGATTGTCTCAGGAGTAAATTAACAAGGGATTAGAGGATAGCATCCGGATCCAAGCTCTCCAGGATAATCCTAACCTAATGCCTGGAATATCTCCTCTATGCTGTGAAGATATTCTCCGTCATCATGAAATCATTCCTTTCGTGTATTACGATGTTCTGACAAATGAATCCGAACAGCTCGATCTTCCTCTCTCTCTATACAACAAATACTACATCAAATTCACCTTTCTACGCCGCAATGGTGATCCGGAAGTGATCTTTCGGACTGAATGTCAAAGACTTGAAACATTCTACTCTAAGAATGCACAACCTCCTAAGGAAGTGTGGACAAGGAAAAGAATTACCCAAGTTAATGGTTTTGGAAGAAAAATTTTGGTTGAGTTCAAACTCAACTGCCCATTATTTCGATTCCACATTTTCCGGAACAAACCAACTCCCCGGACCATCATTGACGCTGATTTCCCTTCGATGAATCTGAATGATATTCTTACACTGGTTGCTCACTTCTGACGAATTCAAAACGATGATAACAGTATAGGTGCTTATCATGATGCTCTGAGTTTCCTCAAGGAATATGCGCGGAGTCTTGCAGATGCGACTATGAGCTAGCCCATGTATACAGAACAAAAAACTTTGTTGCAAAAATTGACTTCGTTCTTCCCGGAATTTGAACTGCTTATAGATGATCCAATCGATGACCCGGTTCTAGGGTTTTTCTACACAACTAGCAAGAAAAACAAGAAGGACTTTCTCGTGCATCCAAGTCTGAAGCTCTGGAACAAGTCAAAACAAAGTTCATAATCAAACTGTCCTGGTACATTGAAGTGAAATAATGCTTGTTCAGAGTCTACACCTTCATCAAGGAAGAAGCCATCTAAGCTGACTGAATTGCTAAGTTCACTTAGGGGAGAATGTTTGAACCAGAAAGTGAAACTCTAGCAATCATAAGTCCAAATGCAATTCCAAAGTCAACAATTGTTCCAAAGTGAAGAGAAGTCCGAAATCTATTCAGACTTGAGGAGTAGAAGATGAGAAATTTAGAATGAAGACATTCTGAAGTGGACTTTATGTCCAAAATGTGTGATAATCCGGAGTCACTATTTTTGTCTATTTTTGTATTAATTACTTTTGTCTCATTGCATGATTAGACATTTCATAGGACTTAGTAAGTTTGTCAACATGGACAATCATCATGTAACAATCATTCTTTTTATCCGATCCTATGTATGTTTACTAGATTGTACCATGTATCACACACTCTTACTTATAGGAGCTTTCAATGCAATGTTAGACGACGAATCTTTCACTTATTTCTTGGCATTTACTAAGTTACTTCAATTAACTCTCAAACATTCTTCTTGTTCTTCATTTAACCTTACTTTGATCTTTATTCTCATCCTTCATTTATGGGTTGATCACTTTTTGAAAGCATTAACTCATACTTGACTAGTCTATCCAGGCTTGACTAGAACATTTATTAGTAAGCAGACAGTGATCTTAAGCATTCACTCAAGGTTTGAGTTTCAAACCTTGTCCCTGCGCATCAAATATATTTGCTCTCTCAATCAGAGTTCGAGACCCTAAATGATATGGATCTCAGAGCCAAGTCCGAAATATTGTTTAGCATTACCTCAATGAGAGAGTTTTAGGTCAGGTGAATTTATTGGAGGGTCTTTCACGAAGACCCAAGAGTTTGGAGCACCTTTGAATGGCCACCAGGGTCGGATCCAGTGTAACGCTTGCAAAAATTGCACGGCGGAGTTTTGTTCCAATGTTATGGATTGTCATTGGAATCTGAATGAAGTGTTTCATCATGTTCTCAGGGTGGTCGAGGTGACCTAGGATGAGGTGGTCAGGATTCCTCCAGATGTTTGCGGATATGCTATCTTCAACTATTTCTGGTGGATCTCGGGTATTTATATCGCTTGGGAATTATGATAAGTTATTTCTCGGGTTGGTTTTCTACTATTCTCTGGTTAGAAAGGGTTGTCATATGCCATTCAGGATGTTAAGGAATCTTTGAGAGATCTTTAGATGGATGTATCTTGCGGAGTGGATTCCGCGTCTACGTGATTGCTCCGAGTCATTGTCAGAATCTGTTCAGCGATCTAGGTTGCTACAGGTGTAGCAAGTTTGGCCACATCATCAGGGATTGCCCATAGAGATCAAGTCCATTATATTTTCATTGTGTTCAGGTGGACAAAAAGGAGGTCGACTGTCTGACGACCAGGGAGGAGCAGTGAGTGTACCTACTTCAATCATTTTTGGGGTTGGTTCAAGGGATTGAATGAGGGAGTTTTGACTAGTTTTCAGTAGCCTTAGTATTAATGTTTGGAAGAGCCATCGGGATTTTCCGAGGGAAGAGACAGTTGTCGCTGAGGTTTTTGTTAGACTATCCATTCATTGGATGCCGAGATGTGAGCGTGATATCGCTTTTAAGCGTTTTAAGTCATTGATGTAGTTGGGATGCTAGAAGTGTTAGTTGGTTTTCAGGAAGTGTGTTGTTTGGATAGGGACATTTTTGGTGTGCTAGCTTTGGTAAGCACCGGTCGTCAGAAACGTGAAACTTTGGAACGTAATGAGGATTGGGAATCCTACAATTTTCGTGTGCCGAGCGGACATAGTTGAATCTAAGTGAGGGAGAACCATCCAGCTATCCAGGGCAGACACGAGGGTGAAAGTGTTGTAAGACTATGGGGGAGCCGTAACATTCACTAATGTTCAGCTGGGGTGAAAGTAATGTAAGAATATAGGGGAGCCGTAGCACTCACTAATGGTCAGTTAGGTTATAGTGTTGTAAGATTGCAGTGGAGCCGTATCATTCACCAGCGGTAGAGAGTGTTGTGAGACTGTGGGGGTGTCATACCATTCACGGATTCGTTCAGGTGATTTCGATTAGAGTAGGCTAGTTCATTGGCTTGTGGGGGGAGCCACGGCTTAGTTATGATCAGGACCAGAGGTGATTGATCGATCAGTTATCCGGGGGCAAGCCACGACGAGTATAGGAATTCAGGTTTGAACCAGTAGAGACTGTTCAGACAAGGGTTGGATCTTGAGATACAGGATCATGTAGATGAGTAGTGCATGTTACAGTAGGGCTACGACTGGGTAGCCCTGATATTGGACCTCATAAGAACCTAGTGGTTGTATCGGGTGTGAGACTGGTAGTCAAAGGGAATCATCTAAGGGTATTTATTAATCAGCCGAGTAAAGGATGATGGGAAGTCTAGGTGTATTACGCAAATGTTGATTCGAGGATCTCTGGATAGGAGCGTAGTAGAAATTTGGCTTTGGATACGAACCCGAATCAGAATTCGTGCAGGATTTTGTATAAGTGAGATGGGATGTAGGGCACTTATATGCCAAGGGTATCAATGGCAGAATTCAAGGATAATACACGGGTTGGTTTGATGGTAGTTTAATCCATTGTGATGTGTCTCGGGTAGCTCTATCCGTAATAGAGCCATGACATGTCCGAAACAAGAAACAGTAGGTTGAAGGAGACCGGGTATGATGTAAGACTACAACTATTCTGGTAGTATTTGTCACACCCCCAAAACTAAACGGAGGAAATATTCAGGGGTGGAGGACTTCATTTGTAGTATCACAACAATGCATAATAGAAACCAAAGTACAACATTTATTACATAAGATTTTAAGTTTACAACTGTGTTTCAAAAAGTATAATTTACAAAAATAAATATAAAGAAACTTGGTCTTCCTTTAAACGTGTTGGTACCTGTTTACTGCTTTCCTGAAAATAAAAGTAGTTTTGAATGGAGTGTCAATAATTAATTTGGTGAGTTCATAAGTATGTTATATAAATAACTTTTTGTTTGTTCTATGAAATATGTATTTATTCTTTTAGAAAATCCTACATTTTCTGTTGTATATACCTTTGTTTTCAGAAGTAGTATAGTCTTAACCTTCCATAAGACTTTGAAAAATAAGATAACTCAGAAATTGTATAGTATTCTATACCTATACTTGTAATAAAAGTTGTGAAATAGTATTATACTTTTAATATATTAAAACTATTTTAAGTTGTTACTTATTCTTACACCAAACAAAATTATCAATTCCAAAGTTGTGAGTTGTCATAACGATACTTGATTACCTAAGCCTTGCATGAAACACAACGTTCTTCAGGCGTTGTAATACGGTACAACAATTGTCATCCCAAGCCTGCCGGCTTGACTGTAGCTAACAGTCGAGATGTGGGATTGTCAATCCCATATAGATCTATATACAAGTGTCATGCTCTCCCTCAAGGAGGTTCTGGTTATAACTTTCAGGGCTTTTGTTTTATACTTGAATAAGTACTTGAAGTGTGTCTCACAATTACCTTATTGATAATTTTGTGTAAAATATTGAAAAGTATTCTTGAAACAGTCATATCATAACTATATTATAAATTATAATTAATATAATTTATATATATCTGAATTCATCAGAAACTCTGATTATGTAGTAAACACATGTACTTCCATAAAGTATATTAATAAGTTTGTATGAATAATAAATTATACTTATTATAATTTACATGTTTATTGTTGCAAATAGTTCCAAATGAGTGCAATAGTTTATTTACATTAATAATATAAAAAAGGAATAAGTTTTATCATTTACATGAAAATTTCCTTGTATTTTACTTGTATTTCCCCGTAAAACATTATAAAAATAGTGAAAACATAGGGGTATAAACTCACTTGATAGATGGTGAATTGGATAGAATTTTGATAGGAAAGAGGTTACTGGTCGGGAATCTCGGGGCTTCGGGGCTTGCTCGGGGTCTAAGGTATGCTTCAGGGGCTTTAGGGGTTGTTGGTGAAGTGTTGGAAGTGAAAGGAGTGAAAGATATGAAGTTTTGGTGAAAAAGTGGCTAAAATTCGAGATGTCTCGCAGCCTTTATATAGGTCAGAGGTTCGGTCCGAAGGGGAGTCACCAGACACGCAGCATCAGCAGCGAAGGCCACATGCGAAGTCAGAAGCAGCAGCGTGCGAGGCTCGGATTAGACCAGAGTTCAGTGCAATGGGAAGGGGGAACGTGCGAAGCAGAGCGAGGGAGGAGAAGTCG
Source organism: Lactuca saligna (assembly GCF_052625555.1). Lineage (NCBI taxonomy): Eukaryota > Viridiplantae > Streptophyta > Magnoliopsida > Asterales > Asteraceae > Lactuca > Lactuca saligna. The sequence goes on along the minus strand of NC_136424.1, from coordinate 194,107,381 downwards.
TGTGGCTCAGCTCACAGGATGCCACCGGTGCTTGGCGCGTCGGCTTCCGATTGGGCCTCGGTTTCGGACGAATCAGCATGCGACACGGGGCGGACACGGGAAGGCAACTGATGCGAGATGACGTGGCCCGGGTACTGTTCATGCGAAATTATCCGGATTTTTACTATTTTTCTTTATTTTTGAGCCAAAAACTTGTAAAATTCATAAGTTTCGCATACGAGCTCCATTTTTGACGTTTCTTTATTTGCACGCATAGGTAAAATTATACTCTACAACTTTCGTTATGGTCACTAAGGCTAAAAAGTTATTTATCAAAAACTCACTTTTTACGTGAAATAGCGTTTGTCGGATTTGTCGCGGATCTTCGATTGGTCATAACTTCTTTGTTATAACTCAGTTTTGGGATTTCTTTATATTTTTGGAATCCTTGTTAAAATCTCTATGACTTGGTTCATGCCAATTGAGATTATTTAACACTTTACTTTTGAGGGTCAATTATGTAAATATACCCAATATGATAAAATTTCTCTTTATTATTTCAAAAAGAACTACAAATTACACTATTACATAGGTTTGAAATAATGGTTTGTTACATTATCCCCACATTAGGGAGAATTTCGTCCCGAAATTTTTATATTACAGATAGACTAGGGAAAAAGATGTGGGTATTTCTGTTGCATTTCATCCTCCCGTTCCCAAGTGAATTCAGGTCCTCGCTTTGCATTCCAACGAACTTTCACTATCGGGATATGGATTTGTTGTAACTTCCCAATCTAAAATCTCTACGGGTTCTTCCACAAAGTTAAGATTCTCGTTTAATTCGATTTCATCGAGTGGGATTACGAGAGTCTCATCAGATAAGCATTTCTTTAAATTAGACACGTGGAATGTAGGATGTATGTTATGAGTAGTTGCGGCAGATTAAGTTTGTAAGCTACTCGACCGATTCTAGCAAGAATTTCAAATGCTCTGATGTATCTTGGGTTTAATTTTCCATGCTTTCCAAAGCGTATCTTGCCTTTCTAGGGTGAGACTTTCAACATAACTCGATCACCAACCTGGAACTCCAAGGGTTTTCTTCGTTTATCGGCGTAGCTTTTCTATCTGTCTCTGGATGCTTTTAATCTTTCTCAGATTTGTACTACCATCTCGGTAGTCTCTCTGATGATTTCTGGACCTGTGAGAGTGCTTTCTAGAATTTGACCTCTAGCCAATTGTGTGTCTCCAACTTCAGCCCAACACAACGGTGATCTGCACTTTCGACCATAAAGTGCTTCGAATGGAGCAACTTTAATGCTGGTATGGTAACTGTTGTTGTATGAGTATTCAACCAGAGGTAAATGAGTATCCGAAGCTTTATCAAAATCTATTACACATTCTCTTAGCATGTCTTCTAATGTTTGAATGGTTCTCTCACTTTGCCCATCAGTTTGTGGATGATAAGTTGTACTCGTATCTAGCTTAGTTCCAATAGCGTTCTGAAGTGACTGCCAAAATCTTGATGTAAATCTACTATCTCAGTCTGAAATAATAGATACTGGTACACCATGTAGTCTGACTATATCCCTGATGTACGTTCTGGCCAGCTTCTCCATTTTGTCTGTCTGTTTAATTGGAATAAAATGAACGGACTTAGTCAACCGATCAACAATTACCCAGATGGCCTCGTGCCCACTCGGAGATCTGGGTAACTTGGTGATAAAATCCATGGTTATCCTTTCCCACTTTTACTTAGGTATTTCTGGCTACTGAAGTAGGCCTGAGGGCTTCTGATATTCGACCTTCACCTAGGCTCAAGTCAAGCACTTGCCCACGAAAGTAGCAATCTCTGCTTTCATGTTTGGCCACCAATACAGTTTCTTTAGATCCAAATACACCTTATCTGAACCTGAGTGAATGGAGTATCACGTCTTGTGTGCTTCGTTCATGACAACATCTCTATAATCACCAAACTTTGGTATCCAGATCTGGTTCACAAAATATCGGGCTCCATCACTTTTGACATCTAGGTTTTTATCCATTCCTCTTAAAGATTCACCTGTCACATTCTCAGGTTTTAAAGCTTCTAGCTGGGCTTCTTTGATTTGTGTAGAGAGATGTGAATCGATAGTCATGGTCAACGACTTTATTCGACGTTCTCATTATTCTTTTCTACTGAGAGCATCTGCTACCACATTGGCTTTGCTTGGATGATAATGAATCTCAAATTCGTAGTCGTTGAGTAGTTCTACCCATCGGTGTTGCCTCATGTTGAGTTCTTTCTCGTTGAAGATATGTTGAAGGCTTTTGCGGTCTATAAAGATTGTGCACTTGGTACCATACAAATAATGCCTCTAGATCTACAGAGCAAAAATCACTGCTCCCAACTCAAGATTTTGTGTTGTATAGTTAACCTCGTGTGTTTTAAGTTGACTTAAGGCATAAGATATTACCTTTCCTCGTTGCATAAGAACACAACCGAGTCCTTGGTCAGAAGCATCATAGTAGACTATAAAATCTTCCGTTCCTTCAGGCAGAGATAAGATAGGTGCACTGCATAGAACTTGCTTTAGTACTTGGAATGTTGTTTCTTGTTTTTCTCCCCAACTAAAGGTTACACCTTTTTGTTTAGGGTAGTAAGAGGCTTTGCTATTCGAGAGAATTTTTGAATGAATCAGCAGTAATAGCCAGCAATACCTAAGAATTGACGAATTTTGGTAGGCGTTTTGGGTGCTGACCAGTTTTCTATTGCCTTTATTTTGGAAGGATCAACGTGTATTCCTTCTGAACTGACCACGTGACCTAGGAAATCAACCTTCCTGATCCAAAATTCGCACTTTGAAAATTTCGCATATAACTTCTCTACTCTTAACGTTTGCAAGATTTGTCTGAGATGTTGACTATGCTCCTCTTTGCTTTTTGAATAAATAAGGATATCATTAATGAAGACTATTACAAATTTTTCCAACTAAGGATGGCACACTCTGTTCATTAAGTCCATGAACACTGCAGGTGCATTCGTTAATCCAAAAGGCATCACTACAAATTCGTAATGACCATAACGGGTTTGAAATGTTGTTTTAGGAACATCTTCCTCTAGAACTCGTAATTGGTGATACCCAGATCTTAAGTCAATCGTTGAGAAAAAGCTTGCACCTTGAAGCTGGTCAAACAAATCATCAATGTGTGGTAAAGGGTATCGGTTTTTGATGGTATGTTTATTTAGTTTGCGATAGTCTATGCACATGTGAAAAGACCCATCTTTCTTCTTGACAAACAAACTGGTGCTCCCCAAGGTGAGAAACTTGGTCTTATGAATCCTTTGTTAAGAAGTTCATTCAGTTGACTAGATAATTCCTGCATTTCTGATGGTGCATGACGGTATGGGGATTTGCTACAGGGGTAGCTCCAGGTACTAATTCGATTCTGAATTCGACTTGTTGTTTTGGGGGAACTCCTGGAAGATCTTCGGGAAAGATATCAGGAAAATCGCATACTTCTAGAATGCTCTTTATTTCTTTCACTTCTTTCTTTACGTCTATTATGTGAGCAACGAATGCATGATATTCTTTTCGTAAATATTTCTAGGCTTGAATGCTTGAAATTAGTCGGAGGTTCGTGCGTGGTTTGCCGCCATAGATAATTATGGTTTCATCATTTAGTAGTTTAAGACGAATGGCTTTTTGGAAACATAGGATGTCTGCGTGATGGAGACTCAACCAATCCATGGTAATAATAACATCAAAACTTTTAATGGAGACAAGCATGAGGTTGATTTGAAATGAATAATTATCTAAGTGGAGGGTACATCCTATGTATATTATTGATACTTTCAGTCTTTCCATTATCCATTTCTATTATGAATGTTTCTTTTAGTGCCTGAGGTGGTTGGTTGAGTAAATGTTCAAATTTTTTATTTACGAAACTCCTCTCCGCTCCACTATCAATTAAAATGCATGCATATGAATTATTGAGAAGAAACCTACCCGTGACCACCTTAGGGTCTGTCACGGCTTCCTCCTGACCGATTGCGAGTAATCTTCCTGTTCCACTAGTATTCCTTGCTTTTGGGCAGTTCCTTTTATAATGTACTATTTCACCACAGTTATAGTAAGCTTGGCTTACTCCTTCAGCAGGTATTTGGGTAATAGGTTGAACTGGTGCTTTACAGAAGCGGGCAATATGCCCCTTCTTCTTGCAATTTTGGCAGTACTTCTCGTTAAAATTTTGGTAGGGTTCTAGCATAGCGACTTGGAAACATTGGGGTAGTAGATAGTAGAGACAGTGGTAGGAATGGTTGCAGGAATAATAGCTGGAATGGTGGCTGCATTAACGGTCATCATTTGTTGTTTCTTCGAAGGTGTCTGAGATGATTGCCCTTTTCTTTTATTTCAAAAAATCTTCTTGTTGTCTCTGTCTTTAGATGGTTCGGGGTTTGTTAATTGACATTTTCCATGATCAATGAGAGTTTGTACCAAATGTTTGGCACTGTCGAAAGTGAGAGGTTTTGCAGCTAAAACATTTCATTGAATTGGGGGGGTTAATCCCCAAATGTATCTCTCAATTTTCTTTCTTTTCGGAGTAACCATCCCCGGACACAAAAGGGCTAAATCACTAAATCTAGCCATGTAACCGATGATGTCAGAGTCCTTCATCTTTAAATTCCATAATTCTTGCTCCAATTTCTGTAATTCGCCTCTTGGACAATACTCGGCTAACATTTTCACTTTTAATTCTTCCCAACTCATAGCGTTTGCCACTGGAAGAGATAAATATTTGACGTAGACATTCCACCATGAAAGGGCACTATCCGCAAAGGTACATGCAGCGTACTTCACTTTATTGGCTTCAGGACAAACACATATTTCAAATACTGATTCTATCTTCTTGAACCAGCGTGACAAAACAATGACACCTCCCGTGCCATCAAACGACTTTGGGTTTGCATTAGTAAAATCTTTATAAGTATATTCTCTTGGTTGCCCATTGTTATTTCCCGGATTAGGAGAATTGTTACCACCCTTTGTATTTAATCGTGTTATAACTGTTGCTACAGATGTTGCTACTGCTGGTTGAAATGTTGCAGCATTGAATTGAGCTGGTGGTGGTGGTGGATTATGTCGAGGCATATTTTAACTATAATAAAATAAAGGATAATAAGTTATTCAATTTCAATTTAATTCATAAAATAATGATGTAAATAAATTCTGAGAACAAGATGGTAATATTAAATATTTGTCAGTTTATTTATTTATATCATACATAAACTTTGACTTGTTACAAAATATTTTACATAAATGAAATTTTTACATACATATTTAAAAACTAAACTAAAGTAAAACTTAGTAGTGAAAATACTATTTGCGGCATGGGTTACATCGGTTACTAGTCCCTTCTTCGTCTTGTGACTTCCAACACTTTTCTTGCGCCGATTGATACTTGTCTTTGAATGGCTATAGTGTGTAATCAGTGTCCTCTTGCATCTCATCAAGTCGTAAGATATCCGCAATATTGACTTGTGCGGTGGCATTTACTTCAAGAATCCGATTTATCGAGATTCTAGCTTGATCAGTTTGGCGATTTATTCGCCTTATGATAATTGGAAGGGATTTATCAGTTGTACCTCCATCAGTGTGCTTGTAATATTCTTTGGCCATTCCGTAAGGAGGGTGTATACCTTCCTGTCTGCACCAACGGTTTATATGCTAACAGCAGTCTGGAGTCTGGTATAGGTCGAGCATTATCATGTCTTAAATGGCGTTGTCCTAGATTAATAAATTGGGGATTTGTATCAGTACCACTTGATTCACTATCAGTGGCTTTCATAGGTTCTTCCCCTGAATAACTTCCGTGGTCAGGGATGTAGGGGTCCCCTGGGTAGTTTCCATCCATGTTATCTGAACGAGATGTAGACGTGAGAAAATATATTAAATATTTAGATGTATTGTTTTATTGTATTCCAATATACTCCTATAGTATGCCAATCTTTATGTTTTGATCTAAAATCTTCTAAGCATTTATAGTTGGTAAGTTTTAGACATGTCACAATACTATAATCACTCTCAAACATATGTTGGTCATATATTGAATTAATATAGTTTATCAGGCTATATTAATCCTAGATATGATTACATAATTTGCTTAGGTTGACTATAATATTTAACATTCAAATACTTTTAAGTTCTATGATACTATATTTATAGATATTAGTATTAGTATACTTCTTATAAGAATATTCAAATTTTTGAAAAGCATACTTGTAGTCAAAGCTTTCAGCCCCTAATGTATTTATAGTTGTATATATCTTTTATGGGTTGTTATACTTAGTTCACTATAAACAATGCTCTGATACCAATCTGTCACACCCCCAAAACTGAACGGCGGAAATATTTAGGGTTGGAGGACTTCATTTGTAGTATCACAACAATGCATAATAGAAACCAAAGTACAACATTTATTACATAAGATTTTAAGTTTACAACTATGTTTAAAAGAGTATAATTTACAAACATAAATATAAAGAAACTAGGTCTTCCTTTAAACGTGTTGGTACCTGTTTACTGCTTTCCTGAAAATACAAGTAGTTTTGAAAAGAGTGTTAATAATTAAGTTGGTGAGTTCATAAGTATGTTATATAAATAACTTTTTGTTTGTTCTATGAAGTATGTATTTGTTCTTTCAGAAAATCCTATATTTTCTGTTGTATATACCTTTGTTTTCAGAAGTAGTATAGTCTTAACCTTCCATAAGACTTTGAAAAATAAGATAACTCAGAAATTGTATAGTATTCTATACCTATACTTGTAATAAAAGTTGTGAAAGAGTATTATAGTTTTAATATATTAAAACTATATGAAGTTGTTACTTATTCTTACACCAAACTTAATTATCAATTTGAAAGTTGTGAGTTGTCATAACCATACTTGATGACCTAAGCCTCGCCTGCAACACAACATTCTTCAGGCGTTGTAATACGGTACAACAATTGTCATCCCAAGCCTACGACTTGACTGTAGCTAACAGCTGACATATAGGATTGTCAATCCCATATAGATTTATATACAAGTGTCACGCTCTCCCTCAAGGAGACTCTGGTTATAACTTTCAGGGCTTTTGTTTTATACTTGAATAAGTACTTAAAGTGTGTCTCAGAATTACCTTATTGATAATTTTGTGTAAAATATTGAAAAGTATTCTTGAAATAGTCATATCATAACTATATTATAAATTATAATTAATATGGTTTATATATATCTGATTTCATAAGAAACTCTGATTATCTAGTAAACACATGTACTTTCATAAAGTATATTAATAAGTTTGTATGAATAATAAATTATGCCTGTTATAATTTATACGTTTATTGTAGCAAATAGTTCCAAATGAGTGCAATAGTTTATTTACATTAATAATATAACAAAAGAATAAGTTTTATCATTTACATGAAAATTTCCTTGTATTTTACTTGTATATCCCCCCTAAACATTATAAAAATAGTGAAAACATAAGGGTATAAACTCAGTTGATAGATGATGAATTGGACAGAATTTTGACAGAAGAGAGGTTACTTCTCGGGAATGTCGGGGCTTCGTGGCTTGCTCAGGGTCTAATGTATATTTCGGGGGCTTTAGGCATTGTTGGTGAAGTGTTGGAAGTGAAAGGAGTGAAAGATATGAATTTTTGGTGAAAAAGTGGCTAAAATCTGAGATGTCTCCGCAGCCTTTATATAAACGCGAGGGTTCGGTCTGAAGGGGAGTCTCCAGACACGCGACATCAGTAGCGAAGGCCACGTGCAAAGTCGGAAGCAGCAGCGTGCGAGGCTCGGATTAGACCAGAGTTTGGTCCAATGGGAAGGGGGCACGTGCGAAGCGGAGCGAGGGAGGAGAAGCTGCGTGGCTCGGCTCGCAGGATGCCACCGGTGCATGGCGCATCGGCTTCCGATTGGGCCTCGGTTTCGAACAAATCAGCATGCGACACGGGGTGGACACGGGAAGGTTGCTGATGTGAGATGATGTGGCCCAGGTACTATTCATGCGAAATTATCCGGATTTTTACTATTTTTCTTTATTTTTGAGCCAAAAACTTGTAAAATTCATAACTTTTGCATACGAACTCTGTTTTTGATGTTCTTTATATGCACGCGTAGGTAAAATTATACTCTAAAAATTTAGTTAAGGTCACTAAGGCAAAAAAAAGTTGTTTATCAAAAACTCACTTTTTACGTGAAATAGCGTTTGCCAGATTTCTCGCAGATCTTCGATTGGTCATAACTTCTTTGTTATAACTCAGTTTTGGGAGTTCTTTATATTTTTGGAATCCTTGTTAAAATCTCTATGACTTGGTTCATCCTAATTGATATTATTTATGTCACACCCCGAAACCGATGGCGGAAACGTTCCGGGGCGGAGGACGTCATGTAAAGTATCACAACCAATGTACATAGTAAGCATAGTAAACACAAAACGTTACATTCCATTGAATCATTACATTTGTTTGAAAGTAGGAAAGAAAAGTAATACATGTTTTATAAATACATTAGATTAAAACAAAAAACTAAAGATGTGACTTCCATATGCTCCATCTTCTGCAAAAGAACGTGGGATACCTGTCTAAGGAGAACCTAAGAATACAAGCAGTTTTAAAAATATCAGCATAAAGCTGGTGAGTTCATAAGTGGTTTGTTTCTGAAAATGAACAAGTTTCCTTCAGTTTTCTGAAAAAGTTGTTATCCAAGAAAATCCCATATTTTCTTATAAGTAATGTTTTTTATCCATTTGTTACACAGTTTGGTTAAGAACGGTTTGTTATTTGGTTACTACTCTACCATAGTTGTAGTGTTTGTGTGATGTTTCCTGAAAGCCTATTTATCCTTGAAAGGTATGTTAGTTTTAACATGTATATAAAACTATCAAAATAGTAAATTAATTTCTAAGGTTATTAATTTACTAAATTCTTTATTACTTAAAAGTAAATCTCTGTTATCTAAGTTTGCGAGTTCTATAACCATACTATAAACTAGATACGGCAAAGGAAAGCCAGTATCATATATGACTTTTGTCACACGTATACATGCCGGTCTCATTATAGCTAGCAGCAAGGTGCGGGGTAGTCAGCCCCGTATAGATATATACACTCAAGTCACGCTCTCCTACTAAGAGATTATGGTTACAGTGGTGGTCCTCCACTCACGTATCTCTGTGGAGTGTTACAGAGGACGTGTCTCTAACCCTAAGATTTACGAATTTACAAGTAATAATGCAGAAAATCCTGTTTCAAATTCTAATTATAAAGATGGTCTTCCACTCGCGTATCTTTGTGGAGTGTTACAGAGGACATCTAAATTTCTAATCTTAATGATTTTAACAACAATGAAAATGGAAAATCATTTGTGAAATACATAATATAACATTATATAATATGATTTGCAATCAGTTTGGAAAACTAACTCTGCAAGTCAAACGGTTGGTTAATACGGTTTCGATTGTTAAAAATATAAAAAATATGAAAACATTTCAAATGAAATAATAAGTTTGAGCACAAGATATTCTTGTACTTTTTCTTTTATTCCCCCCTGAAAACACGGAAAAAGGTGTAGGGGTATGAACTCACCGGACGAGAAATGTTTCGTTTGGATGCTAAGTGTCAGTTCGGGGCTTGAGTACACGCGAGGTTCCTATGTAATATGAAGAGATACATAATTGTATCTAATTTGACTTTGAACTGCTAATTAGATAAAAAAGTACACTTCGAGGCGCAAAAACACTTTATTTCAAGTGTTAGGAGAGACCCGTGTAGCATCTAAGGGAGTGTATGGCCTAGATATGGAGTTTTATCTTCAAGAGTAAACTCCTAATGGAGATTATGGCCCTAATACCATATCCCCATGAGTATACGGCCGTAAACTCATGGGTGGTGGGTTCTTGGTTGCTAAATGGTCTTACAACAATTGAGGGATGATGCTAGGTTTAGTTTTAAGGCATTAGAAGGGGACTTGATCAACATATGGACCATTTAAGGAGTTTATGGCAGTAAACTAGGAATTCACGGCCGTAAACTCTCAAGTACCCACTCCTTGTGTGTTTTTGTGGTCCTAGGTTAAGCACAAGTGTTTGACAACTCGTAACTTATTACGTCACTAGAAACCGTTCCCGGTAAAAAAAACCGTTCGTATTCAAATTTTCCCGTTAACCTTAGAGTTTAAATTGATTTAATTGCAACTTTTAATTTGGTTTCATAAGTGTCAGGATGCGTTATAAACATTAACATATTTTCCATATTTATTTGGAAAATTATTAGTTTCATCTAAGTCGTGATTACGACACTTTATCGATTTCGACCAAAAGCACCGTCTAACGGCAGTATCGGGTAGAATTTCACCGGGCCATAAACTTAACCCCAATATAAGGGATTGAGTGACATGATTTTGAAGCTTTTTAACTCTCTCTAAACACTTTCTCTCACTACTCTCTCTCTAGAATTTGAAATTGATCCAAAAACCCCATTTCAAGCTTCAATTTGGTAAGTACTTCATCCTAGCTAGTTGTTTAACTTGATTCGCATGCAAATTCATGTTTGAAACTTCCAAAAATACCCATGAACAAGTGTTTACGGTCTAGGGACCTTCCCAAAACCGTGAACACCCCTTGAGTGGGTTTTGAAGCCCCAAAACCCATCCAAATCCGTACTAGTGCTTAGATATGGCTTAGAAACTTGCATGCAGGAGCTTAGGACCCGAAATTCATGCCATTTGAGTATTGGACATGATTTTACGGTCCAAGAACATGCTTGGACCGTAAACCCACATGCATGGACCATAAACTCCTTTTAAAGTGTCAAAATGCCCCTAAACACCTCCAAATACTTCCTTAAGAGTGTAGAACCTTATAATCCTTCATGTGATGCACCAAAACATATGTATATGGATAATACTTGAGTTTACGGCCCAAGAACATTCTTGGACCGAAAACACATCCTCATAGACCATAAACACCCCCAAAGGGTGTTAAAGTGCCCTTAACACCTTGAATGGCTTGTATGTTGGACTAGAATCACATGTGATTAACCTACAACCACAAAAACACATGATTCATGGACAAAAATGAGTTTAAGTTAGTAAACTCATGTGTTTAAGGTAGTAAACTCCCCAAGATCATGTTCATAAACCGTAAACTCGTTTTCCAAGGCCCTTTCAAGTCCCTATCACTTCCTAAGCCATAGAATCAACCCTAGAACTTTCCTTTGTGCATTGTAAGACCATTTAGCATCCAAGAACACACCACCCATGATTTTACGGCCGTAAAATCATGGGAATATGGTCATAGAACCGTAAACTCCCCTAAGGGCTTACTTTTGAACAGTAAACTCTTTATCTAAGCCCTACAAACCCTTAGATGCTACCCGGACCAATCCTAACACTTAATTAAAGTGTTTTCACGTCTTGGAGTGTATAAGCTTATCTAATTAGTGATTTAAAGTCTAATTTGATACATTTGTGTATCATTTAATATTACATAGGAACCTCGCATGTTTCAAGCCTCGATCCGACGTTTAGCATCCTAGTCGACACATTCCTCGTACGGTGAGTTCATACCTCTACCTTTTTTCAATGTTTTTCAATGTTTTCAAGGGGGGAATACAAGAAAAGTACAAGGAATACTTGTACTCAAAACTTGTTTTATATGGGTTGTGTTTCATATTACATATGCTTTTAACACTGACAATCGTAATAGATAACCGTTTGAACTTGCAGAATCAGTTTACAAACCGATTTCATATATTATTATATAATGTTATATTATATATATATATATGTATATATATATATATATATATATATTTATATATATATATATATATATCACAAATGAATTGTTCCATAACATTATTGTTAAAAGCATTAGATTAGTACAATTGTTTTGTCCTCGGAGAACAGTCCACAGAGATACGCGAGTGGAGGATCGTCTTTGAAAATAGAATATAAACAGGATTTTTCTGCATTATTACTTGTAGATTTGTTATTCCTATAAATTGGAGACACGTCCTCGGAGAACACTCCACAGAGATATGCGAGTGGAGGACCGCCTCTGTAAACAGAATCTTTTAGACAGGGAGCGTGACTTGAGTGTATAGATCTATACGGGGCTGACTACCCCGCACCTGGCTGCTAGTTACAGCCGAACCAAAATGTTCAAGGGTGAAAAAAGTCATAAATGATACTGGGCTTCCTTTGTCATGTATAGTCTATAGTATGGTTATAGAACTCGCAATTTTGATAACAGAGATTTACCTGTTAGTAATAATGAATATGGTAAATTAATAGCCTTTGAAATTAGTTTACTATGTTGATAGTTTTATATACGTGTTAAAACTAACATACACTTCACAAGGATAATCATGTTTTCAGTATACATCTTTTACATTACATTTTGGATTGGTAAACTAACATACACTTCACAAGGATAATCAGGTTTTCAGTATACATCTTATACATTATATTTTGGATTGGTAAACTAACATACACTTCACAAGGATAATCATGTTTTCAGTATACATCATTTACTTTACATTTCGGATTGGTAAATTAACATACACTTCACAAGGATAATCAGGTTTTCAGCATACATCTTTTACATTACATTTCGGATTGGTAACCAACTTATAGGAAAATATAGGATTTTTGTGGGGTAATAACTATTCATAACCATAATTGTGTAACATAACGAAAAACTAAACATTACTTTTAAGAAAATATGGGATTTTCTTGGATAACCACTTTTTCAGAAAACAAAAAGAATCTTGTTCATTTTCATACAACAAACCGCTTATGAACTCACCAACTTTATGCTGATTTTTAAACTACTTGTATTTTCAGATTCTCCTTAGACAGGTATTCCCGCTTTCTTTTGCAGAAGACGGAGCATATGGAGTCACGTCTTTCTTTTGTTTAAAATTATGTATTTATGAAACTTGTATTACTTTACATTCAAACTGATGTAATGAATCTATGTAATGTAATGTTTTGTGTTTACTTTGCTTACTATGTACATTGGTTATGATACTTAACATGAAGTCACCTCCACCCCGGAATGTTTTCGCCTTCGGTTTTGGGGTGTGACAGATTGGTATCAGAGCCCTTGTTTATAGTGAACTAAGTATACCAAACCTTACATGGTATAAGCCTATAAACATTAAAGAGGGATAAGTACTCTGAACTAAAAGTATATTTCAAAATATAAGTATTTTCAAAAACATACAAGTATACCTAACCGCCGAGATCCGTAACTACAAGTAGAACAAAACATAAATAAATGGGTGTTGTACGCTGCGGTTAAACTTGGGCAGTTATCTAGTCGTGTCTCGGGTCAATAAAGCCTGATCAACTATATTCATTCGAGACACGGCCAACATGTGCCTGGGAGTGACTGTCGTGTTCAACGTGCCTAAAACTTACCCAAATACCCCAAACAACGAGCCGTCGTTGCAGAGAATCATGAAATACTATGGGAGTATTTCTAGATCCAAATTTTTTGTAGAAAATATCATTCAAGAATTGCCCCTCGATCATTCCTTTAGTGATAGTTTATCTGCCTTGATAATTCATTCCTGCTTTATCGCTTGATAGAATTGTACGTCTGTTATAAAGAGGTATCCCTTGTTTCATATCTCTTGATTTAATGCAGAGGACTTACCATCCTCTTTTTCCTAATAATTTTAGATCAAAATGTCTTCAAAGAAAGGACCCAGTTCAAGGAACAACAACCATCCGTCACCACCTCCTTCTTAATTCGACCCTGTGATGTTCCAGTTGGTTGTTTCTGCCGCAGTGACAGCTACAATGATGCTATTGTACCATGACAGGTTCGGTGGACCAGGAAGTAACACTTACCCCCAAAACCATGAAAATGTCCAGGAGCATCAGAATGAGCGTAATGAGAGTAATAAGGTTTTCTGGAAAAAGAAAAAGGGTCAGAGTTCACAAGGACCCTCCAAAAGGCATGAAACTGTGGCAGTTCAAGCTACCACTACTCCTGTTGCTGCGTCTACAGCTCAAGCACCTACTACTAGGTATGCTGGTAATCTCCCTTGGTGCGAGTAGGTGTAGTTATCACCATCGTATCCCTGGCCCATGCCGTGAGTTGATCTGCAAAAGATGTGGCAAAAAGGGCCACACCGCTCAAAATGCAAAACACCAGTCCAACTAATCAATCAAGCTTTAGGATCCAGTACCGAACATGACTGCTATGGTTGCAGAGAAATCGGGCATTTCAAGAGAAATTGCCCAAAAAGCAGCAACCACCAACAACGTCAACGACACCGAGATGGTTTTAGCTATGAAGCAAGAGGAGGTAGCCACTGATCCCACCATCGTCGCTGGTACGTTTCTTCACGAAAATTCTTATGCTCGTATCCTTTTTCGAATCTAGCATCTAGAAAGTTTTATTAGTCATTCATTCAAATATATAGTAAACATAGTCCTCATCTAATAACCGAAACATTTACCGTCAAGATGGTTACCGATGAGAATGAGTGCACTAATGACTTATCCCCAAGATGTATCCTTACCTTGAATAATGATTCTTTCCTCATTAACCCGAGTCAGTTGCAATAAAGAGCTTTGATGTTATCTTTGACATGTATCAATTGAGTCCTGGTCATACTGATACACTTTGTTATGAAAAATCTATTCGTCTTAATCTCCCCTCTGATCAGACCCTCATGATATATGGTGTCAAGCTTAGCTCAAATCTTCGCATCATTCCCTGTATCAAAGCTTGAAAGCTTCTGCAAAAGGAGTGTAAGGTATTCCTAGTCCATGCAATCAGCAAGATACAATAAGTTAAAGACCTCTAG